>NC_133001.1:52958635-53261666 GCF_048564905.1 Vicugna pacos
GGGGGAGGGGAGGGTCCAAATCATCAGGCTGGAAGGGAGCTGAGCAAAGCTCGGCTCTCGCGGCTTGTGTGTTACACCGCCACAAGTACTTTGGGGACGTTGTCTGGTTACCTCATAACAGTGCGTGAAATGGGTGGGAAGTTTTAATCCTCATTACACAAGTGAAAAAGTGAGTCTCAGGAGAGGAGAGGTAGTGGTTTTCAAGTACTACACGGTTACAAAGAAGGAGCCAGATCTCAAAATCCTACAAAAATGATTTAATCCGAGCTCTCATCTTTGGGAGAGGGGGGATCATTTTCTTAAAGAGAAGTGAATTTCCTGGAGTCACACTGTCAGTTCGGGCTGACTGCAGCCCTAAGCTCCTTCTTTTCCTTACCAAAAATTCTGCACTGCAACCAATGACAAAACGGATATTATCACACGGATACCGGTACCACGACTGTCCCAGCTCTGTGCCACACACACTGGAGGGGACACTCCGACCCTTCTTTGTTCTTGATTCTCCCCGTGTTGGTGGACTCTGCGGTGTCAAAAGGAAGGACTCACCCATCGAGGTCCTGCCGGGGTGGGGGTGGGGGGGACCAGGAACTCACTGTCAGGATCTGCGCCGTTCTCTTCCCTTGTCAGTCCCCACAAGGGCAGATGACAAGGCTGGCTGCGCCCAAGGTGAAGCTGGGAGAAGGGAGCCGAGCAGCGAGCTCTGGGCATACCCAAGTCCCCCTCCGAGTGCAGGGAAGAGCTGGGCTGATGAGACCAGCTGTGGGCTGTGGGCCAGGACTGCCATTCTGTCTGGGCCTCACGAGTACCAGGGGGGTACCCAGCACTGTCCTGGCCAAGGCACTGTCCCCAGTGTGGAAGGGATGAAACAGCTGTGTGTCCTGTTCTCTGTTACCAAGAAGCGGTTCTCCACAAACTCGTCAGCTCCTCGGTTCACATAACACCCTGTTCTTAGATATTATATAACATTAGAACACTTATCACACCATAATGAATGCTTCTTTTCATCTATGATTGTATGATTGTTTCTTCAGCTAGACTGTGAGCTCTTCAAATAAAAAAAAGAAAAAGAAAAGATCCTCTGATTCTGTACTTCAGCACTAATCAGGCAATGCTTAACTTACACCAGGTGATCAGCAACTGCATACTGAGTGAGGGAATGAATTAAAAAATAATGACTGTACAATTTGGACTTAATACATTCAAATAATAATTTCGTATTCCAGTTGGAAACATTGTTTTTCACCAGCGGGAGCCCTAGTTAACCTTTCTGTGATGCACATGACTCGACAGTGGGTTTTATGTCAGCACTGTGACCAGCTAAGTGAGTAGAAATTTTTCCACATCTAATTGTGTTATGAACCTTTTCCTTAAAGGAGAATTACTCTCTGAGCCTTTTGCATTTTGGAAAATCTATTAAGAAGTCATTAAACTGTACAAATAAGAAACTTTAGTTAATCTCAGAAATTAATACAAATATATTTTCATCCTAATTAAGTACAGCAGTTATTGAAAAGACCTTTAGAAGTTGGTATGTTTCTGATCATTTCCTTCTAAAAATGTGTTAATGATATCCTTTACACATGAGCTATTATTAAAGGTCTTTATAAATGCAGTATACAATTAGGAATTTTATACAAAGTGATTTTTGTATATGGACCGAACCTAGCAAATTTTAGGAACTCACCAAATAGTCACCAAAATACAGGTCGGAGAAGGACTCACTGAGATGTGGACAGTACTATGTTAAGACATCAAATATTCAAAGAGCATTGTACAATTTAAAAGTATTTTTTTTAACGTAAAACAATCTGAATTGGACGTTAGAACAACCCTAAGATTGTAGGTTCAGTGATTCGTACAGGGCTTTATGCGCCTTCTGCCAGCTGGGCACATCTCATCTGAGGAACTCGAGGGCTGAAGGACCAGGGCTTTAGATGTCTCTACATTTGTCATGTCATCTGTCCTCCAGCAGCTGAGGACGGGAAGTCGGGTCCAAGAGAACTGGCTGCAAGACGTGAAGACTTGTGTTTTTCATTCCACAAACGTAGCCTTCCTGATGTACCCAGATCCCCGGGTCCCAGTGCAATACCTTGATTTGCTTCTCAGGGCAGTGTCCCATGTGAGGTTCTGGGGTATACGTGTAAGGTTTACACAAAGTGGTGTGCAGAGAAATGAAAGCAGGGCTTTGTATATGCCTGCTTCTTTTTCCTAATCAGATGTCATGTCTTTTCTGTGGAATCAGTCTCAGGGCATGAGCTTCGTAGCATTCCTTTCCAAGTTTCTTGAAAAAAATGTAAACTACAAGTGTAGTTTGTAGTCCAAATGTACACTAAAATACGTAAAGTTTCTCCTATAATCCAGTGTTGTAATAATGATATATAAAAAATACATATTAGGACTATTATTAGTTCTAATTATCATATTGTTAAAATGTGATTATTAGAACACCGTAGAAGAAACATCATCAGTTTTAGCTTCCATTTTGAAACATTTAAAAGTGGTAGAACTTGTAACCAAAAAAAACTAATTATATATAAATACTTCCTTTTAATTCTTTAAAGTGGTTCTCCTAAACTTTGATGTGTATATAAATCACCTAGGAATATTATTAACATGCAGATTCTGATTCAGTAGGTTTGAGAGAGATTAAAAATCTCCAAGGTGAATCTGATACTTCTTTCTCCTGTTTTGGACCAGAACTGTGCTTGGTTGGCCGAACACAAGCACCAAGTCACCTGAAAAATCATATCCCTGAGTCGTGGATCACGATTCCTCTCGTGGAAGAAGCGTAGCACAGGCAGCTGGGTTTCTCCTGACACCATAGTGGTCTGGGCGCAGTGAACTCAGCCGTGCCGAGCCCTCCTCTGCTTCCAAACCTGCCGCCCAAGCTGTGCTTCTGTGAGCTCCAGGCATGAAATCTCAGAGGCACAGGGCATCATCTAATCCAGTCATTGTAAAGCTAGATTTTTCTGGAGCTCTACTACTGCAGTGTTCCCCTGCATTTCTGCAAGTATTTGATTTAAATTTTATTCTGTATGTAATCTGACTAATTTTAAAAAGAGTATAATGCATTCCAGTATACTACATAGTGTGTTATTACTTCCGAGACCACCCAGAGTGTCAAGCTGAAGTCTCAAAGACTGGATTTATAAGAAGCTTCATAGTACATTAGGTCTTAGAGAACTTCTGGTTTAAGCGTGTGAGCCAAGAATGGCAAAAATAACACTTTCTCATGAAGGGGAGCACTTAAACATCAGGTCTGCTGGCCTCTTGAACAGGTCCCTGCGAAGGGTCTGCTGTAGTTATGATTTCGCCACCTCTTGTAAATTAGCTGGAAGCACGCGCTGGTCTTTGCAAAGCAGTGCTTAGAACTCCGAGGTGGATTTCGCCAAGTTCAAGGATACATTCTCGCAGGGCCTCCATGTGTTCTTGAAAGGGTTACTCAGTGCACTAACAGCTCGTTATCCCAAGGGAGTGTCACTCATAGCGTAGGAATCACTGGCTTACACGTTCATCTTGACAGGTTGCTGGGAGACTTTCTGCTGTGTTTGGAACTATGCTGTTTTGAGCAAAGGGCAGAAACATCAATGAGATGTGTTATTATGGTCGATTCAACCACCGTTCCCTTCCTACCAGCATAACCCCTAATGCATTTATTGCATTCTATTGTAAATATTAACTTATTTCTTTCTTGTCCGGTACATTGTGAGATAGATACTTAAAGGACATGCATCTGGATATCACATTTGAGCTTTCAAAGAATAGTTTAATAGACCAGTGGGAGAAATTGTATTCCAGGCAGAATGTTCAGCCTATCCAAAGGTGCAGATGTATGCGAAAAAAAAAAAAAGGAAAGAAGCAGTTTCATTTTAGGATCTTAGATTCAGTATCATCAACAATAGACGTGAAAGATAAAATGCACACATTATATGACTTTGTGAAAAGTAAAATGATGAAAAGAATATAGTGGCACAGGGAAATAATTAGTGTTTAGTACATATGAGCACCATTCCTTCCTCCCCCCAAACGCACTTCTGCCACCACTGTTAGCTAAGTTTGCTTTTCGTAAAATGGACAGAATTAATCACATTTACTTTATAGATTACTTTCATGGGATAGGATTGAATAAAGTGGTATAACGGTTGAAAACACACTATCAGTCCTGAAATATTGGGCACACTTTGACTATCATTTAGAATTATTGTCCCTGACGTGTGTTTATATCAATAATGGATTGCATATTTTTTTGCAAATGAGATTGTATCCACTGTGTTGGCATCAAAGGATGAAAAGTTATCTGAATACCCAACTGATGAACTCTGGTCAAATATCCAGAAAATTGCCTCACAGCATCATGTTCAGAATATGAAACTCATTTTGCCTGGAGAAAAAGAAATTCCCAAATGAGCCATGTAACTCTTGGTTTCTGAGCAATGGAGCCAGGAGTAATTGAGTTTTGCTACAGAAAGTAATTGGGTCTCTTCCCTTAGCACAGCACAAGTCCCCAGTGCCACACATCACTCCAGGTCGGCCCTTAACAACCTGTCCACTGGCGGCGCCAACAGAGAAAAAGCGGAAGATGCTCCGTCTCAAGTTAGCTGCCTGTGTGAACTACAAAGAATAGATCAAGGTTAACGGGGCGGCTCCTTCTGTGTTTCAGTCATTCTACGAGAGAAACCGTATTTTTTATTCACATCCAACTTCACATTCCAGAATCAACACTGTATTCCAGCTAGATCTGTTAGAGACCTTGGTTTGCATGGTTTTTCATCTGTGTACTTCTCTGCAAGAATGGAAACCCTGCTTCGGCAGGAACTTGCAGTCTTTCAGGCTCATCATAAAGTTTAATAAATGCGTGCAGGATGAACAAACAGACACTCACGTTGAAGGTGGGGTCCATGTCTGGTTCACTTCTGTATCTCTTTTCCTCTGACCTTGCCCCATTTTTTGTTCCTGTTGTGGCACACGTCAAATAAGGCAGGGACACGGTTACACGAGAAATGACCTAGAATTGCTTTTCTCAGGAGCAATGTGCGGAAGTATCATGGCGCTCATGCTGTGCCCCTGAAGCACTGGGGGAGACAGAGGAATAGATATATTTTCATCTCAGCACAATCTGGAAGTTGCTTTCCCCTCAAAAGGGCAGGTTCAGCATGGCATTATTTCCAGAGCAGTGTACCACCCGGTGTAGGCGTGCTGCAGCTCATACAGCAGGAAACAATACTTTGAGTAATGACTGACTTTTTTAACTTAAGAGGAACTGACAGAGGCTAAACATTTTTCTATCTATAGCTGCCAAGGCCTAATTTATGAAAAAAAAAAAAGGAATCCCCGTCCATCCTACTTCCTGGGTGATGAAAAGAGTTCACAGTGCTTTTTTGGGCATCATTTTATTTAAGCCTCGTGGCAGCCTTCTAATGCAGATAATTTACAAAAGCATTTTCCAACATACATGTCTAAGAGTGAACTTTCTATGAACTTTCTCTCTAAATCAAATGTTTATGAGAATTAAAAAAAATTTTAGCACAACGGTGACCTGGAAGAAAGCTATGCACCTGGACTTTCTGACAGTATCAAGTATCAGCTGACTACACAGGTAGGCGAGCTAACGACAGCCAGCTCTCCAGACCTGTCCAAGCGCGCCGTGGGCGCGGGCCCCCAGCGGGCGGGTCTCTGTGGGGCAGCGGGCTGCGTCCCCTTTGCATAACTATGGACAGAGAAACACAATCGTGCCTTTTATTAGCTAAGGCAATACTTACGTTACTGTACCTTTGTTCAATTTCTGCTGGTTCTCCTTCTGCGATGGCCTCCCATCCATAACATCTTGGCTTCTCCTACAGTTAGGGACTGTTATAAGTAATTCCATTTTACTGCGGAACTGGTTGAGCAAATAGAAAGAGGAGGTTACTTACCTTTTACTCAAGGTCACAACAATTAGTAAGTGTTAGAGCTGGGATGTGAAACAAGTGTGGGTTCACCTCAAAGACTAGAGAAATGGAAAAATGGTTTTTTTATCCGTATATTCCTCTGCAAGAATGGAAACACTGCGGACTTCCTGAATACCCCAGCAGAGTCGTGGACAAGTGACGCTGTGGGTCTAAAGTCCAGTGTCCGCCTCACTGAGATATTCCTTCAAGGAGAAAGAAGGTGTCATTTTCCACTATGGAAGCAGATCATGAGAAGAGGTGTAAACATTTTTAACCTGGACCAGCCATGAAAATGTTAGGATTTGGAGGACATAAGATTTGAGGAGGGAAATAGTGCCTGAGAAGGATGGATGGATGTGTCCTGGGCATGAGAAACAGGGCCCCCGTGAGTGATGTTACAGATCTGTTCTAACTCAGGTTTAACCTACCTCTTATGGTTCTAAATACCTCGCTTGCAACATACACTGTTCGGTAGAAAACATTTTATTTTTAGCATCTGCCAAGAGCCGGCATAAGTTATGCGAACATTCTACCCAACTGATGCTCACTACAGCGTGGAACCACTAAATTTTATCTTTATTAGCCAAACCACACTGACATATCTTCACCTCTCTCTCTGGGCAATCTTATGGCATCCTTTGTCTATTGTATTTCCTCCCTGCACATGAATAATTCCATCCAAGCAAGTGGCTGATTTTTATAACCTTCCAATACCTTCATTTGTAATAAATGCGTGGGTGTTTTAGCCAGCTTTTTGCATAATTATATAAGTACCTCTTGCTTCTTCACACATGTTGCTCTGTAATGAGCAGTGTATTCCTATTTCTCTCTGGCAAATAACACTTTTGTTTGGCGTTATTGGTTTTACTTTCTAAGTCTCACACACCAGAAAATATGACAGGTACAATTAATGATATAAAAATGAGCACAAAGTACACACTGCTTTTCATAAGTGAATATATGTATGAACAGAATAAAAGAAGAAAACGAAGTAAATACACATGGTTGCAAACACTGATTGGGGAAATACTTTGGACAGTTGGCATTTATACAGCCAATTATATATATATTATATATATATTAGATGTCATATATATATATTATATATATATAATATATATATATTATATATATATATTAGATGTTATATATATATATATTAATATATATATAATAGATGATATCAATTAAGGAAAGTGTGTGTACAGAAAAGAGAGCCTGGGTTCTGACCCAAAGGAATTTCCACTCATAAAAAAGAAGAGAAATTGTCTCCAAAGAAGATCTGAAGAAAAGTAGACGGCAAATTAGCTAAGAATTGTGTAAGTGGGCACAGGGAAGACACATTTCAAAAAAGGAGCAAGTATCCAAAGGTGCTGAGTGCTGCTGAGGTATTTAGTAAAATAAGGAATGAGAAGTGTCCATTGGGCTTAGAAATAAGCAGGGCATGCGCCTTAGCCTGAGGACTTTGAGTAGTCAAGGCAAAGTTCAGACGAGGAGAGGATTTAGACATGAAGGAGCAATCAACAACTGGAGTTTCTCTGTGTAGGGAATGCTTTGCTGAAGGTCGGCTGTGAGCGTGAGGAGAGAGCGGGGCAGTGTCAGGAGGAAACAACGGGAGACGGTAGAGCAGTGATGCTGGGAGGCGGGAGCTGTCAGAGAAAGGTTCTGATCATTAGAGCAGAAAGAAAGGAAAACTTACAGAGTAAGATTCCCAAGAAAGCTGAAGGGGCGGTACCTACGATACACGCGAAGGGACTGACATTTGCAGAAAAATAAAACCGAAGCTGGAGGGTGTGTAGCGGCAGGGCCGACGTGCTAGGGTTGGTCTTGAAAGGCTTTCTGAGAGGGGTGAGCTTGGAGAGGACAGAAGAGAGAAAGAAGGCGATTCATGGGCTTGGAGAGGTCGTCCTGAGGCCGGGGGTGGCGTGTGCGAAAGCGGGGATGTAAGTTAGGGTGCTCTTCCATCGCAGGGAACATGTGCGGGTAGCAGCGTAAAACCCACGAGATATTTCCTTCGTCATTAAGATAATGCAGTTAAAGTCTACCTGTGTCGGAGTGAGCTGCAGAATATTCCTCATTGGAGAAGGTGCTATTTCTCAGTATGACAATAGTAAGGAGAACTTAATTACTCCAGTAGCTTTAAATGACAACTTTGTGCCCAGCACAAGTAATTCCTCGCTATGATCTGAATGACTTCTTTTTTCCCCTGTAACTTTCACCATCTATGTTTGTAATTCAGAAGCTATGCTAGGCAGTGCAATGGGGTTTGTGAAATGGCGTGATGGATACCAAGAGAAAAATAATTCTACTACGTTACTCACATGCATGTTTTTACTCCTGATTTCCTGCTTAAAGACTTCTACTTTAGAAGCATTTGCTGCAAGAATGACAGATGACACTTGATATATTTAATTGCATATATATTCAGTTATTGCAAGTGATGAGAGGGAGGAAATATATGTGTGAGTGTACATACATATATCTGACACAGTTGCAAATATTAACCATTTAATTACACACATTCACACACACAGACACACGTCAGTGGATTACTGTTTCTGCAAGTGACTAGCCAGGTAATTGAAGGCAGGTGACTTTTACAAAGTACATTCTAAGTACTGTTGGTAGATACTGGTCATTTACCCTGTGTATCTTATTCTTGCAGCCACACATGGCAAGTCTGCTCCCCACATTGTCACTGGAATTCATCTTGACGCCTAAGTCATCGAGAGAAACCGGATACCAATTTTCCTGGAGCTTCACTCCAATTAATCCACATAGTATTGGAGTGAATGTAAAGTAAAAGAATGAATGTGAAAAGGTCTTATTACTTTAAAACCTAACATACACATGTACATAGGATAATGCAGGAAGAGAAGAGAACATGCAGATTTCAGTGTCTTGGATTTACTTTTTCCTTCCAATTTTATTAATATATGATTGATGTAGGGCACCATGCAAGTATAAGGTGTACAGCAAAATGATTTGAATCACATACAACAGTTGAAATGATTACCACAGGAAGATGAGTGACCATCCGTCATCTCCTATGGATATAAAGTTAAAGAATAGAAAAAATTTTTTTCCTGGTGATGACAACTCTTAGGATTTACTCTCTTGACAATTTTCATATGTAACGTGCCGCAGTGTTATTTACATCTGTCATGTTGTGCATCACATCTCCAGGACTTGTCTTAAAACTGGGAGTTTGTACCTTTGGACCGCCTTGATCGGTTCTACCTCCCCACTCCTCAACTCTGGCAATCACAAATCCGATCACTTATTTTATGGGTTTGCTTGTTTTTCTAGTACAATTAACCTACCACACTGTGTTGATTCCTGACATACAACATAGTGACTTGATATTTCTATACATTTCAAAGTAATTACCTTGATACGTTAGGTTACCATCTGACATCACTCAAAGACGTTATGTAATTACTGACGATATTCCTCACACTTTACATTTCCTACCTGTGACTTACTTATTTCGTA
This sequence comes from Vicugna pacos, assembly GCF_048564905.1. Taxonomy (NCBI): domain Eukaryota; kingdom Metazoa; phylum Chordata; class Mammalia; order Artiodactyla; family Camelidae; genus Vicugna; species Vicugna pacos. Next base: position 52,968,058 of record NC_133001.1, read on the forward strand.
CCTGGACGTTTGTACCTCTTAATCCTCCTCGCCTATTTCTCTCATGCCCCCGAACCCCTCCCCTCTGGCACGCAACCTGCTTGTTTACTCTCTGTCTGTGACTCTGTTTCCATGTTGTTATATTTGTTCATTTGTTTTGTTTTTTAGATTCCACATATAAGTAAAATCATATAGTGTTTGTCTTTATTTGTCTGACTTATTTCACTTAGCACAATACCCTCTAGGTCCATTTATGTTGTCACAAATGGCAACATATCATTCTTTTTTTATGGCTGAGTAATGTATGTATATACACTGCATCTTCTTTATCCGTTCATCTATGCATGAGCACTTAGGTTGATTCTGTGTGTTGTTTGTTATAAACAATGCAGCAATGAATATAGGTGAGCACATATCTTTTTGAATTAGTGTTTTTGTTTTCTTCAGTTAAATACTCAGTAGCGGAATTGCTGGAACATCTGGTTGTTCTATTTTTAAGTTTTTGAGGATCGTCCATCCTGTTTTCCATAGTGGCTGCACAAATTTACATTCCCACCAAGAGTGCACAAGGGCCCCCCTTTTCCACATCCTTGCCAATACCTGTCATTTGTCATCTTTTTGATAATAGCCATTCTGACAGGTGTGAGATGATCTCTCACTGTAGTTTTCATTTGCATTTCTCTGATGCTGAGTGATGTTGAGCATCTTTTCATGTGTCTGTTGGCCATCTGTATTGTCTTCGGGAAAATGTTTATTCTGGTCCTCTCTTAATTTTATAATCAGGTTAATTTTTTTTCTGATGTTGAACTGTATGAGTTCTTTGTTATTTTGGATATTACACCTCATCTTTCGCAAATGCATTCTCCCATTCACTCGTCGGACATTTTTGTTTCATTGATAGTTTCCTTCACTGTAAAAAAAAGCCATGTTTAGTTTGATGTAGTCCTATTTGCTTATTTTTGCTCTTGTTTCCCTTGCCTGAGAAGATGTATCCAAAAAATATTGCTAAGGCTGATGTCAAAGAGCATACTGTCTATGATTTCTCCTAGAAGTTTTGTGGTTCGGGTCTTAGCTTTAAGTCTTTAATGCATTTTGAGCTTATTTTTGTGTATGGTATGTGAAAGTATACAGTTTGATTCTTTTTGCATGTAGATGTCCAGTTTTCTCAACATTATTTATTAGAAAGACTGTCTTTTCTACATTGTATATTCTTGCCTCCTTTACTATGGCGTCTGGGCTCATTTCTGGACTGTCTATTCTGTTGGAGTGATCTAGCTGTCTATCTGTGCTATTACCTTACTGTTTTGATGACTATAGCTTTAAAGTATAGTTTGAAACCACAATGCATGGTGCCCTTGTTCCTCACTTTCAAGATTATTTTGGTTATTAAGGGTCTTTTGTGTCCTGGACTTTAGTTTGTTGGGAGGTTTTGTTTTTTTTGTTTGTTTGTTTGTTTTTGCTGATTCAACTTCATTATGGGTAATCAGTCTGTTCACATTTTCTGTTTCTTCCTGATTCAATCTTGGGAGATTTTACATTTCTAGGAATTTGTTCATTTCTTCTAGGTTGTCCATTTTATTGTCGTATAACTGTTCATAGCAATCTCTTATGATCCTTTGAATTTCTGTAGTGTCAGTTGCAATTTCTTCCTTTTACATTTCTGATTTTATTTATTTGGGCCCTCTTTCTTTTTTTCTTGATGAGTCTCTCTGAAGGTTTATCAATTTTGTTTATCTTTTCAAAGAACCAGCTCTTAATTTTATTAATTTTTTCAATTATTTCAGTCTCTATCTTATTTATTCCTGCTCTGATCTTTATTATTTCTTATTTTCTACTAACTTTAGGTTTTGTTTGTTCTTTTTTCCTAGTTTCTTTAATTCCTTGAGTATTGTATATATCACAGTTCCATTTCATATACATGCATATTTTTTTAAGTTGCTGATCCCATAAGTTTGATCACCTTTTAACAACCCTGCACTTTTACTGCCCCCTCCCCCTTAGTATTTTTGATATCATATTTTACATCTTTTTTTATGTGTATCTCTTAACTGTTATTGTGGATACAAATGACTTTACTGTTTTTGTCTTTTAACCTTACTGCTACTTTATAAGTGGTTAATCTGCTACCTTTCTTGTGGACCTTATTATGTGACCTTCAGGAGATTAGAGATATGAATAGGATAGTGACCACATCTGATCCTGTAGAATATCCAAGTATATTTCTGAGCAAAGTATTTTAATCCTATACTACAGTAATACTTTAAAGCAGGTAACACTTTATAAAGCACTCTCTGACTATGCCTGCCTTCTTTGGCTTCTTTAAGCAGCTCTCATCACCCCCAAAATTCCTATAGCATTTTATTTGATTTCCACACAGCCAAATATTTTATTAAAAACTCACACAATATAGCTTTGCTTTTTTTCTAACTCTCCTTTATGCTCCTCAGGAGCATAAAGATTGTGTTCTCTCAGTCTCTCTCTCTGTTTTATTCTCACGAAGTACCCTAATTCAGCACAAGGCATAATGCAGTACCTTAAAAATAACATTTCACTGACCAATAATTTTTGACATGTCGATCCATTTATCATCTTGAAGTTCTTCTCTAATTTGATGCCTATTTAAATCTGTAGAGTGTGGATGCAAAGTTCTTGCTCTCTGAATTTCTCTGTTGGTGAGTATACCTCTGGTGCTTAGCTCTGAGCATTTCTCATAGTTTACTTCCTAGTTTATTATTGATAAACTGTTTCTTTCCTCTTCTGTTTTGACTCTGGAAGAAGAATTTTAAGCTCAGATTAAAATCATAAAAGACATTCTCAGAAAAATGTTTCATACTCCTCAGAGGAACTATTATTATTTTAACTCATAATTATAATTACAGCAATGTTCATTGGGATAATTCTCCAATGCTCCCAAACAACATGTTTTATAAGCATATTTTGTTGTTAATGCACCATAGATTGTTGGAAAGAACTATACTATTAATTTGGTATATTTCATTTTGTTGCCAGCTGAAAGAATTAGTTTCTGATACATTTAAACTGTATTTAATAGCTCACTGATGTTTAGCTGAATTTTAAAGTAGAAATGTTTTAAAGTTTTGATGCACAGAGCAGATTAGAAAAAAAATTGAAAGATTAAAAAAAAATTTATTCCTGACTTCCTTTAAATACTATTATTTCAAACCTGAATATATTCAAAATGGAAAAACAAGAATAAGGAATAAAGAGACGTGCATTCTATCCTGAACAAAACAGATATAGAATAGAATGTAGAACACAGAACATCTCTCATAAATGTATTCAGGAAGTTGGGGCAAATCAATCCCCTGGTCCTCAGACTGGGTGTGATGAGGAAGAAAGAAAGTACATCTGTGTACATTCCTTCCTTCCTTCCAATTTCCCTTTCCTTCCTCCACTTCCTTCCTCCTATAACAATCATGTTAAAGTTCAGTCATAAAATACAACAAAATGTAACTTTATTTCATCTCCCACTGTTACTATAACTTGAGTTATGTGAGAATAATCTTTCCCCATTCCAGGATGGAGATTTGAGCAGATCTCACTACCCATTTTTCAAGTTGGTTCTTGGGTAATTACATAATCCTATAATCATTTCTCAGATGTAAAAAAAAAACGCACACAATTTGTAATAGTTCCAACTGGTACTTGACGACAATAAATGCTTCATTCAAATATTCTCTCCAGAATAAGACTTCATCCCTCTCTTACCTAAGGTCTGTGGCTGCCCGCAGCCTGCCTTTGCAGGAGGTGATCTCTCTCTCAACCCTTGCTCTTTCTGCTCAACCCCTCTCCCACCTTCTAGATGTTCTGTAAGACAGCCACATAAAATAGTTTTGCAGAAGAATCTGGATTGAGCTCATAGGTTTCTTAGTCCCACTACGTCTGCTTCTAACTAGATCTGATCTTAAAATTGCCATCCAAGTCCTTGGTTACTCTGCTTGCCTCTACTGCGATGTGAGGGGTGACTGAGGAGATGTCATGTCCACTGATTCGGTTATACTTTCAGCCTGTGGCTTCGCTATCTGCCTTGATGTCACCTTGTCTCACAGAGCCCTTTCATTCTGGTTTTAAAACTCTGTTCTATCACCTTCTTCCTAGATTTACTTTCTTAGAACTATAAAGGGGATGATAACCCCTCTTTCAAAGATTGGCTGTGGTAATCATGCCTACCTGCTAGTCACATAATTGAACTGGAAAAGCCAACTCAACTTAGCAAGCTCCAAGGGGCGATGCCCCGTGCTACCCAGGGTGACAGGGTCCAGTCTCACATAACCTTGGTCCTTGGTCAGTCGTAACCCGGGCAGTGGGCTTTCCTCCCAAGAATCCCATGTAAACAGTGGAGGCACTGTTTCTGCATAAATCAGAGAATTCCTGGCCCGTTAATAGGTAACAGAGAGTCTGGGATCAGCTTTTAACCATAGAATACTGTTTTTCCGGAAGCTTCCTTTGTTTTGAGTCAGACAATGATGTCCTCATGTAATTAATGACAGTTAATTAAGCAGATTATATGACTTGTTGCAGCCCTTCTTGATGATGGAGGAGGTTCTGGGGAATGTCCTTGACTGACAGTCAGAAGGCTTCTTACTCCCCAGAACCCCCCTTTCCCCAGGTCCCCGTCTCCATGACTTCGTGGAGCTTCTATTCTGCTCAGCGAGCTCCTGTTTCCAGGCTCTTTTTGTAACAGGTAGAATTGGGGCCTCTTTCTGAATTCCTACCAGCAGGAGGCCAGATTTCTCTAAGTCGCCTCCAATGGATCTGAGCAGCAGATAATACTTTTCTCTCAGAGGATTAAAAGTATTTTCTCTCAGAAGAAAATCTGTTCTCATTTACACGCACTTTAGTTGAATAATGGTGGTTAATCAACGTGAAGCCGTGGTCTTTGAAATTAAAGAGAAAATAGGAAGATGAAGAGCATCCATTTCAATAAAACGTAACTTAGAAAATGAAGATAAAATCGTGTTTTTTCAACTGCTTAAATCATCTTTGCCAGGCTCACTACAGGAGGACTTAATTTGAAAAGATAAAATGTGTTGACTGAGTAGCGGATCTTCGGGTAGTTGACAGAGAAAGGAGGCCACTGAGGAGACGCTTACCTTCCACAGAGGTTAATTCTCAAGTGGAGAGGTCTGTAGGCTGAAGCTCAGACTTCCCGTCATTATAACTGGTTTTATTTCCCTTTGGAAAAACACTGTTCCATTTAAGTACTGTAAAAAATGTTAGTTAAGAGCATAGAATATAGGCATACCTTTTTGACAAATTCATTGAAATTTTGATGAATGCCAGTGCAATTACAGTCTGCTGCAAGAAAGCTTTATTACCTTTAAAAATTTCCACCCCTTTCTCCTAAACAAATTTACTGTTTAAATTAGTGGGAAAGTAAGGATACTTTTTGTTTTCCTCTTTAGAGTTTGTGACCATTTTTTAAATCGCTCAGGGACAAACACACGTTGCTTTTTTAAAAGAAAAAAGTCAGCATGGTCCTTAAGCAGTTATAATTGTGAGGCTATATGTGTGTGTGCATGTATGTATGTGTGTGTGCACGCACAAAGCAGGGAGGGTTCAATCCTATCTCCTTTCTACCAGCAGGGAGCCCTAGGAATGCAGTTTTGCAAAGCATCCTTTTCCCCTGAGAAACAATAAGAGGACCAGTCATGGCAAACTTCACAAGTAGAAACAGTTTGACAGTTCAGATTATGTCCTTTATCTAGACCTCGTTTTGACCAGTTTAAAAAAAATGAGATTATTGGTCTAAAGTAGACTGTGCTTTCGCTGGACGATGACTATGCTTCTGTGGGCTATGAATGGTCTGCAAGAATTTTTTTTTATGCTCTGAAATTTTATCAGTGGTTTTTTTAATTCCTATCTGTGATACGAGGTATAAGGTGGGATGCAGGAAATGATTAGCAAGCTGGCACACAAGTACCTGTCCCAAACTCTTTAAACCTGCAGTCTGCTATTAAATATGTGCAGTGAAAGATCACACAGCAGATAACAAATGATCATTAACAGAAGAACTATGACTATGAAGTCAGTTCTATGGTTTGATGAATTAATTAAAACTTCTGCTTGTGGCTTAAATCAAATATTTGTATGTTGTAAAAAAATATAAAATTGATGTTTAAGAAATTTAAATTTAAAGTAATATGTTATTTAATTTGGTGCTATGCCTTAGTTCTTATTATGTTTGGTATGGAACTAGTTACATTAATTGTGTATGGTGCCCAGCAGAAATTATCAAACTGTCTGCTGCAAGTTTAAAAATCTCTGGATTAGATGATTTTAAATGCCCCCTGCAACTATTCTGTCCACACATCCCGTGGCTTTGAGCCCATGTCTCCTATTGCTCTTGCATTTCAGGGGAGGATGATACTGGCATTGCATTTAGAAAACAGGGATCCAGGAGGAGAAACAACAAGATTATTTAATATTAAAACTTGGGGAGAGAAAAGCACTCGTTGTCACATATGCTATAAACATCTAATGAGTACTTATTGGAATGAAACAATTGTGAGAAGTTACATACATAAGCATTGGACACAGACTATGGGGAGGTGAGATTTTACTACCGAGAGGCTGGGAAGAGTAAATGCTGAGGGGTTCGGAGAGACCTGGGCTTGGCGTTGGCTAGCCGGGTTCTCCGGGACAAGCCACTGTGCATCTCCAAGCCTTTACATTCTCATGTCTTGTACCAGGATGACAATCCTTGGCTTGCAAAGGTACTACGAGGATTAAATGAGGCAGCATTTGGAAGACGCCCTGCTCAAACGTAGTGCTCAGAAACATTAATTCTTTGTTGTTGATGTTAGTATGTATTGCCCAGCTCTGTTTTATACATACTTTGGAAGAGGTCTATATTTAATCCCTTCTATCATTTTTCTCACCAAATGAGCATTTCCAAATTGCAAACGCAGCCAGAATATTCACAGATGATTTTGGAAAGGTGGTGTCACATGAGAATAATCTCACCAGAATCATCTCCTCCCATGTCCTGAGTTATTGTTCATCCTTTCTTCCTCTTACAAAGTAAACTTGGAACTTTCTACTCTGGGTTCCAGGGAATAAAAAGCCCTCTGTATAAGCATCAAAGCCAATCCAACTCTTGTTCGAATCTCATAAGCCTCTTTATGCAAACAGAAGTCCTGCAGGACATCTCATTACTCACTGGGATGATTGTTTTAAATATCAAAAGCTGTGTAATAAAATAAGAAAATCCTTATTTTTAGAAAGCTCACCCTGGCTGTCCTGCAAAGGACAGACCAGGGGTGAGGGGGCGGGATGTGTGGAGGTAGAGAGAACGGATGGTGGGCTGCTGGAACACTCTACATGGGACTTAATGAAGTCCTGGACCAAGGCGGAAGATGCCAGAGAAATCTGAAGAAAATCTTATCAAACTTGCTGGAACAGATTCTGTGCAGTAATAATCTTAAGAACTAAGGAAAACTGTGCACTTCTGTGTGGGGAACATGCTGGAGAATGAGAGTAGAAGAAACCATTAAGTCATGCTGCCAAAGTAGAAACAAAGGTTTCTGTGGATTTGGGATAGAGCTGCTGGAGATTTGGGGGGAGCTGGCCTTTCGCTTGTTAGTAATCCCCTAATGACTCACAGCCCAGCAATGGCCAGCATCACGGCTCTGGGAATCAGACACTCTGCCTTCTTAGCAAAAGCACAAAACTGCAGCTCTGTGAATACCCCAGAAGGGCTGTCCTGGCCTCCCAAAAGAGTGGTCACGATTTATGGAGCACCTACTATGAATCAAATGCTCGTGTGCCCTTATGACACATTGACCAGCTGTAATTAGTTCCATTTCTGGATAATGAAACTGAGACTCCGAGTGCTGGAGTGGCTAACTCAGGATTACACAACCAGCAAGTGGCTGAACTGGAATGGAAAATCAGCCAGTCTAGTGGCAAAGCCACTCCTCATGTCACTGCACCATTCCTCCTCTATAAAGACCACATATATTCAATGTCAAACAGCTACTGAAATTACACAGTAGACGTCCGTGTACTGAGTTGCAGCAATGTTGCCAATAACCATTAATTGAAAAAAGTAGGGTTACACCAAACCCTGCACACAGTGTTCAAAACAGCTTTGTCATAATAGCCAAACACTGGAGAGGACCCAGCTGTCCTTCACTGAGTGAATGGATAAACAACCTGGTACGTCCATGCCGTGGAATACTATTCAGCAATAAAAGGCAACGGACTGCTGGTACCTGCCACTGCTTATATGAGTGTCTAGGGAATTACGCCGAGTGACAAAATACAATTTGAAAAGGTCACATACTGTGTGATTCCATTTTTTTGTCATTTCAGAAATGGAGAATAAATTAGTGGTTGCCAGGGATTAGGGGCTGGGATGGGAGTGGCAGGAGGGAAGTGGACGTGGTTAAAAAAGGATAACACAAGAGATCGTTGTGATAATGAATGCATGAATCTACACACATGATAAAATTACAAACCTAGTATACACACACACACACACAGGTGTGCACATACACACACACATGCACATACACTAAGAAGTGGAAGTAAAACTAGTGAAATCTGGATAAGACCTGTGGATCCTTTCAATGACAACAACCTGGCTGTGATGTTATGTTACAATTTTGCAATTTTGCAAAAAAGGAACTGTGAAAAGGATACACAAAATCCCCCAGTATTATTTCCTACAATTGCATGTGATCATACAATTCAAAATAAAATGCTCAATTTTAAATAGACAACAAACATTTATTGGGTGTTTGATGTTAATAATGATTAAAAATAGTAGTAGGAAAGTATTTTAAATGTACATACAATAAAAAATGCTCTTTTAAAAATATATTAAAATATTGTTTTGCATTATGCAAGTAATACAGGATGTTTCAGAACAATTAGAAATTTTAGAAAAACAACAAAGAAAAGTCTACCATTTAACTGCCCAATAACAACTTAGTATTTTGATATACATTCTCTTAGACAATTTTCTGTATGTTTTGTACACTTTTTCTTTAAAAAATGTATTATTTAGTTCTACAATCCCATTTTTTCAATTAATAAATTTTGGCAACATCACTGCAAGTTAATACTTTTATAACTATTGTATGATTTCAGTAGCTATTTAATATTTCTCTGGCATAAACACCCAAGAATGTAATTGCTGGGTCATATGGTAACTGTTACATGTTTAATTTTATAAGAAGCTGCCAAACTATTTTCCAGATTGACTCTAATATTACGTTCCCACCAGCAATGTATGAGAGTTCAGTTTCTCGACATCCTCGCCAGCATTTGGTGTTGTCACGTATTTATTTCAGTCATTCTAATAGGTATATAGTGATACATCATTGCAATTTTCAAAAGCACAGAAATAATCAAATTACAATGTTCAGTGCTAGCAGAGATGAGAAAAAAATGGTCTTGTCAATACAGTGCTTCCAGTCAGGTGGATTCCAGTAAATCTACTTCTTGGAATCTGCCCTACAAGGAGAGATTTCCCTTAGCCTCATTTCAAATTCACCAAGTCACCTTCCCATTATTCAGCATTCCAGAACAACCTGCCAGTAGCTAAGGACAGTTCAGGTCCTGAAGGTGTCGGCCTGGCCTCTTTTTTTTACTGCAAATGACTAAAATGAAGAGATCAGCGTCCTGGTCCATGGGTCAGCGCCCTCAGGTCAGTCCATGTGAAGCTGCCTTGGGGACAGATCTGAGCTGAGTGTACTGAGCGGTCAGGGTTCCGTGAGCCCACAAGCAGGGAGGTCAGACCCAGGGCCTAGAAAACTTTTCCAGAACAATAACGGTCAGTGCAGAGACTCAGCATGGGGCCCTCATCCGGGGGAACTCAGCAGCGAGGCAGGCATTCAGCTGACCACCTCTGCAACGGTCGTGCTAATTCACAGGCGAAGCTTCCACGGGTGGGACGTTGGTAGCCAGAGAGATGACCACAGTATTTACTCTGAAAACCAAAAACCGAACAAGCAACCAAAAACTTCAAGAAATAAAGGCTTGGATTTTTTTTTTTAATGGAAACTCTTCTTCCTAATATCATCTCAGATTTAGTTCCTGAAAATGCGTATGATCTTGTTAGGAATAAAATTAATGACCCGAACACAGAGATTATCAGCAGGGTCAAAGTTACTTCTCCCTGAGAAAAAGCCAGAAGCCTCTCTCATTTACTTTAAGTGAGATTAAAAGAAAAATTGAATAAGACCTTCAAAATTCATTCTCTCTCTCTCTCTCTCTCTCTCTCACACACACACACACACTCACGGAGGCAGATGAAACATTAGATGATTCCCGTTGGAATTAAAGTACAAATCCATGGACAGTTTCTTACCTTAAGCATCAGATATATTCAACCCAAAACTGGGTTTAAGAAATATAATTGTGTATTTATGAATGAAGAAAGAGCCACGAGTAGGGAGAAACAATGTCTCTTTGGTTTTCTCTCTGTTAATAGTAAAATCTGTTACTAATCCTTGGAGATTACTGAATAATTGTTTCCAAAACATTTAAAGTGAGATTCATGAGATGATAAGTTCTTTATGATCAGTATCTAAGATTATTGCTTCTATGTCATTAAAATCAGAATACTTACTTTTGGCACTTTGAGTGTGCCAAGCACTTTTTTCCATTTAAAAAAAATAATCTCTGCATGCATTAATCCTTTTAATTCATATAATCCTATGTTTCAGCTACTAAAATCAGCCTTTCTGAAGAGGAATAACAATTGTTCACATAACTTGTCTCAAGTCTTACAGCCAGAAGGGGTGAAGCCAGTCAGAACCCAAATCCAGCCAGTCCCACTAATAGCCCCTGGGTCTGACCGTGCCCAGTAACTTCTAGATACTGGACACTGGGTAGATGACCATGTGCTCAATAATTCTTGATAAATATAAGCAGTTGTTGTTTCTCCAGCTTCTAGAATGTCTTTCCTCTACCAAGGACATGAACATCACAGCCAATGAAGACTAGTCATCAAAGCTCAAGGAAGTAGAGGGTCTTTGAAGAGTCTGCCCCAGAACTCAGGCCCAGGGCTGCCCTGCACCCGTGTGGTGCTTCTGTACCCAGAGAACACCCTTCTGAACTGGAAAACTGAAATGTTTATAAAATCCACCCAAAGTTCCAGCACCATGTGTGCTGGTACGAAGTTCCTGTCCCACTCTCAGGGATGCCCCAAACTCTTAATCTTGGACAAGTCTCCTTTTTTTTTTCTTTTTTAATCTTCTTCCTCTTCCCTAAGGTCCTCCGAATCCCTCCCTTAGGTCACTTGGCGACCTAAGTATATGATTCTAGTAACTGCATTTGAACTTGTAGAATGAGTTTTATCTGTTATTTTTTAGCTTTGTTGAGGTATAATTGATGAATAAAAATTATCTATTTTAAGGTATACAACTTGATGTTTTTATATATCTATATAAAATGATGTCTGTGTAAAATGATACCACAGTCAAACTGATCACCATGTGTATACATGTATACATCACTTCACATAGTTAGCATTTGCACTCTTTTTAAAAAATTTTTTGGATACAAAGCTTGAATTCTGCCTGCTTTTACGACAGGTTCACAAAGAAAATCACGCTGAGGAGCTTTCAGCTCTTAATGTAGAACCATTTCTAGCCCCTGAAGGTGAAAAGAAAGAGAAGAGAAGAGAAGAGAAGAGAAGAGAAGAGAAGAGAAGAGAAGAGAAGAGAAGAGAAGAGAAGAGAAGAGAAGAGAAGAGAAGAGAAGAGGAGAGAAGAGGAGAGGAGAGAAGGGAAGAGGAGAGGAGAGGAGAGAAGGGAAGAGGAGAGAAGAGGAGAGAAGAGGAGAGAAGAGGAAAGAAGGGAAGGGAAGGGAAGAGAAGAGAAAAGAGAAGAGAAGAGAAGAGAAGAGAGGAAAAGAAAAGAGGAGAGAAGAGAGAAGAAACCATGGAATGAAGACCATACTTTGCCCTCAAGTGGGGTCTGACGCATGCAGGGGAAAAGCCTAAAACTTCAGAGCAGTAGTTTTACTTGCATTTTACAGAAGCAAATGCTCCCTCAATGAAAATTCTCCAGAGACTGAAAAAAATTGAAAAGAACATAAATTGTGTCTTAAGAAGTTTGATGCGTGACTTGAGGGCTTAGCAACAAACCTATCATAAAATGATTTTATGTTGTCATTGTTTGAAGTCCCTCATATTAAATATGGCATCTCTAATGGTAATATAAATAAATTTGAGATTGATTTTGAATTTGAAGAAAATTGGAAGGAAATTTGGTGGAATCATTATGCTGTCAAAAATTCTTCACATCCTCAGTAATTCAGAGGCTAATTACTCTGTTCTAAGATTGTTCAGACTTTGCACTTTGCATTTTCTTGTGGCCTTTCTCTTCTAACCACCTCATTAGTGTCTTCTCTGGATAGCAGGGGGATGAAAAGGACGCTCTAGCCCAACTTGGTGGACAGTGAGGATGAAGCTACTGACCCCTGTGAGATTCGAGCATGGGCCAGGAGCGCAGCTGCCTGTGATCAGCACAACCCCCCCCCCAGCTGTGATTTGACTCTCAACTAGAAACATTTAGATGGAAACACCATTCATTATAAATTCATAAACATATGTTTTTATTAAACCATATTCCATTTTCTTTTGATAAACACATATAATATCGATGATCATTAAATATATATGTCCTATTAACAAAATCTCTACTGCTTCCTTCCTTCATCTCTCTTTTTCCTTTAGGCTACTAAGTCTTTAACTGGGTTGAATAGTGTCCTCCAGAAATTTATGTCCACCTGGAAACTGTGACTGTGACCGTTCGGAAAAAGGATATTTGCTGATGTAATCAATTTAAGATGAGTTCCTAATAGATTAAGGGTGGGCTCTGAATTCAATGATTGCTGTTCTTGTAAAGGGAAAGAAAGAGGACTCTTCCCTAGGGGCTTTGCAGGGAGCATGACCTTGCCGACAACTTAATTTTGAACGTTTAGCCTCCGTGATTGTAAATAAATTTCTGTTGTTTAAGAAACAACAGAACAGTTTGTGATATTTTGTTACAGAACCCTCAGGTGATAGTGCAGACGGAGTATCGAGAGATTTTCCCGTTGACATAAGAGTCTGTGAGGTCATGAAGGTGCCATCTTCAAACCTGGGAAAGGCAAGATGCAAAGAAATAAATTGATAAAGGAGGGCTCTGCTTTTGCGCTGGATGAACGCAGCCCCCTGTGTGGGTCTGTGTTTCCACCCTTCTGAGCACTATCTTTCTATGTTTTAATTGTTGGTTAACTTGACTGTCTCCTGATCTGTAAGCTCTAAAAGGCAGTGTCAAAGTTTGATTTACAACTGCTTGTCCCAGTTCCCTGTACAGTACCTAGCACACAGTGATCACTCAGTAAGCATCTGTGGGAAGAAGGAAAGGAGGGAGGGAGGGAGGAAACAAAGCCGAACTCTTCAAATGAAGTTGACTTATTCTTTCTATTGAACTGATTTCCAAAACTACTGCTGGTGTCAGGAAAAACTGGACATTCACTGTGTTCACAGACTTACTAGTGAGTAAATCAACCTTTTATTCTAAAATAGAATTTACCACTTGTAGTAATGAGATCATTAAATTTTACATCACTTATTAAGGTCAGCATTAGAAAAACGAGACGATAACAGACCTTCAGTGTTAATGGGGACTTTAGAAATAATCGTCTCTGCCCTATTGTTGTAGAAGTGAGAAAACACAGGCCCAGAGAGATGCAGCGGCAGGACCCATGTGTCCTCGCTCCCCGCTCTGTGTCTCTCCGACTGCACCACGCTGTCTTCCAGGGCAGGGAGGTGATGGGGACAGGCGTCTTCATTGACAGGAACAGAACTTCTAATCCTAATGTCACCCCACACTGCAAAAAACTGAACCTGAATGCAAACTTCTTAAAGTGAAGATTTTCTCTTCTTTATCACTGATATTTCATCAGAATGAAAGACAACTGAATGGTATTTGTATTTGTGTCACGTGCTGGCCGTGAATTAAGGCAAGGCCAACTTCGGTCACCCAGTGTCCTCATCACAATATGACAATACGCCATTCTTCTTTGTTTTCTAATTTTTTCCTTAAAATATTGCTGAGAACCAAATGAAATACTGCCTGTGAACGCTCTGTAACTTGAAGAGCATTTTCGACGCGTTCCCGGACTATTGTTATCCAGACACTCCCCTGGTCTCCAGCCAGCCGCACCTCACACAGCCCCTCGCTGATTACAGCACACACTTCATTTTGGGGACTGATCTCTCTTTCTATGTCTTCCTTCTTACCAGTGAAAACATCCCTGGTGGTGTTCAGCTAAATGTCATGTCAAGCTGATTCATTCCTGTTGTTTTTCTAATTCAGAACAAAAATAAATGTTAGTTCACTGCGGCAGGCAAACATTCTTCAGACATATTAAATAGACTGGCATCTCCGACAAAGAGCTGGGAGAATTTTTAAATTTACAGAAGAAGTTACTGCATAGACCACTAGATTCCAACATGGGGATTGTCAACACTGACTCCTTGAAAGAAAAATAATAATGGAATTCATTCTGCAAACAGTAACACATCCGAACTTTATTCTTTGCATTAAAAACATCCCCAGACTTTATTAGGGGTCAGATCTATTTTGACCAGCTTGCTTTTTAGTATGCTCTAACAACGGCCTCATAAATTTCTTCTGTTTACTGATAAACAGCCATAATTTAAATAACATTGGGATTCATTTTCTAGGCGTTTTATTAGCTTCTCTGAATTGATTAATGCTTCATGTAGTCTCCTTGAGGAAAAAAATGAAAGATAGTGATTATGCTTTGCTTTTTAATTTCAGTTTGATAACTTTACAGATTTATAGCACAGTGCCATCTGTTGGACTAGGAGTGGTTTTTCAACAGGAGTCAAACTCAAAACCATTCACTCCGTTGGCCTCAAGAGAACCACCGATTAGGCATGATAATTATTCAAAAGGAATATTCAATTTCAGCACAGCTTAAAGCTCCATAAAGAACATGGAACCATAGGTAGCAAAGAAATGACTACATGTATGTAGTTAAGTTATTATGCCATCATCCGGAGATAACTGCTTTATCAAGGAGAGCATTGTAACAAGAGTTCCTGATTTTGGATTTTCATACCCTCGAGAAATATGTAGTTTGATAATCAAAGCAGATGAAATCTGTGATGAGGCAGGCTCCCGATACCCCAGAAATACCAGGGAGATGCTCGCTCTCTGCTTCCTTTGAGCCATGTGATGACACCGCATGTAGACACACAGCAGTGGGTAGTCACCATCTGCTTGCGTGACTGTCTGCACGATTATACTGTGGATTTAGGAGGCCAAGGACTGTTTCTTTGCAGGTCTGCGTTCCAGTATTAAGCTTGGCAGAGCGTTGATTTACAGAATGTGGGGAGAATCTCATAGAAACAGTTTCCAGACCTCTCTGCCTCGGCAGCGTATTACCCTTCCTAGCTCACATGAAGGGAAGTGCCCTGGTCCACAGAGTGACCCATTCAAAGGAGGCACCCCTTACAGGTCCATGTTTAATGCCATCCTAGTCTAGAAATCCTTGTTCTAATGTCACAGCCATAGAATGAATTTTAAACATTCAGCCCACGTTTTTTTAATCTCCTTTGAAAACATTACATTTTTTTTCTATTTCATACTTGCCTTAAGTATTGGCACGTGGTTCGACTGCACTGCAGGGAAGATCTCCATCTGAGAACATAGGTCCAGAGGAGAGCATTTTCCAGATCTTTAGCTTTCATTGGTAAAATCTCTTACAATAGACTTGCCTGTAAATATCATGAATTCACAAATATCCTTTCCTCTTCTTTATAAAGGAAATTCATATGCCTTATCTGTAATAAGTTTTAATATGATAATTTGCCCTGGGATGTGAAAATTCTTGCAAACCTCTATGTTTGGGGGAAGGGTGGAGTGGGGGATATAAACCTCAGTAATAGAAAAGTAATTTCATATGTTCTGAATCCAGACATGTGGTAGACTGGGGTAGAAATACTAGTAGTGTTCATATATGTTCTTTGCCTCTTCTATCTCTTGAGACTTTTTCAAAGAAAATACTCCTTTTGAAAGAAAGGCCCCTGAAAACAAAACAAAACAAAACCCTACAAGAAATATTTAAAATTAAAACAGTATTTTTTCATTAGTTTACACCTAAGAAATTCTTTCCAGCTATTCTTAAGATTCATCCTTTGAACCAGTTATTGTTTGAAAAGATTGCTCCTATGAGCTGACAAAGCAGAAATACTTTCATCATAAGGATTTTAATAACATAAACAGAGTGTTTTCTGGGACTAACAAATCTGTATATTATGTTGGATCATACTCAAGGATAAAGTTTCTATGTGATTATTTTCACATTCACTGTGTATTATTCAACAAAATAGTCAAAAATAGTTCACCAAATTATACCATAAAAGCTACTTCTGTTATAGCTAATTCTTATCTTACTTACTCTTAAATATGATTACTTTTCCATCTCCAAAAAATATAACGTGATAGTTGTTGGATGATTACTTTTTGATATATGCCTTTATTAAATAAATTTTTTGATAAGGTTTTATTTCACTAAGGATATATATTCCCCTATTTTCACAACTATCATGTTTTGTAATGTAGGTCACTTTAACTGTGCACTGTTGATAATGATAATAGTAATTCTTTAACTCAATTCAGAGGAATTTTATAATGTACAGGATCTCTGGAAATAAAACAAGTATAAATAGAGTTACAGATACAGAGAAGAAACGGATGTTTGTCAGAAGAAAGTGGGGTAGGGGAGGAAATAAATAGGTGAAGGAGATTGAAAAGTACACACTTCCAGTTGCAGAATAAATGATCATGGATATGAAATATACAGTGTGGGGAACATAGTCAATAAAAAATGCAATTAAATGGCAACAGTATATGAAGTGAAGATTATATGCTGAAAAACATATATATATATATATATATACACACATATATATATATATCTATATGTGTATAGATATACATATATACATATATAGAAACATATGTAAAAACATATATAAAAACATATATATCTCAAAAACAGTCACTCAAAGATAGGAAAAAACAACAAAGACTCTCGTAAAGTTTACCTGTGGTGGTGATAAATATTGTTCCTGTTCTAGACATGAATTTCTCAAGTACTTTTGTGTTAAAATTTATAAACTTATAATTATATAAGTATTGATATATGTGTGAGAATAAGTGCAAATATATAAATTTACATGCATTGTGCATTTCTTTTGAAATTAAAATAGTTGAAGGAATTCACCATTTAACTGTGAACACACAACATTGTAAAATGACTCTAACTCAATAAAAAAAATGTTTAAAGTGAAAAAAACAAACAAACTTAAGAATTAGAATGGTAGCAAGAACTTTCACCTTCTCATATATTCCTTTCCTAGTTCACCCACTTACCTCCTTCCTTCCCAAGCACAATCAAAATCCTGAACTTTGCGTCTGACATTTGTAAAAATGTAATCACGTTGTGTTCCACAAAACACAATGGTCAGAAAGGAAAAAACGTATTCCCGATCTCTCTCTTCAAGGATTTTCTCCATCTTATGTCTTGTGCACTAAATAATTCTCTGTCCATTGTAACCGTATTCTATTAACTTTTTCTTGTGATATAATAAAAAAGACAAAACTCAATAGCTCTAACTCAAGAGGATGGCTTGGGTCCATGCTGACTGGCAACAACATGGCCATTGCTTTTAGCATTTCCGTTTCCAGTTTCACTGCACTCATTTACTGAATGATTACAGAAGCAGAAAAGATATCTAAGGAAAGATGAGTTGTTAATTTAATATTTTATCATTGAAAGGTAGTATGATTTTGTTATTTTAAACATATAAAGATAAAAATTTAATTACAATTATAATTTACTGAGAAAAATGGATAAATCCATCTCCCCTTTCTAGTCACCCATTCATGTCTCTTTATTAGCCTCATAAACAGCTTTGACTTTAGCCTTCTGTCATTTACATTTTTAGGTAAATGTACATAAACCATTTTAAGATTCTTTAAAACGTGCTTGGGGGCAGAGGAGCAGGTGTGAGCAACAGCGCCTCAGAGATTCTAGAGCTGTAGGAACTAATATGTGTGCTGCTGCTTCTATGTTATACATGCTGTTTTAAGTGCTTTAATAGTAATCCCTCATTTCACCCTGTACAAAAGCAAACATGCTACACACTGTCATTTCCTCTTCGTAGAACTGAACAAGTTTAAGTTTATTCCCAGGGTTAAACTGCTTGTCTCTGTGCTAGAACTAAGATTAGAATCTTTGTGTCTAAAATCTTGGCTTCTTCCAGGGTCTCAGAAGACAGAGATTCTATAAACTCTATGCTTGGATGGAAGGGGTGGCTGCCTTTCGAAAGGAGGTTAGAAAGAAAGGAAAGACGTATCCATGATCATTGCCTTATGAATTGCCTGTCAATTTTCTGAACCAAATAGTGTTATTCAGTTAACACTAAATCCATTAAGTTGGATCATAGTGGCCTCTCCTGGTGAAAATGAGAATATCAGAAATCTTTGTTACAAAAAATCATAAATAATTATTGAGTATACATTTAAAATAAATTATGCACAATTAATTTCTACATATTTAATAGTTATATTTCCTTATAAATACTAATTCAAAACATGACAGTGTGTTTAGCAGCTTCTTCTGGGATCATCTTCCTTACATGTCATCAAAACGTATGATGTTATAAGGAAAGCATATTGCTCGGGAGAAACACAAAGGTGAGCCTTATCAGTGATACTGTATTAGGTTAAGTTTCTAATTCTTTCTGGGCCTCGATTTTCAATATAAGAAACAAGGAACATTGTGATAACAGAAGCAAGAGATGTCACAATCATTCTTACATTTGCTGGCCGCAGTATATGAATAAATATTATGCATGTTATCAAAATGATTCTCATAACAATCCTATGAAGTTCACAGGGTGAGGTTACAGATCCCAAATTATAAAACAGGATATTAAGGTTCACACAGATTCCATATTTTGACTAAGTATATCTCCTAATAGTGAATCCTAGTTGTAAACCCACATCTCCTCAAAGCTGAGTGGACCTTCTGCTCCAGAACCGTATTTGTGAAGAGGGGGTGGGTGGATGCCATCAGTCTCTGCACAGGAAAACCTTTGTCACCTCAAGTTTACTACAGTTGCCTTCATGATGAACTTGACCATGTCAGGGTAGAAAAATTACTCCGTCCACTGGTTTTTGAAATGTGTCTGTCTGTTGGTCCCTCATATTCTTCCCACAGGTAAACAGAAGGACTAGACAAATTTCCAGCTCCTGTGTCAGCTTTGTATTGGCAGCGTCCAGTCAGGAAATAGACACCACACAGGAACTTGACCAGGAAATGTTCAAAATCAAGAATTATTTTCTAATAACAAGGGATTCGTTTCAAACAGTAAAAAGAACTCTAAATAACCTAGATTTCAGGAAGAATGTGGGGAACAAATAAACTTGGAAGCAAGGAGCCTTTGCCAAGTGTGGAATTTACACCTTGTTGGAGAAGTTGTGGTTAAAACTCAAAAGATGAGGGAGAAGTTCACTTGGTTGTCCTGGGCTAGAGCTGGCCCATTGTTTCTGGATCAAGGCTGGTGGACACTGGCATGCAGGAACACCCTTCCATGTTGTAGGTGGGTGGGAAGCCTGGGAATTTCAGTTGGGCGTGGCAAGCAGGAGCTACCCCTCTAGGATGCAAGCAGGCCCAGTGTGGGGAGCCAGCAACTGGAGTGCCTGCAAGACTCATTGGTAACTTACTTGTAAGATTCTCAGGTTCCTTGTGAAGTCCATGAAGGTGTGGCCAAAATTTAATTGGAGTAAATATCACTAAATCTCCCCAGACATGTCAGTGGCTTCCATGCAGAAAGAACAAGAAGAATAAGTCAGAAGAATACCAGAATTAGGATGAGAATCCCCTTCCTTCTACAATATACCTTTACCATCTTCTACTGAAAAATCAGAATGCCATGCTAGATGCAGAGGTGGAATGCTTACAGGGTCAGCTCAGTCATCACAGAGGAGATAATGAAGGGCATATTTGGAGCTGAAGGACAGTAAATTGATAAATGCTACAGCCTTCAACCAGAGTAGTTCACTTCTCATAGGGTTTATATGTCAGGGGACAAAAGAAGTTCTGTTTGACCCAAAAAGAGAGAGAGAGAGACATTCCACTAATTCAAAAAATTGGTGTTGAAAACTACCAATGTAATTAAATCTGCTCTACTTTGCAGAATATAAAATTGAAGTTGAGAGAAGAAAAAATGGAATAACCTAGGACACAGTGTTAAAAGCAGATCCAGGATTAGAACCTGAATTTCCAAACGTTTAATCCCTAAACTGCAATTAAGGCTTTTACTGTATTACATGGCCTCTCTGATCATACAGAGAAAGTAAAGATACTCTTTTCACATGTTTGTCTGGAGAGTGTTAGGCCCTGTGGATAGACTATCATATCAAATAAAAGACCAACTAAAGAAATTAGGTAACTGATGCTACAGTATGGATGATCCTTGAAAACATTTACCCAAATTGCTGAATAAGAGAAGCTAGTCATGTGCACCAAATGGATGAATGGATAAACAAGCAATGCTTGTTGCTCCTGATGCACAGGCAAGTATAAGCAAGTATAAAGGTCCTCAATAATACTGGCAAAAAGACTGGAGAGTCTACTAATTCGGCAAGATTGAGCTGGTACAATTTGGCTATTAAGGGAAATGAGATCTTGACACACATTGCCAGGATTAGGAACATGGTGGCAACTCATGTATTACTTGTTGTCTTCTTAAGAGTCCTTCAGTGCAATCATGTGTCTGTTACAATTTAAGAAATTGAGAATTGTAAAGGTTAATAAATTGTCCAAGGTGGCCAGGCTAGTAGGTGGAGATTTCTGCACTGCAATCCAGCCTTACAAAGACCAAGTCTGTTTTAAGGAATCCAAGGGCACTATGGGCTCTTTAACATATATGGATATTGAGGTTCATGAAAATTTACTGTAGTCCCATGCCGTGGGCAACGTGTCATAAGTTCTTGCTATTACATATATCAGCAATACCCCAAGCCTTCCGCAGTGCTTCAGAACAATTATTCTTAGACTTACTTATTATTGGAAAGTTCATTTTTTAACACTTAGATTTTAGTTGTTGTGATTCAAGACCTATCACTCATATTCAGTGTTCCTCCAAGTGTGACAGTTAACACCCAAATTACTTGGTGCTTCCCGTTTTGAAGGATCGCAAGTGTTGCTCTGACACAACAGAGTAGATGCTGACCAAATATCTTATGACACAAATAAGGAGGATTTATTTCCTGTTCACACCCAACCACACTTCTATAAGGGAGGAGATAGCAAATGTCCGTTAAACAAAAATGCATAAAACCCACCTAGGTAACATTTAATGCAAATGTTACTTTAAAAATGGAATCTTCTTTAGCACTTCGCGAATTGCACCGTACTTCTTCGCTTTTCCTCTTATTTCGTGAACATGTCCAGCCTGTCAACGTAGTGGACCCGAAGGGTCACTTGGAAGTGCCCTGAAAGAAAGAGCTGTGGTTTCAGTGACCTTGTTTGTGGCCTCTGCTTTCTAGAAACAACACAGTTGATCCTTCAGGAAAGATTCTTGAGTTTAATTTAACTAAGTGGGGTTGAAAAATCCATTTTAAAAAATCCTTTTAAGATTAAGTGTAGCTCAATGCCTCAATTATTATAAATATAATTTATAATTATAAATTAGCTCAATTTATACAGGGTAGAATTTTTATGGTTTTGGTCTAAGACAAAGTAGGACAAGTCGGCAGCCTCTAAGCTTTCTAGAAAACCTGTGCACCCTGGGTTTCCACTGTCAGCTCTAAATAATTGTACCTTCCTAAAAGAAAAGGACTTGTTTTTTAAAATCGTGTGTGTTTATTTACTCTTTTCCTCTTGTAATCCCTTTGACCTGGCTGAAGGTGCCTCTGCCTCTGATAATGTTTCCAGTTGTGCAACGTGGAGAATAACACTTCCCATCAATAATTCCAGTTAAGTATTTCCAACGCTCTGCTCTGTTTCTCAGCTGTCAGCCTTCGTGATGTCTTCTGTTATGCAACTTATGTGAAACTTCTTCACAGAGCTCTTACTGGATGTCCAAACTGTCTTTCAGTGTTTTCAGCATAACTGGCAACGCCTTTTACCAAAACTCTTTATAACTTGAGTTGCAGTTTCATACCCGTCTGCCTTCCCCCTCACTAAACCGTAGATTGTTGAGTGAACACATGCCTCCTTCACACAGCATCCACGGGGCCGTGTGCACAGAGTAGGGCCTTAACAGCTGTTATAAATTATACAGAATGAATGGGCAACGTGTGCATTTGAAGAGCACTGACATGGTTTCAGACACAGAGTGTCCTTCATACAAGCTGCTAAACAGAGCAGCCTCTTCCCATTCATGGACCTGGTTTGATTAAAAACCAGATCCAGCAGCCATGGTTCATGCACTATCCCCAGATACACCCAGGAAGCTCAAAAGCAGAAGAGCAAACTGAGGAATTACATCTAGTTAGAAACTGCATCCTTTAGTCCCTGTCTTGGCCTTTGGCAGCCCTTCGCGTCTACTCTGCGGTAGAGCCATGACCACCTCCTCATCCCAGTCCCTCAGCCGTCTCCTCCTGAGCTTTCCCTCAGCTCGGCAGGCTGAGCACCCAGCAGTCTCTGCCCTCGCCGAAGACCGGAGCTAGGCTGGGATGGACAACCAAGCCCTGAACTTAGCTGACCCAAAACAACCTTCAGTGGTTGGCTCATCGTGCAAAACGAAGAATCGTCAGTGCGGTTTAGTATAGCTTGTTTAATAATTGCCATTCTATAGCTGTGTGGGCTGTTTTACTGGAATTCTCAGAATTCTTAGAAGGAAAAGTTCTTCTTTTGGTGATAATCCTTTTTTATGCAAATTTCTCCCTTACATTATCCACTTAAAAGAGTTTGTAATTGCCCTTAATAATTCTCTATGTCTCTGCATGTTCTTAACTCTCTTAAATGTTAATTTTTTTTTAATCCATTCAAATGATATATTCAAATAAGCCTTTTTTCTCTGTATTAACCTCTGGGTGCCAAATCCTTTGATTTACTCTCTAGTGGCTCAGCTCCACGTTCTCAGTCCCTCAGGGGTTGACAGGAGGAAGCTTCGGACATCTCACTCACTAAACACCCTCACACACAGCCACACACTGAGCAAGTGGACCCCTCTCAACATTCAGGTGATACGTGAGCATTCCCCGGCACAAATCTCTAGTCCCACCTACACTCCCTGAAGTTCCATCCTATTTCCCACCAAGTGTTCCCCTCCTGTTAAGGCCAGCTCAGTCTACCTCACCTAAAGGAGTCCGAGGGAATATCTCCAGGATGCTCATGAAGCGAGTCACTTGAATAATCTGCGGCATCTGCCTTTTTCCTCTTCTTCTGAGCACAAACAGAAGAGGGAAATAGCAGATCCCACGGAAGTTGCCGCAGTGCTTGTGTCCAACGTCAGAGCTGCTGTTGGCCTCACCAGCAGTATCCACGGTTCTGATCCCAGATGGGAAGGTTCTTGCATCTGGGCAAAGGTGTTGTCACGTCGTTGTTGCAGGAACTACCAGGATGCACTCACAGCTTTCTAGATCTTTTACCTTCTATACACTTTTTCGTCACAACCCTACCTTGGAATTTAAGTACAGTTCCCTAGAGCCTGAGAAAAAAGGGACCATGTTAAGAAACAGACAAGGAAATGTTAAGAAACAGACAAGGAAATACCTCCAAATTATACATACCCTTTAAGGCAATGTACTGTCCTTGACATAAACTTGAGCACCTGGATGCACTCCCCCTTAGTCCCAGGAGGCTTCCGAAGCTTCCTCAAAGCACACCGTAGGCTCCCCCAGCCAGTCAGACCTGCAAACACACCCTGCCACGTCTGAATGTAACGGTAAACCAGTAACCCGGTGATAATAAACTTCAGACCTCTGGTTTTTGAAAACATCTTGATTTCCTCTTTTGCATTTGCCCAGTATGTACTTGTTCCTGGAAGCCACAGCCCTGGCTTTTGTCCTTTATTATTTCACATATAAACTGTAGCTCCCAGCCCCTTAGCAGCAGCACCCCAGCATGGTGGTTTCACTGCACAGAGCAGGCAACTCAAGCTGGAGCGCACGCTTACAGTGTTATTGATCCATGGTTGGTTGCATGCGTGAATAGCTGGGAACTCCATGTTTTTAAATGAAGCCTGATCTAGGCCCGGTCATTTACATTATTTACAGCAACAGAGCCTTGAGGAACGGAACATGTAGGAATATTTTCTCAGTGGCCCCTGAAGGACAACTGGAGGCCTTCATTTTTAAGATTATAATTAACAAACAAAAAGCCTAGTCTTGGGTAGATGCCAGATGTTTTTAAACCATTGGAGGCCACAAAAGGACCGTAACTGTCTACTGTTATTTAGTATAATCGGTGTCATTTACTTGAATGTCAGCCCCAAAGAATATTATACATTATAGTCAAAGCTCAGAATCAATCTCATGTATCTTCCATTTCAGAGAACTATTATCTTCCCTTAAAGTGGAACATCTAATCCAGAGATTTGGACCTCTGAGATTTGGTCCCACGCCTGTAATACGATGTTGACATCCTGGGCACCTTCTACTGTAAATCTGCCCTGCAGGGAGTAGAGAGGAACAAAACATTCCATAAAAAAAATCAGTAATGTTCGACTGTTCCTCTTTAAAAATGCATTCGGAATACGCTCTGAGCTCCTCTCACCTGGGCAGGCAGGAGACGGGGCGCCAGGATAACTGTCTTCAATGGGACTAAGTCAGGTCCGCAACGGAAAGGGCTTGTCCAACGACAGGGCCGCAGGGACCCAGTGCTCCCCCTGATCTGAAGCACACCCCTGGTTTCCCTGAACTCCATTCCAAGTAGAGGCCAAAACAAAAATCATAAAACTCATCAGAAAATAGCTTCTCAGCTCCTCCCCCCTTTTCTCTCTCTCGCTCTTCCATTAACCATTCTACCTGCAAGGGAATTTCAATTCCAAAAGAAAGGCCAGGATAGCTTAGAAAACCAGTGCAATGTAATGAGTGAAAACGATGTATATGACAGGGAAACAGGCTCAGATACTGGACAGGAAATGAGGGTTGGTGTGCAGGTGAGAGGACCTGGTTACAAAACCACTGCCCTATCTCATCAGGCATCCAGCATAGAAACGGTTGGGCAATGATAAGAGAAAGATGAGATAAACCATTTTGTGAGAAAACAAGGAAGCTAGTCTCCCTGTAATTATTCATAACCCTTAAAATATTTGAATATCTAAAATGCAAGAGAGTTAGCAATCACAATGAAAATAAACTTCTTACATGCACCTCCTTGTGGCTTCTTGTATAGAAGTATCAATACACCTTACTAAAAAGTTATGAAGGTAGGAAACTTTCTTCTCATTTGAAAATTAAACCTGATGCAGGGCAATTTTGAATAATCACCTCTGCTCATACGTTTAAATCAGCATTCCAGCTATAAAAATGCAAGTTCACTTCCAGTTTACAGAAATGGTAAAATCAATGCTCCCTCGATGATATGAGGGCACTAATGGTACAAAACCATGTGCAGTATTTTCACGCACCAAAATGCGATTTCAGTCTGGAAAGTTGGGCGCTCGGGTCCTGTGTTTCTGAGTGGTGGGTAGGTATGTACTGGGGGAGGGGTTCTGTGCATAATTACAGTACGGAACGCTCCATACTACAGTGGGGAATAACACGAAGAATAATAATCACACTTTTTAGACTGTACCGCATGACAGGCACTGCGGTCATCCCTGAACGTGCTTCAGTTGACCCCAAGACCCATGAAAACAGACAGACCTCTGTGCCAGCTCTAATTTTTTAGCGTAGACATTGGCAAACACTTACAGTGACAGAGCACTGATTGCAGAAAATGGTTTTGTCTGTACCCAAGACATCTCCTTGCTTCTCATCCAGAAAACTAGCTTAACATCTAAGGAAGAGTAATCAGACAAAGAGACTATGCTTCTAAAATGTGATTTCAAATCTTAACTAGGTTAATTCTTACCTGCACTGTTGAGAAAGTCATCATTAACCTTCTGACCCTCAAATGTCTAATGTGGGTCATGGTACCTGCCCTGTGACTCTCCCTGGTACATTTTAAAGTAGAAATGAGATGATGATTATGAAATTTCTTTGAAAATTGTAAAATACCAGAAAATGTAAATTTTTTCTTTTCCTGGATCTTCAAAGCTCTCTGAATTGCTAATGCTAATGCTCTCTGGATGGCTCAACATCCAGAGCAAGTTTCTGGTGTTTATTAAAATCTGCATAATGGTGACGTATGGAAGCAAACATCCAGCAGCAGCTCAGCTCGTCATCTTCTTAGTGCCTTGAAACTGCAAAGATTTTTAAAAGCATGCTCGTGCAGAGCAAACACATAGAATGAGCCACATCCATCATGTCTGTCTACACAACAACCATTTATTTTCTCATGATTCTGCCATGCAGAGTGTCTTCTGGTTTCACCCGAGGTCACTCTTGCTCTGGTCATCACCTGAAGTTCAGCTGGGGCAGGGGGAGGATGCTCCCAGATGGCCGTAATCCTACGTACTTAATCCTCAGTACTTCAGCTGAGATGGCTGCAGCAACTGGGGGCCTCTCTCTCCGCGTCGTCTCCCCAGTGAGACAGTGGGACTTCCTTACCTCATGGCACAAGACTTCAAAGGAGTGAAAATGGAAGCTGGAAGGCCTAGAAGTCACACAGTATCCCTTCTGCTTCACCCTGTGAGCCAGAGCCAGTCCAGGGCTAGATCAGATTCCAGGGGAGGGGAAGACTTCACCTCCTGATGGGAGGGAGGCAAGGTCACATTGCAAAGGAGAATGCAGGAAGTGAGGGATTATCGGGTCACCTTTGAAAGTGTCTTTCACGCTAGCTTAGTTCTATGAACAAGCCATCCGTGATCTCTGCTGGAGAACCCTCCTTTCTGTGGGCAGGGCTCTCTGTGCGCTTCCAACACACACAAGAGAAGCAGAGACATTCACACTGGTTACACTCATTCTCGCTGATGAAAATTCTATTGCCTGCTATTTTGAGAAGGGATTCTGGCTCCTTTTGATTGTAAAAAGAAAAAAAAAAAAAAAAGCTAGCACAGACAGAATACCGCAAGGAATACTGCCTCTTCTTGGGGTAAAAAATTAAAAATTAAAAAAAAAAGCAAACAGCCCTCAAATATTAATTCACACCTTTTCTTGTCCCTCATATACCTGTTTAGCAAATACCTTTATACCATATGAACGGGTAATACACAGAGGAAAAAGTCTGAGGAGAGAAAATTACGGTTTATACATAACAGGTTAAAAATAACTTTGAAATATTCAAGTAGATAACTGGATATTAAGATGATCTCTGATGTTTCATGCTTTTATTTAAAATTTGCCATCATTCTCAGCTGTGGGCATAAAACATCACTGTATGTGGAACCGGCCAGCTCAGGTTGCTCCATTCAAGGAGAAAGGTCTGATCACATGACTAACCCTTTGCGTCATTTCTTTCTCACGTAAAGGACTCTGTATTTTGCCAACAAAGAGTGCAGCAACTATGCTAATATTAAATCCATAACTTATAAGTTGGTCTGGGGCGTGCTTCCAAGTTTATTTTGCAAAATAGATTTAACACCTAGCTATTGTTTGTAATTATGTTTGTACATATATTTGGCCCTGTCAAGAGCAAGGACTCTGACTCCTAATGTAAATGGAAGTTACGCCCTAACATGCTTCCTTGACTTTACAACATGTGAAAACATGGTGCACGGACACATTTTGTGTTTTTATGGCAGTTTAGAAATTTCGGCAGTCATTTTTGGAGAATTGAACATAAACTTCCCCGGATGTTAAAAGTGCAGTTCTACATCAAAACATATAATTTATTGGTCTACTAGTTCAGAAGTCACCAAAGGAGGACCCATGGGTCAAACCTGACCTCCTGCCTATTTTCGTAAATAAAGGTTGAGTGGAACGCAGTCACACCCGTTCCCTTACGTATTATTTGTGGATGCTGCAACAGCCGAAACGTGATGGCCTGCAAAGGCTGAAACTGTATTTTCTGTCTCTTTACACAAAAAGATTACCGCCCTCTAGCCTGTTGGACGCTAAGCATCCTCCCATTGTGCTGACGGCGTCTGGCCAGAGTGGAGGCATGGTGATTCGCGTGTCCTACAGATATCGACCTGAGGGCATTTTAAAGGACAAACAGAAGCGCAGAGAGGCTGGTGGCAAGGATAACAGCTTTATCACAATCTGAGTAAGAACTAATTTCTATTCAGAATCTCAAGTTAACAGTAACTGTTCTGTGAACAAACATGTGAGGCATCGGAAGTAACGTTATCTTATTTCACAAATTTTGCCTTAAATCGACACTGTTTATAAACTTAATTCGAAGAGCGTGCCTGCGGTCACTGCTGTAATTCTCTTCCCCAGCGAACTGAGTGGAGAGAGCCTGGAATAGCTGTCAAACCCCAGGGAAAATACATTAAAAGGTAAAGAAAGATAAATCCTCAAAAGATACAGCTTACAGGAGATGCTGTTCCTATCTTGCTATTAAGACATGGCTCTTTTCCTGTTATTTGCATTTTTGCTATAATTTCAGCAATCGGTGAGGATTACTAGCAATATCTTATCAGTTAGTGACAAAAACATCTGGGCCCCGTCTCCCCTGATGCATTTTAATCAGGTCATTGAAAGGAAACTCAGCAGCTGAAAGCTATCTATTTTCTTTGGGATGATTGCGTAATATAATTAAAAGTATTTTATCAGCAGTCCGTGGCGGAAGAGAGGAGCTCCGTGCATGTGGCCTCCTGGATGTGAACTGCCAGCATTTTTAACACTTAAGGAACTTGTCATATAAATCATTACCTCCTTCTCCAAGATGCCATTAGCTTTTTGGTGCACATGCTTGCTGGCCAGTCAGTGAAAAGACTTCCAGAAAGGCTCCATCTTTCAGAATCATAAATCCCAGGCAGTGTCATGTGCACGAGGACCCTCACGCAATGCAAGTGTCTGTGGACAGAACCCACGCCCTCTACTTACCAACTGTCAAAGTCACACTAAGATTAGGCCACGTCTAGGAAGCATCACAGTGTGGGTACACTTCCCACAAGGGGCGGGGGGAGATTAGAAGTCCAAAGACGAGCATTCTTTTTCCAGCTGCACCAGTAGCTGCATAAACTGAGAAGTTATTTGCATTTCTGGACCCAGTGTCTTCGCATGGCAAACAGGTTTATAAATTAAAATCCTAATTCACGATGTCACGTCCTATGCAGGAAGGTGCCCTTGAAGCAGCTGGATGTGTGCTGCAATGAAGGATACTTGTTAGCATCTTTAAGATACTAGTTTTCTGAATGTGTAGTATGCTTGGCCTTTTGTCGCTGTTTTAAACTGAGGTATAATCTGTATCTACAAAACTGTACAGCTCTTAAGTGTTCAGATGAATGAGTTTTGCAATTTTCTATGCTCGTGGTAACCTCCAAAGGAAATGTGGTATAGAACTTGTCCACCACGCCAGAAATTCCCTTGAGCCCCTTTCCAGACAGTTCCAGCTTCTTGCTTCCCAAAAGAGGCAATCACTTCTGACTTCTGCATCTCCTGGTCTTGGTCTTCAAATGAGCTAAGTTGTACCATGTGTATTCTTTTGACCTGTTTGTTTTTGCTCTCTGCATATTTTTTAGATTCATCCCAGTAGTTGTGTGGCTCCTTCCACTAGGATTCAGTTCCATGAAGATACCACAATTTGTTTAACTATTATATTGGGGTTTTCTTGCTTTTATTTATTTTATTTTTTAATTTTAAAAAAATTTATTGAAGTATAGTCAGTTTACAATGCCGTGCCAATTTCTGGTGTACAGCATAATAGCTCAGTCATACATGTACATACGTATGTTTATATTGTTGACAAACAGCTGGACTGTTTGCAGTCTGGGGACGTTAGGAACATTCTTGACAAGTCTTTGGGTACTTGTTTTATTTCTCTTGGGAAAACATCCAGGAGACAAAATGCTGGGCAGGAAGGCAGTTGCATGTCTGACTTTACAAGAAATGGCCAAAAGTTTTTCCCTAGTGCTCAACCTGTGTCACAGTTTCCATGGGGAGGTATGAGTGTCCAGTTGCAGTATCTGCTTGGTGACGTCTGCTATTGTTTGTGTTGTAGGCAAACTGGAGATATGGAATGGATACCCCCCATCCAACCTTTGGCTCAGATGTCAAGACTGATGACACCATATACACACCGAAAGGTATGAAAAGGTTTATTATTGATATAATGGTAGTGGGGAGGGCAGAGCAGGATCCAAAGTAGGTCTCTGAGTCAGAATATTTTAGTTACGTCAGGTAAGTGGAATCATGCAGTATTTGTCCTTCTGTGACTGACTGATGTCACTTAGCATAACGTCCTCCAGGTTCATCCATATTGTCACAAATGTCAGGATTTCCTTTTCTTTTAAGGCTGAGTAATATTCCGCTGTAGGTGTATTACATATTTCTTTATTCATTCATTCATTGGTGGTCATTTAGGTTGTAAACATAAATTGACTATGTGCCTAATGTTGAAATGAACATGGGGGTTCAAATATCTCAAGATCCTTTTTTTTTTTTTTTGGTGATTGTCTTCAGATTTACTGGTACTTTCTCATTTTATGTTTGAAGTCTGTTCATCAACCCACCAAATGAGTTCTTCATTTCTGGCTTCTGATTGTCTTTTCCATTTCGAGTGTTTTTACTTTATTAATTGACGTGGATCTGCTGAAATCACCCATCTCTTTATTCATGTTGTCTTCCTTTCCCAAGCTGTTAATATAATTATCACCGTTGTTTTAAAGTCATTGTCTGATAATTCTTACATCGAGGCCATCTCTGGGCCTGTTTCTATTGACTATTTTTTTGTCTTAATGGTGGGTTACATTTTTCAGCCCTTCACTGTGTCCAAATTTATAACTTTGGGCTGGAGGTTATGTATGAAAGAACAATAGAGGACAGAAGAAAATAATATTTATCCCCAAAGCAGGAAGTGTTATGCACAAGAAGAGATTATTACCATGTATGTGATATATTCTAATGCCCATGTCTGCCTCTCAGGGAAAGCCCTCTCACACCAAAGAGACCTCTCAGGATGTGCTTCCCAACCCCCAGGCCAGACGCTGTGACAGTGGCAGCGATGTCGAAGGCCACATCAAACCAGTTTTTCCCTTGGGGGAATTTATTTTCCAGCCTTCTGTCTCTGTTCAGAGTACGATATCATTGTGATTTTTTTAAAGACTTTTTTGAGATTCTGTCTCAGGCAATTTGCTTATGATACTTTATTCATTTTTGAAAAAAAAAGTTAATAATTGTTACCATCACAAATTGGGACATTAAGCTTTAAGTATCATGTCCCAGTAGGTATAGAAAATCCAGGCTAAAGTCTCAGTAACTCCAAATCATGTTTCCTGTCTGTTGCAGAACACAGGTATGTTAGGGTTACACTACGAGATTGCTTCAACCTCTTTTTTTCTATCCTTTCATATTGCTTCAAGACTATAACATTCCCCTTAAAATGGAGCCCCCTTTTTATGTACCTTTTAACGTAAACTTTATAATAATGTTTCTCTTTTCTAATTGTAGCTCTGTGAATAGAAAGCCCTTGGTCTCCAGGTTCAGAGCTCTTTTTTTTTTTTCCTTTGCTTTTTCTATTTAGGTATATCTAAGTTCTTTTATTTTACATCATCAGCACCATCTCTGACAGTTTATGCAAGGACTCTGTTCTACTGGGATATTCAGTAGAGATAATGTGTACCCCTGTAATCTATAATTATTAGTGAGTTTCCTCTACCACCTCCAGGATGCCATCTGGAATTGCTCTTTGTTCTCTGTCCCGAGGCAAGACATCTGCCAGTGACCTGTTTTCTCCATTCTAAGCTCCTATTTCTCCAAAAGCACTCCGGCTCATAGAGAATTGAGCACACACATGTGCACACTCCAGCAGTGATGTTATCAAAAATAGGAAAGTTACATTTACATAAAATGCAGTTTTCAAATAGTTTATCCTCTGTCTTATTTCAGTTTACTGCTTTTCTTTCTTAAAGTATCAGTTCTTTGTAAATTGTGATAAAAATATCTAATTTGAATGCTTCATCAGGGATCGTAGCAATTTATATGGAAACTGACCTAGTTCATTCCTGTACTGTCTAATTGGGTGACAGATATTGGAACACTCATATGACCTTCAGGAGCTGGAATGCCCTGTGGATACCCTGGCTAACTTATATTTTGGTTCCTTTCCTTTTTTTTTTTTTGTGGATTTCTAAACAATGTACTTGGTTTCAATGTTGTGGCTAAACTGAATTAGTCTCTAGAACTAGTTGGAGAACGTTGAACATTTTTCGTTATTGTTCCGTTTTATTTTTAGTTTTCTGTTTACCGATCAAGGACCTGGCAGGGCGTTTACTCAACAAAACTTTTGGGTGTATAATATCCTGGCTTGTCACCAGGAATGTGCATTATAATCATCAGTGGAGCTTTTGATATTATAAATTCCCCCCCGCCGAAGCCCTAGAACACACGCTGTGCTATGTGGGGTTGAAGCCCAGGTTGAACAGGATGTGTTCCCATGGGTAAGGATGGGTGAGGACTGCTACCCCGTGAAGCACCAGTGTCCGCTCTCTGCTCAGGGAAGGCAGCAGTGAGCGTGATCACATCTTAGCTCGCAAAGTGCTGGCACTCTGTGCAAGGAACAGGCACATAAATGTTCACTTAAAAATAACGGGTATCATGTCCGACTGGAGACTGGAGAATGCTTTCAAGAGAAAGTGATGTCTTAGCACAGTTCTGAGAAATAGGATTCATCCAGATGAAAAAAGCAGAAAGAACATTCCAGACAGAGGGAGCAGCATGGGCCAAGATCCAGAAGGGAGAGGAACTCTGAATATTTGAGGAATCTTAAGTAAAAATTGTTGATAGAAGTGGGTGATGAAAGATAGCATCGTGTAGGGTCTTGTAAACCACGTGTAGTGTTCAGATTTCATTCTTATCGCCCAGAGCTGAGTTGTAAATGTATAAGATATAAACCTTGTAACTAAGCAAACCTCACATGGCTTACAAATTCTGAAGATTTGGCAAACTGCTTAAACTCTCTAATCCTCCACTTTCTAACCTCTTAAATAGGACTACGGGTACCAACATCTTGTGTAGGTAGAGGATGAAATGCTATTACAAACAAGGAACATTTCCTTCAGGACTTTTCTCCCAGCAGAAGGCCATTTGCTGTCCATTTTCTCCTTCCCCTTCATTCTCTCCCTGTGCGCTCTCGGGCCGGAGCCTCGGGGGGGCTTGGAGCCACAGCTCAGGAAAGAGTAAGGGAAGGACACAGTGACCATGAGTGTGCTGCGGCCACAGGAAGAGATGATGCAAGTATCAGTCATGCAGCCAATGAGGCCACTGATGCTGTGCCTAAGAGAGGCGTGGAGAAAGGTGGTTCCAGGCTTGTTACGTAGTGTCCGGATGGGAGGCGCTGAAGGGCATCTCTGGGTCTCTTGGTCTTTCCTTCCTGGTCATAAAAAAGTGGATGTACCACAGCTTCACGGGGGGAAGGAAGGGGCAGCAGAGAAAAACCAATGTGTGTGTGTGTGTGTGTGTGTGTGTAAAACCCTTTCCCCCACAACTTTTCAGTCTATGAAGAAAGAAAATCTCTACAAGAAGGACTCAGAAGAGGGAGCTTTACATCCCACTAATCAGCCAGCTCGCCCCATCCCTAGTTTGGCTCAGGGAACTGGGATCGCACGCATGGCTGACACTAAGCACAAAGATCAGGACTGGACGGGGGACCTCCCTTCCTTTAATGTCCTGCTGTTCACCTCATATCTGAACAAAATCAGGTTTCTGTTAGCAAGGAAGAAAATGGACCTGTCTCCCAGGAAGCTGAACTGTCACAATTAGAGCCGTAAGGAAAGTCCGGGGGGCGGGGGGCGTCTACGAGGGAGGGTCGGCCAGAAGCAGGAACCAAGTCCAAGCAGGGACTCAGCAAGGACAGCCTCGTTCTGGGAAGATGGGAGAGAGACCCCAAAGTCTTCATTAACCCAGGGCAAGGAGGCCAGGAGAACTGCCCAGAGCTAGGCTATCACAGAAAATGTGTCTAACAACAAAGTAGAAGGAAAGTGAAATAGGGCTGGGGAATTGACATTTAAATAAACCCCCAGCTTCCACTGGGGTTGCAGGTTGACTACTACCCTTTTTACTTGAAACCCGCTTGGCAGCTAATACGGGGTGGGTACCTGCCAGCGCCCTCTGCAGCCTAGAGCTGGCATTGCAAGCACCTTCCCACACATTGCCCCACATGCTAACACCGTACAAACGTCTCTAAACGGAAAAGCTTTTAAATTGAAGCCAAGAAGTATTATAAAAAAAAAAAAAAAAACCCTCAACCCTAGAACCTCTTCATTAAGAACAGATAATAAAAATTTTAAGATCTCCACTGACAAAAGATGCTCTCTGGCTGAGTGATATTTCACATGCTTTTCTTATTTTTCCAGATGAGTCATCCTCCTTGACTCCCTTAGTTGTGAGGAAATAGATGCACAGCGAGTAAACACTAGTGGTCTGACCCGGACACACTGTTGTAATTGTGGCAACGACAACCAGAATAGAAAAATAAAACTTTGTCACCGTCTGTTGCTTTCTTGGAACAAGGCTGGGAGTGTGTGTGAGAGAGAGAGAGACTGATGACCTAGTGAGTGCCCACCATGTGTCATGCTCATGCGAGATGCATTATATACATTATCCCTCATCCTCTCCACAATCCAGTGAAACCGTTCCCATTATCCCTACTTTGCAGAGGAGGAGATGCATTCAGAGAGGTTAAGAGCTTTCCATCAGCGGTGTAACGGAGCATCAGATCCACGCAGGGCTGGCGTCCACATACCTTCTACCATATCCCAATTCGTGCTGGGCACAGGCTTGGGGTTTTTAGTGATGGAATATGTGAGTGTCAGACAGATTAAGCCAGAGCAAACCACAGTGCTCCCAGCCAGACCAGCCAGGCTGGGATGCGCTGATTCTGAAGAGCCCCGCGTCTCTCTCCCATCTTCCACAGAAAAAAACACAAGAGCTCATTCTGTATCTGGGTGATGCCCACAATCTAGATCTAAAAGACATTTTCCTCAAAAAAGTCCACACGGGGCTCCTGCCTCCTCTCTGTTTTCATTCTACTTAAACCCCAATAACTACTGTACTTTGGGGACATTATAGTAAATTAAAGCTGGATTAATGTGAACTTAATCAGGTGCCCAAATAACCCAATAAAATTTTTTTCTATGAGATCCATTTGGCAAAATTAGGATTTATTTAGTTATAGAACCAAAATATTTGACCTGCCATACCAGTTAGGTAAATATACTGGTATATAGTATATAGAATGGTATGTATATATTATAGTATGTTATACTATATTATATTATACTATAACATACTATATTATAATATATAATAATATATTATTATACATTTACTATATATTAATATATATTATAATATATTGTATTATTATATATTATAATATAATATATTATATATTATAATATAAATGTATTATTACAATATTTTATATATTATAAATATATTATTATATATTATACTATACTATATAGTAAATATATACATATATATTTGATTGAAACACTATTTCTGATCACCTAGCTAGTTCAGACACATATCATCAAATGATATCAGACAATGAAAAAATTGTCCTCTATTCCTTTGGTCCACTAATGTGATTGCCTCAAGAGTTGAACATGTTTTTTCTCTCAGATCGGTTCCAAAATCATGTTCTTATTTAAAAATTAATCGTTAATTCAGTAGCCTGGTCACCTGCCACCTGCTCAGAATTCAGCTCTTAAACCTCTGAAGCTTCCCTCTCAGAACCATACCAGAAAAGGCGCGTTACTTTTGGTCTGTCACATTCAGATTAATCCACTTTAGAGCTCTGTTTTTATGTGATCTTCAGGACATGCTGGATTGCATTCCTCAACAACCCAACAGAGTGTGGAGACATACTGGTCTCCTGTTTGCTTAAAGAAAATCCGTTCTGCGTTGCTCGTTCTGTGTGTACGCATTCCCATTCTAAATTGGTTCTATTGTGATCTTTAAAAGATGTGGTAATTCCTTGGAGGTCTCAGGAGTGATAAAACTTGAACCAGAATTAATTAAATACTTGATTGGAAAAGGTCCACAATTGTCAGATAGCACCAGTGCAGTTTCATCACGTGGTTTATAAAAAGCCCGTCTGCCCAGGAACGTGTGCTGAGGACAGCGGCCAGCTTGACGAACGCTCTCTGATTCAGGACAGGGCAGGCCTGGGCATTCTTCCTCCGCCCCTTTAACGGTCAGCTTTGGGGACAATCAGCAGAATCCAGGCTTCCCTTTGTAACCCACTCATCAGCCAGACACCCCCATACCCGTCCGTAGGCCCTCTGATGCTGGGCGACCCGGCCCTGCCTGTGATGTGTAGTCAGGGATCCACCTCTTAAACTTCCCTGCGTTTCACTGGTCCAGTATAATTATTATAAAACCATCACTACAGCAGTGCAGTGAGGACTACTGGGCAGGGCTGAGGATTTGAGGACACACAGATTGACTTAGGTTAGAATCCCAAAGTCAGGACCTTCTCTGGGGACTGGGCCACTCAGCCTCTCTGAGCCACCCTTTACTCACTTGTGCGGATGACTACCAGCCACCTGATGAGGAGTTTGAGAAGGCAGCTCCAGTGTGCTTCCCCAAATTGCCAGATGATAAAATTCACCTGGAAAGGCTGCCCTGATTCAAGAAGATCTGGAATGTTCTCCAGGAAACTGTATGTTTTAAAAGCATGTTTAGGAAACGTGAAAATAACATACAAATGTGAAACATTAAATGAATTTTTAAAATATGTATTCCTACTTCTTCACAGAGCATTCAAAAATTATCACTATTCAAAGATGAACAGTATCTAAAAATGCTGACGATTTTTCCTTTCATTCATCTGTGCTGGCTTTTGAAAAGCCCTGAACATAACTGATCTTTTTAACTCCTCTAGGGTAATTCTGGCATCTGACGTATACTCATTCTGTTGGAAACATCTAGATCATCCCCGCTTTAAGGCGATGAGCAGATTCTCTGCCGTCCTACTTATTACGGGCACTGCATTTTCACTCACCTAAATCTCTTTATTGATTCCCCTGAAACCAAACTCACAGGAAACGTCAGAAATATTCACCAATCTGGAAAAGGCCATGCTTTCATCTGTCTGACTTACTCCAGGCAAAGCATATGTATCTCTACTTCTTAGCTATCTAATTATCTCTCAAGGATGACTAGTCGCCTTTGAAGTATATTTGCCCACCAAAAAAAAAAAAAAACAAAAAAAAAAAAACAAAAAACACACACCTCACTAAGGTGAAAACGTCAGCACTGGTGTGATAGAAATGCTTTCCAGCGGGAGACTCCCAGAATTTAAGGTCATAGAGGTTTAATGAAACGGCAGCGTTTCCTTTGAATGGGTCCACGGAAGTTCCCGCCCCGTGAGTTCCCCATCTCCCAGCTCCCCCGCCACCGTGAGCGGTCAGCTCAGACCCTTGATTTAGGGTCAGGGCGTGAGGGGCCCTCCTGCCACCTTCGCAGGTGCCCCCCGCCACCGTCCCGGGGACACCTGAGCCGACGGGCCTCACGCTGCCGCACCCCGATTCCTTCCGCCTTGGGTCAGCTTCCCGCACTTCTGATCCTCAGCGATGCGGCCGCAGGGCGTCGCTTTCACTTGTGACAAGCGCACAGCCCCCGCCCTTCTCACGGGAGAACCGCCGCCCTCGGGTCCGTGTTCGACTCCTGGGTGAGAGGCGCATCCAAACGTGAGCGCCGGGCGGCCCGGACACAGCGCTGTGCAGGCCCTGCCTTTTAACCATCACCCAGTCTGGAAGGAAGCCCTTCCCAGTGTTTGCTGCTGTGAATTAAAACCGGCGACAACACATCCAATGATGGAGCTGCTTTGACCGGGCAGGGAACGTCTCAGATTTACAGCTGGCTGGATTCAGGGTTGGCCACCATGTGAAGGCTTTTTAAAATGTGACACCTGGGTCTCTTGTTCTTCATTTATTTCTTATAACAGAAAAAGTCTTTCTTACCCTCTCATTCCCCGCACACGACATGAATGAACCTTTCCGATTTCTTGGACTCACCAGATGCGCCTTCCTTTGAGGGGTGTTTTCCCGAACAAAGTCTATGGCTGGAGTCTGGGGAGCTGCAGGGAAATTCTGAGAAGCATCACCAGGTGGCGCCAGAGACACATTACAAGGCCCCCTAAAGGCTACTCCCAGTAGCAGGGGGTTCGTCCGCAAGCACCTGATGAGTCTGTGCTTCCTCTCGGCATCTTCCTCCATCCAGGCTACTCGTGCAGGTCCTCCTGGGTTATCTACGCCTCATTACCCGGTACCTGCTCCATCTCAGCGGGCGGAAAGAGGCTTATCTTTTACCAGCTGCAGGAGCTATTCCCCACTAGGATAAAGGAAGGGTTCAGGCTTGCTCGCCAAGAAGCATTTATCGAGAGCCAGCTGTGTGCTTGGCTCTGTTCTGCCTCTTGGTTTAAAATCTAGCGTTTTGCTGTTGGGAAGGGATGCAGAGTTCCTCTAGCCCTCAGCATCCCCTGCCCCTGTTTAAGAGGGAGAGACACTGAGGGTCAGAGGAAAGGGTGCCTGACTAACACCATTCAGAGAGTTAATAGCAGCAATTATACTAAAAACCAGACTTCCCGATTCCAATAGCATTTCCTTCGTGGTGTCTCTTGTTCAGCATTATTCCAGAGCAACCAAAGAATATAAGCCGTGTGGATACACAGATTCAGGCCTACCTTCCAGAAGCCTTGGTAGGTGCCCCAAGATAGGTGCCAATTGATGGATGAGTAAACTGACTCTTATTTCCTTTTATTCTGTTATAAAAGAGTAATTCTCTTTGATCCATCAATCCCCACATTGTGTTTTCTTTGGGGATATTTTGAATGTTAAACTCAAACCTAAATTTTAGAGTAAAAAAATGAAGCATCCAAAATTGAAATAATGACCTCTTGGAAATCACATTTAAGTGTTTGTGTTCTTAGCAAGTTACAGACACGCCGAATATCAGAAGGGTCCCAAAGATGTTTAATTTCTACAACCTTGAAGTATTTTGAACAGCGTGATAAACCCATTACATACGTTCATTTACACACAAACTCCGTGACAGGTGGCTTCTGTGTGGAAAGCTCTGCTCTGGGTCTAGGGATGCAGCTGGGAACAGGTAGACAGAGCCTCTGCCTTCACACACTTGTGTACTGTTGGGAGGAGACAGGCAATAAACAATAACAAGAGATGTCACAGAGCTTGTCAGAAAGTGTTAAGTGCTAAGGAGAGGAAATAAAGGCGGGGAGGAGCACCGGAAGTCCTGGAAAGGGAAGCGGGGCATTCTATTCTAAACAGCTTGGCCAGGAAAGGCCTGGCAAACAGAAAGGGTGTATGCAGGAATGGCATTCCGGGCCAAAGGAACAGCAAATGCAAACTATCCAAGGGAGGGGCATGCCTGATGTATTGGAGAAGAGCAAGGAAGCCAGTGTTTCTGGAAGGAGGTGAGCCATAGGGGAGAGTGCCAGCAGAGGCAGCCAGAGATGATTGCATCAGCTTTTCTTCTTCTTCTTCTTTCTTTCTTTTTTTTTTTTCATTCCAAAATCCAGGGAGTGATTCTTTGCTTTAGTCTCAGCACTGGGTTACCCTTTTGTGAAGTAATTCATGGTTTTCCTTTTGCTACTGTGAAATAGGCATGAAATGTCCAGGTTACCATTCAAGCTGCAAGACGAGGTAACAGGGAACAACTGTCGTCTGAGAACTGCTAAGGATTGATTCATAGTGAAATAATTTCCATCTCAGGCTGAAAATTCCACCTATCTTCTGGAGCTGACATCCAAGATTGATCACCCAAGCCAAGTTAATCATAACAAATGAAAATGTGAGGGTGCCTGTAATTAATTACTACCTAAATGAGATTCCCACTTTTGCTAAAAATAGCCCTGGAAGAGATCAGCTCCTTCATCTTTCGGTTTCCTATGCTAGATTCATAATTTCATTTTCCTGCTGATTCCTCTCAGAGCCCAACATGTGTCTCCCACAATGATTTTCTTCCCCCTCCTTGGTTTTATTTAAGAGTATTATATGTAAGAGGTGTGTAATTAAAGGAAATTATGAGTCTTGTGATAATGAGCTGTCCTCTGCTGGCTGTGAAGCACTGGTATTTAGAGATAATTTTGAAGTATATTATCTCTTTCCTGGACCTTATTTCCTGACCTTTCTCATAACACTGTGAATTAGGTATTTTTATCATTATTGTTATGATTCATGTTTTACACGTGAGGAACAGTGGTCAAGGCATTTAAAAAGCTTTTCAATCTTTCACTCCCTATCGAACTGCCTATTGTTGAAATTTGTTTGATATTTTTGTGCCCAGCTTGGTCTCATTCACTGATTTAAACCAGCGAGGAGTTCTGTGCCGGCCATGTGGTAAAGACAACACTGGTGTCGATTGGACTGAGTAGGATTGCTCTTGGTGGGAAGCCTCCTTCTTATTACTTGTTCCCTCAGGTCCTCCCCTCAGAACTCAGCTCAGGGGCTGCTCACTCTGGGGAGACTTCCCTGAAAGTTCTTCCTTCTTCAGTATAAGGTGTCCCTCCATCCTTGATGCCACCTCTGTGCTTTGCACATCAGTCATTGTTACCAGAATTTCCAATTCGATTTATCTCAACAGATACTCATTGAGCTAAGGGATTAGTACGAGGTGTTCAGCACACGCCCGCAGCTAAGATTACTCAATAGTGAGAAGCTAAAAGCTGCTCCTCTAAGATTAGGAGTAAGACAAGGACACCCACCCTCGTCACTTTTATTCAACATAGTACTAGAAGCTCCAGCCAGAGTAATTAGGCAAGAAAAGGAAATAAAAGGCATCCCAATAGAAAAGGAAGAAGGGAAACCATCCCTACTTTCGGATGATGCTGTATCAGAAAACCCCAAAGACTCCGCCAAAACTGCCATTAGAACTAATAAACAAATCCATTAAAGTTGTTTACCGTCTATACAGTTTTATATTATTCAGCCTTGAAATAGAAGGAAACCCTGCCATTTGTGACAACATGGATGAACCATAGGGCATGAAGTGAGAGAAGCCAGACAGAAAAATAAATACTGTATGTGCAATCTAAAAAAAAAAAAAAAGTTGAGCTCATAGAAATAGATAATAAAATGGTGGTTGCCAGGGGCCAGTGTCGGGGTATGTGTAGGAGAAATAGGAAGAAGATGGTGAAAAGGTATAAGTTTTCATGCATGAGATGAATAAGGTCTGGAGACCTAACGTATAACATGCTGACTTGGTTGATAACATTGTATTGTATAAGTGAAAATAAGAGAGTAGAATTTATGTTGTTCTCACAATAAAAAAAAATGGTCAATGGGAGAGGTGATGGAGGTGTTAATCTACTTAGTGATGGGAATCCTTTCATAATGTGTACGTATATCAAATCCTCACGTGGTGCACTTTAAGTGTAATTGCAATTTTATTCATCAAGTATACCTCAAATATATTTAAGAAAAAGACTCAAAAAAGAAAGAAAAAGGTCATTCATCATCTTAGGAACATACTAGCAGATACCAAAATCTGAAACAAAAATAAAAATAAAGCGTGTGATTAAGATGCTTTAAGAGTTCCAGAGATGGAGGTGGGGAATAGTCCACAGAAGCAGCCAAGAGAAAGTTGGAAAAAAATGACCCCTGCTCTGAGGGAGCTTGTAGTCCAACACAGTAGTAACGTGTTAGTTAAACCAATTCAAGTCGCAGACCGAAGAAGTAAGTGGTGAGTGCGTAAAACAGACAGGGACAAATTCTGTTACAATTCAAAGGATGGGGAGACTAAATCTGGTTGTTGAGCTCAAGGAGGGAACAATGGAGGAAAAAGAGTATTTTGGATGAGTTCTGAAGAGAGGAAAGACCATCATACTCAGAGATGTCACCTGGGGACAAGGGGATGGGATGTGGGTTAGGGAAGCCAAGGTCCAGAGAATCGGAAGAACGAAAGTATGGCGATGAGATGGTTCATGTGGAGTTCAGTTATATCACTGAAGAAGAGAACATACAGAAGGAGTCAAGTGGAAAATGCAGTTTGCAACATTATCTGGCCATGTTCCTCCTGAGTCAAGGACTATCTCTTCTAAAGTCAAGGAAGTTCTAAGTGGGATTGCAGATAAATGGTGTCGAAAGACAGAGAAATGACTAGCTTTGGGGTTGATTGGATCAAACTCCTACAGCGGGCAGCACCCCACCAGTGGGAGACAGGGACCTGATCTGGGGATGTCTGCAATAGAATCCTAGTCCCACAGCTCAGTCTGTGACCCTGAGCTATGTCTCTCAGTCAGTTTTCACGTGTGTGTGATGGAAGTATTCACCCTTGCTCTACACAGTTATTCACTTTCTTAAGTGCTGATCTTCATAACAATCCAGCAGAAAAAGCGTCATTACTGCCAATTATACAGATGAAGCAGAGTTGTCTAGGGCACACAGTGACGAGAGGTCCCACAATTTACCCGGCTCCGTACGCCCTTGCGTGTACTCACACAAACAAAATCAAACTGGTATTCCCCAAGTTCTTTGAGCACAGCGTTACCCTTGCTTAGAAGGAACCCAAACTTGCTACCTCCCTGAGCCCCATTCCTCTCTGGAAGCACTGTTTTCTTCATTCTACCAAGGACCTGGATTATATAGACACTCAACACGTAATTGAGGATTTGCCCTGATAGGAAACTGATATCTAACATAAAATAGATATAGAAGAGTGTCTGTGTTTAAAGTTGTATAATTACGATGTTCTGTGTTTGTAGAAGTTGTAAAAACTTTCACGTTGCAGTTGCTGAGTTGTCGAACTTCTGGAGTTGGCCGCTGCTTCCCACGTATGGGAATTTGTTCTTTTGCAAACTCCCTCATAGGTTTCTTATGAGCTTTAAATGGCGAGTGTTTGCAGAGTTTATAGCACCGTCTTATAACGGAGTAAGTGTCCATCAAATGTTATGATACTTCCCAGGATCAACACCATGGTTACCACTGTGATTTTCTCCCCCTAACAACCTGGTGGAGTCCCCAGGGCAGACGTGAGTGTCCCAGGTTTACAGAAGGGGGAACAGTAGTCCTCAGCAGGGGTACGTGGCTGCATCTAACAGATCAGCAGCCCTTTGCTTCATGACACAGTGGTATTTCCTTTGCCATCATGTCTCAGTGTATCCATGGTAGAACATTCTTCCAGTTGGGAAAAAGGTTGGCAGAAAGGACGGTGAATGAGCTGAATCATTTCAATGGACAGATTGGGAAAATATTGTTGTTCCTTTTGCGTGTTACGTTCTTGCCAGAAATCAAGTAG
Organism: Vicugna pacos; assembly: GCF_048564905.1. Lineage (NCBI taxonomy): Eukaryota > Metazoa > Chordata > Mammalia > Artiodactyla > Camelidae > Vicugna > Vicugna pacos. The sequence continues at coordinate 53,011,530 of NC_133001.1, forward strand.
ATGGAGTTTTTGCAGAGTAACCAGTTAGCTAAATGTGTTGGTTTCAAATAATCAGGTTTAGAGCCATACCAGTTATATGTGATGTTTGAAGAAAGAAAATCATGAAGTTCAGGCATGACGCTGAGCTTGCTGAGCTTGGCTCACTACCAAATATCTCTCATCAAAAGTAATGACTCTGAAGAGTTATAAATACCATAACCTTATATCGTGAAGCATAAATTATTACAGGAAAGGTTTTACATTTAAGTCACCTTCTCAGGATCCTGGGAGTTCACTAAGATTACAAATATCCAATTCAGACGCCAATTGCCTAAAGAAAAAAAGATGTTTATATAGCAGCTGAGGGCAAATCTCCTCACTATATGCACAGTTTTATCTGCTCAGAGGTCATGCTCGCTTTACCTCCGATCTACACCTCACATCAGTCTCCAGAAGGGAAACCAGGTTCCACAAGCAGTTTTCCAGCTTAATGAGATAAGAATCCTGACGATCAGTGCATGAATGTAAAACTGAGATAAACCAGTATCCGCTACTGATAAATATTTAACAGATGTGGTCCAAATGCCTCTGCCAGCTGGAGGAGGGAAAACGTTCTATTTCACAGTTCGGATATAATTATTGGCCACATTTCTCCAAGCAGAGACAGTGACATTGGCTCCCTCCCCAGGAGAATTTTCCTCTGATCTTGGCATTGGGACCTGCTTTTCTTTGACAGATTGCGGCAATATACCCTTCACTTGACCCACTTTATTCATTCACAAGATACGTGGAGCCAAAACCACGTATGAGAAGTAGGAAGGGGAGAGGCTGGAACAAGCTGCGTTCGCATACCTACCAAAGGGTTATGGAGCATCCCATGTATCCCAGGCACCACAGAGGGTGCCTGTCCGTGTGTCAGGAGAGCATCAAGGTTGGGCTGACGGATGATCATTTGATCCAAGTAGTTCATTCAGGACTTAGAAGAACTTTTCCTCAGACCCAACAGTCACTTTTTTGGAAAGCTTCACAGACAGTCATCATTATTCCAAGTATTTTGCCCTTTTCACTCCCTAAACACAACTTTTGCAAAGAATTTTCCTAAACATCACCACCGAGACTCCTTCCAGTAATGGCTGACTCACCACCGGGACTCCCAAGCAGCTCTTGTATAACGGGAGCAGGATGTTTTGACCATGTTCCTTGACCTGACCATTTTGACCCCAAGGATGTTTTGGTCCAAGAATGCATTCCAGAGCTTAGGTGGGTAACACGCTCCAACTAAATTCATTTCCCATTTCTACTCTTTTCCTGTGTAATCATTTTCCAAACACTGCTACCAGCATAATTTTTTTCTAAAACACTGGTCTGACCATGTCATCTCTCTGCTTAAGAGCCATCAATCACTGACTTCCCATCACTGACAAAAAAGCAACACCACCTTCTGATCCCACTTGACCTGCCTTTTTCCATCTTCAACTCTTCTTGCATAATCGCCCGCTGGCCACCAAGCACATTCTGCATGTGTCAGACGTTAATTTATGTTATTTTCCTTGCCTAAGGCCCCCACTCCAGAATTGTTTTCAAGTCTCACTCTTCCTCAATACAAAGCATCTTTCAAGACCCATGTCAAGTATCTCTGCATCCAGGAAGCATTTTCTGTCAACTCCAGGCTTTGAAGCCCCTCTGCCTCTAAACACACAGAGCATCTATTGTATCTCGGTCATTACAAACACCTCCTCACTATGGAATGTGATGTACTTTTCTTCGTGAGTACATAGCTAGCTCGCTGGTTATGGAGACTCAAGCTCATGTTTGATGTCAGTTATGTAGGTCGCAAGGGCAACATGGTTGGGAACCTGGTGCTGTATTGATGACGAGGGCAGAAGGGACGTATGAGGCTTCTTCCCTCATCGAGCACCTGTCTCAGAGCCGCAGAGCCCGCCAAAGAGGACAGAAAGCTTGTCAGATAGAGAAGGGCTTGTCAGCTGCCAAGAGGGTGCTGTTACTCTCCAGCTGGAAGCCCCAAATCCTGTACCATGGGAGTCTTCTCAGGGTGCCTGGCCCGGGCCCTGCCATGCAGCCAGAGCGTGTTGGTTTGGTGTAAGGAATTCTATGGGAAGGGAAAGCCTAGCTCGGAAGACACCGCTGATGCAACAGGTATCTCCTCCACCCCCGTCCCCATGGAATCTGCCTTTTTAAGGACCAAGTTTAATCAGATACTTCCCAGTGGAATGTGCATATGCTGAGCTCACTGACAGTTGTAGGATGGATCTGATTGTGACTCAAACGTCAGCAGATCTGGGGTCTGGAGACTCATTTCTTTGTTTGCTTGTGTATGATTTCAACAGTTGTTTACTGCGCCCCTGCACTGTGCCCAAGGACGCCACGGGAGGGGGACCCTAATCTTGCTCTTGAGGAGGGCCCTGTGAACGCCTCAGAGACGGAACAGCTGGCGCTCGGCAAGGTCGAGGGACTGGCCGCTGGCCAAACCCGGGTTGGCCTGGACTCCCGTTCAGGGTCCTGGATTCCCATCCCAGCCCCTCCCCACCCTCTGCTGTCCCGAAGTCCCGGTTCGGAGAGCGACTCTGCTCCTCCCAGGTTCCTTAAATCTTGCCTGGATGGCTGGCAAGCCTGGGGTGAGGACACAGCGTGAGGGAATAGGCCCTGTTTTCTATCTGACTTGGGGGAGACAAGGAGACAACCTTTCCGAGTTGAGCGGAAACCCTGTGATTAAAGACAGTTCCTGGTCGCAGAGTATCTGGAATTTTCTTTCCCCTTGGTTTGCATTTCAGAATGCTTCTTTCCGTTGGCACTCGTGCTCGGTCAGACCTCACCGTTTCCCTGGGACGTGGGCCAACTTGATTACCTCTGTTTTCCATGCTCGGAAGCGGCTCTGTAATAATGCCTTTAACCTCTGCAAAGCCAGGGAAAATGTGATAGCAAAGGCTGTATTAGTACTTGCCAACATTCCCTGCCTGCTAGATTGTGAGGATTTATGATACATTTACGGAGAAGAAAACGAAACTCTGTCACTTCCCAGTTGGTCTCTGCTGATCGGCTCCGAGCTCTGCGCAGCCAGCCCATCGGCCACCCCCGATAGAAACTAGACCGTCCTACCACAAAGGCCTCTGGTCCTGGCATCACCTCAGACGTGCTTTCCTGCTCTGTTTCCTAGCGCTCGTGTTTCAGCCTTTAACATCCTTAAGAATCTCTGAGTTCTTCTATTGGTTTTTCTAGCTCTTCCCAGCCACTTAGGAGCAGTGCCCTGAGAAGATCAACGTGGCTTCCATTTCTCTTTGGTCCTTGAAACCAGCATTAAAACACCTTTTGCCCCACTCTCTTTAGACTTTCTGAGTTTCCCACCACTGTGCTCAGCCCAGGCTCCGGCTTAATTCAGCTCAGTAGATCCTAAGAGGAGAGTTTAGACAGTCATAAGAGAGAGAAATGAGCTGTGTCAGACTAATGGGTTTACTGCAAAGTTCTATTTCTTCCTTTAATAGACTAAACATTTTAGCTATTTGTTTTTTTTATAAACGTGGTAGAGGTTGCCTGGGCATTCACAAACATATTCTCTCTTATCCCTGAACCCACTGCTGGACAGCATTCTCCAGCCTTCGTTACAGTTACATCCAACCAAATGGGCCATTTCCAGCCAGTGAAAGCATAGGTGGAAGTGTCATGCGCCCCCTTTTGGCCTGCTTTGTAATAGCTTCTTACGAATGGCCCCTTGTTTCTTCCTCCTTTGTCCACTGGTACATTGAACTCCATTATTCTAGAGTAGAGAGGAGAGAGTGAATAGATACTCAGGTAGGTCCTTGAATTATCATTAGAAAGGCACCACCGGCTAGTATATTGGACTTTATGTGACTGAAAAATAAGCACGTGTAATGTTAAGCTACTGAGGAAGTGGGGATTTTGTTTTAAAAGCGTATGCCATCCCTCCACCAACTATTATGGAAATCAGTACCTTGGTGTTGGCTTAGTGGTTGGGCTGGGAGAGTGAAGAGCTGTGTGTTACTGCGGCAAAGTGTCTGGTCCGCGGTTGCCTTCAGCCCACTTGATTTCCGTGGCTCCAGAGGGAGCAGCTGGACAAAGAACACCTGCATGTCGGATGCACTGATTTGATTTAGCACAGCATCACGAGAAAGAGAGGCGTTCGGGCAAGAATGGACTGCTTTTCAAACGGATGTCCACCACAACGGAGAAAATCCAAAGATGCAGGGTTCTACAATGTTAGAAAGCAAGCTGCTGCCGGGTCCCAAATAGTAACACATACAAGGGAAAGAGATTTCAGTGACTACAGGCGAGTCAGCATTCTCAGTTGAAGTAAGTGGCTCAAATCCGAGCCCACTATTCAGAAATGACGTGGTTTTTCCCAAGTATTGTTTCACCTAGCATCAAGGTGTCCCCTTAAGTTAAGAAGAAGAATGCAAAGAGGTGAAAAAATCAAAAAAAAAATTTTAATGAGTATTATCTCCAAGAAAGGGCAAATCACACTTATCTTGTGTGTCAATGAATACATTTATAAATACTAAGTTTTTTTAAAAATCGAGGCATTAAGAAATAAAATTCATTTCCAAAGATATAGCTATTTTGTAAAGTTTCATTATCTTGCTAATTTTCAGGCAACTGTACTCACGTATTTGAATCTTCACTTCCCTGGACATCTTATTACTGTCTGAACACAGGATTAATGACAACCCTAAAATAGACTGCAAATAAAAATATTATCACAATGAAATTGAGTTTTATTGGCCACTGTTCAAAGAGATAATTACATTCTGTAGGATCAAACCTCATACTCTAAATGTCATTTCCTATAAAAGTGAATTGCTGTTTTGGGCACTGGTTCTTTCCACTTTAAATATCCTAGGAACACTCTGGTTTTGAGGAGGGGGGTCTCCCTGATGGAAAAGCTGTTCCTTTGTTAAGGGTCAGAGAAATAAAAGAGAACAGCCACATAGAAGATGACACAAATAACAAATCACCACTTAAAATTTTATCGTATATTTATTTATGAAGTTTTTTTCAGATCATACCTGTTACTCTTATTTTACAGAATGTGTGCACCCTGTGCACAAAAATTTGCAGTGGAACGAGGAGTCCTGTGATCTCAGGCTGCTATCAGACCAATATTCCCTCAAGCGTTGTCTATTTATGGCTGTGTGACTCTAGATTTATTGTCATGTTCGCCCTCTCGTTTATCCTTAGAGCAGTTGGAGACCCAATATTCATATGAAACTGATTTGGAAATTTGTCAGAATTCAAACAGACCATTACTGGCAGAGCTTAAGTTTGCACCAAGCTCTTTTTCACTCACTCTAAAAAAATCGATTCTTTGCACTCTGCCACACTGCCATTCCACGCTCCCATAAACACGGAAGCCACATGTCATGATTAGCAAGTCAAAGCCAAGCCGAAATCTAGCATGGTAATAATTCTTCTTTATTTGCTCTTTGTATTAACTCCTAATTACATGCAACATATGTGAATATTCTTTCCTAAACAAATTTCTCCAAACTGAGTGACTTAAAACAAGACTCATATATTTTCTAGTAGGTTTTGAAGGTCAGGGATCTGGGCGTGGCTTCGCTGAGTCCTCTGCTTTGGGGCCTCTCCCAAGGCCGCTATCAAGGTCACAGTCATCTCCAATCCAAGTTCAAGGAGGGCAGGATCTGCTTCCAAGTTCACTCGGTGGTTGTTGACAGGATTCAATTCCTTGAGGGCCGTGAGTCTGAGCGCCTCAGTTCTGTGTTGGAGGTTGGACATAAACCTCCCTCAGCTCCCGGCCAGGTCGCCCTCTGCATCGGAGCCGTCCTGTGTAAAGACCCAGGGAGGGAAGTCACGCTCCTTTATGACCTAACCTTGGTACGTCATCCCATCACTTTGCCATCCTCTCTTCATTCACGGCAAGTCGTTGTGTTCAGCCCATACTCCAGGGGAGGTGATTACAGAAGAGCGTGAGCCGCGGGAGGCCGGGCTCACTGGCTGTGTCGTCACAGTCTGCCCCCCACAGATATACTTGTGTTACAAAGGATGTTTTCTTAATTCAAATCTTATAATTTCTCTTAAGAGCACCCTGACTGATGGCTTCATGTGTACTTGGGAGGACTTCTCATTTATTCACTCAAAAATGCGTACTTTTTGGAAGCCCTGGTGCTGGATGCCCAGAACACAGGCGGGACTTTCTCATCCTTGCCTCGGCGGGGCTTGGTTTCTGTCCAGGGCAGGAGTCGGATGTATAAGCAAGGCTGTGACGGGGAGGTGATAAAAGCAAAGCGTGTGAGGCAGGATCTTCCCATGCTGACATACCTCCCTTGTTAGGCAGGTAGTAACATCATTTTATGCTTAAAATTTTCGTTGCATCCAGTCAACCAATCAACTGTCAGTCCTATTCCCTCACAGTGAAATGAGAGCATATAAGTATAATTATAAAACCATGGAATGAGTCTGGACAGTTGGCACAAAAAAAAGGGGCGGTCACAGCTGCTCTGCAGAGCATTCAGAAAATGTTTTCATAGGGGAGATGGAGTTGGAGTGAAGTTTTGAAAAATCAGTTTCCCCATTAGATGGCTGGGTGTGTACAGCTGGCGATACCATTCAGCAAGGCAAGGAATCCATGAAAAGAAGCAGGTTTAGATGCAGTATAAAATACTATCTTACCATCGTATTGAGTTTCAGTTGAAGAAAACAGAAGCCATGCTATCAGGTTAACAAAACTGAGAGTTAGTAAAGGTTCTCGCAAAATTCCTAGAAGGAATCAAGAAGTGGACTGCCATCTAGGTATCATAGGATGTCTTCATACACATGCACACACACACGTCCTTTCCCCTGACTCTCTTAGCCACACTTTGCTGAATCAAACACTTCTACTCATCTCACTTCTGTAGCTGTGGTTGTAACAGAGTCTGGGAAATGCAGTCTTTCTTCAGCTCTGCTAGAAGGAAACTGGAACAGTGGGCGCCCTGTCTCGGTATCAGTCCCATTTTAATTTTAAAATATGTTGCTTGAAGTGCCAGTGGGACACCTTTGTGGAGGTGCCTGGCGAGCACTGGGTACAGAGTCGCCCGTTGGTATCCTAAGGGGATTGGCTTCAGGAACCCTGCAGACACCGAAATCTGTGGATGCTCAGTGTCTTCTCTAAAATGGCCCTGTACCTGCATATAACCTAAGTGCATCCTCCCACACACTTTACGTTGTCTCCAGATTACGTATAATACCTAACACAAGGTAAATACTATGTAAATAGTGGGGTTTTTTTTTTTGAATTTTCTGGATTTTTTCCCCAAATATTTTGAATCTGCGGTTGATTGAAACTTTGGAGGGAGGCGGATACTGACTTTACTGGTTTGAAGTTCAGGGACAACATACCACCAAGGGATCTGGTGACGGATGACTCTGAAAATATATGTCACCCAAAAAAGTGTGAGAACCAGCAAAGGCTTCTCGTAACTCTCTGACATTGCATATTCATTTTAATAAGCGCCAAGAACGTTAGAAACCCTGTGTTTCCAAGAACCAGTTAGAAGATCTATTTCAACTGTTGTCTACTCTTTGAATTTGCCAGCTTCCTGGCTAAATTAATGAGCAATTACATTGAACTTAATATCACCTAAAACCACCTTTGTCAGACAACTCTCTGAAACTAGGTGAGACTCGTCCAAAATTATTCTCCCTGTAACTTCCACGTATTCATTCTTTTTTCTATACTCTGAAGCCTCCAGTATATGTTGTGCCCCATTTCCTTCAACAGCGCATCAAAATTTGTAGGGAATTGTTAATATGTGAGCCCCCTCCTTGGATAATAAGTTGTACTTTGAATGCTTGGCAAAAAATTAAGTAAAGAGGCAGTGAGAGGCTCAGAGGGTCCCGTTTTCCTGGTGTTCGGTGGGTCCCCAGCGCTTCGAAGAGATTCACGAAGCTTGCTTACCATTAGTGCCGCTTTCTCACCTCAGTCTTCTCATCTGAAGTGTTTCCTTCCCTGAACAGTAGCAGTGGACCGAGGGAAAACCTTCTGCCTCTAAATAAGTGAGCTCAGATAAATACAGAGAAATAGATCTCAGGATTCCACATTAAGGGTATAATTTTGAATTTTAAAATATGACAGCCGAGACCAGGCAGCACCAGTGCCTGATGTTAGCAATAGGCACAGCAGGAAAAGGCAGCTGGAAAGGTCTAGAAAACAGATGGATATCAGAAGCCGTTTCATTAAAAGGAATTGTTTTGCAAAGGCAACTGTGTAGCATAGTAAAGGTAATGGTTTTTAATCTACTGTGCAACATAGGGACTGTGCCAGAGCTTTCATTTGCTGGTTTTATTTCACACCTAAGCGCAAGGGGGTCGTTACTCTCCCTTTATCAGAGACAAGAAGACTGAAGCTCAGAGATGTCAGGTAATGTGCCCCTCCGTTCATTCATTCATTCAGTCCGTCAGTGCTCTTTATGCCCTAGCAGGGCGAAGCCCCTTTCTGGTCTGTCCTGTCGCTCAGCGGAATAACAGGACCAGGTTTGGGTTCCAATAAAGAATCCTTGGGGTGCTCTAACTTTGCTTTGTGTTTCGGTTTATTATCTCCGGGTCAGAAAATAGATTTCCCTTGTCATTGCACCAGTAACTCCCATCCAGAACATCTCTCAGATGGCGTCACACCTGGCTGAGCTGGGTTCTCAGCTGATCTTGCTCTGTACTCAGCTCACGGGGGTTTGGGCGCCTCAGTTGTCAGGCAGGTGCCTAGAAGGGAAAGTGACTGTTTTCAGCAATTTCTGAGACAGGTCCCATCCCTGTCTCGGGGATTTACCGAGTGCCAGGTGACTGACCCATTCAGACAGTTAGGCTATTGTTTAGGAAATTTAGTTCGCATTCCCACTCCTACTGGCTGCTTGTTTATTGACGTAAAGAGTATTATTATTTCAGGGGATCTGGAATCGAGAAACCTTGACCTGTTTCCTGTCGGTGTTTTTCATTTTACGGATGAAAGAATTTAGACTCAGAATGATGGAATGAGGAGGTGCCTTTTCCAAAAACGTAGAGCAATTTGTAAATTAAAATGGGCCAGAACTCAGAATTATGGAATTTTGTACCCGAAGTCATCCCCCCACCCCACCTAGGACCTTTTCTTCCTTCCTGAGAGATGGCGTCCTGCAGAGCTGCTTTGCCCACAAGCAAACATCAGATCAAGTGGCCAGAATCTGGTTTACACTGGCCATTGAACGATGATCTCAGCGCTGTGTCTTAGAAACTAGAGCTCCTGGGGGTGGGTTTCAGTCCTTACTCATTTTACTAAATTGCATGGGTCCATCACTTCTTTTCTCCTGACCGAATAGGACATTAGGCCACTTGGAAAATTTTTACAAATGCATATTGTATCCGTGTGTGCAGCACAAGCCCTGTTTCAAATATGTCTATGTATACACTGGCAACCTCCCCTTTTCCTCTCAGGAAGTTGGAAACAGATGTTTCAGCTAAACTAATAACTGTGCTTCTGTATTTGTGTTTGGGATTCAAAGAACTTCTACCCAGTGGGTTAAAGTCACATTCATATAATTTTCCTGATGAAGTGGGAGAACAGCATGTCTGATAAATGGAAGAACACTCTTTGTCATTGGAAGTCATTCTTCATTTACTGAAAAATGCACCTGAAGCTACGAGTGAGCAAGGAGCAGAGCGTCACTGGGCCCCGTCACTGTAACACGGATCTCCTGCTCTGTATCCTGAGGACTTACTGACACACTGCCTCGCATTGTGCTGATGCCTTACAAGGGGCCTGTGTCTTGGCTGCATGGGAACATCCCCGTCTTCTCAGGGACCAATAAACCATGGTTTAGTCTTTATTTTTCTCATGGTTTATTCTCCAGGAACTATCAGAGTGCAGAATGCATTTTTATACTAAGCTTGCACTAAATATCTCTTTCTTTTCTCATCAGTGAGTATTAATTGTCTATCACAGTCTAGGCTCTCAGAAAGTAAAAATAAGAAAGCATTGGTTCCTGCCTTCAAAGAGCTCGTGGTTTCATGGAAGATACACACACGAACTCAGCCAACTGCCTACAAGGCAGTAAATGCTCACAGCGCCCCCTGGTGTGCACAGCGCTTCTTGGGGTCTCCCTCTTGCACCCCAGGGAGGGAGGCATGAAGAAGCCAGGGCGGTGAGCGTGGCAGGAACCTACCCGGCGCCCCGCGGCAAGTAGGTTGCGGAGCATCCTGGAACCCTGAGTCCTGGTCTCCTGCCTGGTGCTTGCTGGACCTCGTCGCCAGCCTCTGAGGTGGGGGCGCTGGGCTGGAGAGCTCGGTGTGCACCTGGCCTGAGGGGTCGGAGGCCTTCAAGGGGGTTGGGGCACCAGGCTGCGGAGACCTGCTCACGTGTGTCTTCCCCGTGTCCTCAGCCTCTTCTCAGGGAGCGAGGCGGGTCTGTGAAGAAACGTGCTGGTACCCACCCTCCACACCCTCACGTGGGCAATAACCCACTCCTTTCCTGGGGCTTCAGCTCAGCCTTTCTGCTTACTAGGTTTGTTTTTGGTTTTTTTTTTTTTAAACAAGTCTGCCTGGGGCATGGTTTTATCTCATGTGATACTGCTCAAAGCCACTAAAATTGCTGTCACTTCCTCACTGGGCAGTTTTCTTGGTCACTGTGTTTTCATCAAGCATCGGCACTTTGCTTCCCTGCTCATCTCTTGAGCCAGCCTCCGCTTTGACCTGAAACAAGCAAATTCAGTTAGCTTGGCCATCACTGTTCAAAGCATGCCGACACCTTGCTCTTGAGGCTGGGCGCTGTCATTTGTCTCGACTGTTCAAATTTAAGCTTGGTCTTCTCTCTTTCTAAAATATAAAGGGGGCATTAATTTATTCGTTTCTCCATTCATTCTGCATTTATTGAGCACCTCTCTTCATAGCAGACTTCCTGTTAGAGGTCAGAGATGTAAGTATTAGGAGAACCCAGCCCCTGCCCAGGAAGAGGCAGAATTAATATAACAGAGAGCCATGAGTGCTATAGTCAGTAGTACGGACAGTGCTGTCAGGGCACAGAGAAGTTAGCAGGAAGATGTCCCTGGAAAACCTGATTTCACAGAGGACACGGAAGCCGAGCTAACATTTTGAAGACTAACAGATGAATCAGACGGATGGTGGGAGGAGGATGACTTCTCCAGGTCAAGGACATGAGAATGTGCAAAGGCACAGAAGCATGAACGTGCCAGGGGTGTTAAGAACCTGCCATGGAGTGTGGTACTGCTGATATGAAGGAGGTGGAGGGCACAGCAGAGTGAGAAGGGCCAAGAGCAGAAGCTAAGGGTGGGATGAGAGTATGGAAGGAGCCTAAGCTGGTGAACCTTTATCCTGAAAGCCAGAGCATCTTGTCCTGGGGTCCATGTGCTGATGTTGGGTGTCCACACGGTACTTAAATTGTTGTATATTTTGTCTACGTATGTGCAGTTCGTGGAGGGAGGGGACAATGGAACAAAACTGTGATGAGTTTTTCAAAGACATTCTTGACTTCAGATATTTTGAAACCATTTCTGTAGGCAACAATGTACCATTGTACATCGTTAAGATGACGAGGAGATGAAGTTCTTAACATGCAGGGAAACCATTTGCTAGCATGTAATTAGTATGAATAAATGCAATTGTTGTTTTCATGGTGTGCAGTAAAACGCTCTTTGTGATGGATGGGAGAATTTGAAGATTTAAATTTTGGCAGCCTCTCTGTGTTTTTCAAAAACGGGTAATCTGGGAAGTCTTGAAAAAAGTATTATTTGAAAACAAAGTACTCTATTTGAAAAGACTTGCCGACCCTTTCCTATAGGATGCGTGGCATTTGAGGGGGGAAGTTTTGTCGCAAGTGCTTTGGGTCTGTGGGCCGAGCCCCTGGGTGAAACACTGAGTGGCTGACGCAGCCTGTGGCATTAGCCTCAGCGTTTCCGCATTCATAGCTTCTACATGATTTTGAAACAAATGCCCGTATGTTATCAAGGGCCAAAATGCGAAGTCTGGAAGCCCCCTTGGGGACTCGTGCAAGGGGGTTAGACAGGATTTAGACATTGAACTTCCTCTCCCATGTCCACATTGCATTAATTTGCAAATTCTCCAGTTTGGGAAAATGTGATGCATGTTAGCAAGAATTAGAGTTTTCATCCAGAAATAAGGACTGAATTTTTCTGATGAATGAAGCAAAATACCCAAAAGAGTCTTTGGTGTGTAAGACTTGGCTCAGAGAGAAAGTGATGGCGATGTAGTTTTCAAGTGACACATTTAAACAGAGCAGGAGGAGGAAGAGGGTGTGGCCAGGGGATCTCTGGATTATACAGACCCACTCAGAGCCCTGGTCACAGTCTACCCTAGTTTAAGTGAACGTAAGTTCTGGGGGTTTATTATCGGATGCTAGAAGTTAAATGGCAGGTAAACAAATAGACAAATTGGAATAAGAAAGGTGATGGACAAAGGAACTTAAGGCTTACCAAGTCCAAGAGCTTTTCTAAGTGTCAACTGAAAAAAAATGCACAACCTGAAAGTTAAGAATTATGTTTCATTGGGTGGATTTTCTGAGGACTTCAAGCCCAGGAGGCAGCTTCTCAGATAGCTCTGAGGGACTGCTCCAACAAGGTAAGGGAGGAGCCAGGATATAAAGAAGTTTTGCAACAAAACCCAGGTAGTCAGAACAATCAAAAGATGGCTGTTAACTAAAGGAAACCAGGTATCTCAAGTTAAGAAATTTAGCATTTTTCTATGTATGGGAAGATGCAAGAGTCTGGGCTCATAGAAATCATTCTTTTATTATGTACCTTAGCCATCAAGAACGTGTATCCTGTTCTTTCGCATCCTGAGTTTCCTCAGGGGGCCCTGTTGGAAGTGGCCTCAGTGGCTGAGGGCTTGGCAGCAGGCAGCCTGCTGGTCTCCATCCTGAGTTCCCTCTGGGCTCACGGTCAGGGGCAGCTGTAGTGACTTGATGGCCACAACATCCTTCGTTTACTGATAAGGCAGGTGACATTTTTCTTTCACGTAAGTGTGATCTCACTTAAATCTCACAACAACCCCATAAGGCTATTACTATGTTTAGCTTCCTTTTAAATATTCTTTAAGAACCTAGACTTGGTAAATGACTAAAGCGAGTGACTGATGGAACTGGTGTTCTGTGTATTAGTAATGCCAGCTGCTAAAACAAGAATCTCAAGATTTTAGTGACATCACTGTTAATTTCTCCCTCCTGAACAGTCAGATATGAGTGTTTTTGGTGTCCGAGATTCTTTATCTTGTTTTCTGAGATTTAGTTCTTTCTAGCTTGCGGCTCATCCATCCCCCAAGTCTGTGTAATTCCCTGCTTCTCGCCAGGGAAGGGGAAGGTGGCAGAAGCTTAGCCACCTTGCAATATTCTGATGCTGAAAACTGGTCACATAGTCTTGCCCATAGTAGGGGCAAAAAGGGTTTGAAAATGTAACTGTAGGCTGGGTATCTGCTATAGAAAAGTAGCTGAAAATTTTGGTAGACAACCAGCTGCCTCTGGCAGAGATTCCATCCTAGGTCTATTTATACTGAGGGAGTGGTTCTCTGATAGGTCCTCAGATTCGATAACAGTTGAATGCTTTCTCTACCATCTGGAAATAAATTCACAAATTATATAACCTACCTACACACACATTTTCAAAAAGTAAATAGAATTATTTCATGTAACATAATGGAGAAATAAAAGGAACTTACAATAAGATAATATATGTTTCAAGAAGTAAATACTAAGAAAAAACTGTCCTAAAAAACATAATGTGTTAGTTACTCATGCATGTGCATAGAATCCCTACATACGTGACAGCTACAGACACAAACGACCTTCCATGCTCTGTATTACCCAGAGATGTCTTTGGTTATATGATTTTTCAATGTAGTGACCAAGTCTTAGTGAATTTCCAAAGAAAGGAATTTACAACTGTCCCTCAATATATACAAGAAATGCATTCATATATTGCATATTACTATCATGAAAAAGTACTCTGTGTGTATACATAAAATTGAGTTTTATACACAGATAACTGTAAGAAGGGCTTGTTTGCTGATACCCAGAGGTTGTTGAAGACCATCCTTCAAATGGCAAGATATCTGGAAACCCTGTTTGGTCCACTAAATTCAAGGAATGTCCTCTCAATTGTTGCGGCTACAGAAGCATCCACCCAAATTTACAAAATTCCACCCAGAGACGGACACTTGCCCTAGCAAAAACCACTCCAATAAGCCATATTGTCTCCTTGCATTTAAAGTTTTAAATAAACTCTATATTTTAGAATACTTTTAGAATTACAGAAAAATCATAAAGATAATACATAAAATTCTCATATACAGACACTCAAGTTTCTTCTTTTATAAACATCTTATCTTCATGTGGTACCTCTGTCACAATTACGAACAAAAATCGTATTTCGTTATTTACTGAAGTCCAAATTCATTCAGTTTTCCTTAGCCTTTACCTAATGATGTTTTTTTCCTTTTCTAAGATCACATCCAGGATATCATATTACATTTAGTTTTCACGTCTGCTTAGGCTCCTTGTGACTATGACAGTTTCTTATTTTTGATAATTTTGGCAGTTTTCAGGAATACTAGTGAGGTGTTGCATAAAACATTCCTCAATTACGATTTGTCTGATTGTTTTTTCTTATTATCAGACTGGAGTTACGGCAGCTGTGGAGGAAAACCACAGAGATAAAGCGCTGCTTTCACTACAGCATGTCAAGGGTACATTCTATTAACATGACTCAACACTGCAAATGTTGACTGTGCTCATCCAGCTGAAGTCACGCTGCTCAGGTTTCTCCATTTAAAGTTGCTCTTCTTCTGTTCTGTACTCAGCACGGAAGTCACTACATGCAGCCCAGGCTCAGAGAGCACAGAGCGATGTCCCACCTCCGTGAGGGCTGACTGTGGACGTGAACTGCGTGGAGTTTTTCTGCATGAGAGACTTGGTTCTTGTCCATGATTTCTTCATCTATTTAATCAAGTATCTATATTTACTTATATGGATATGTATCTGTAAGTACAGACTCATAAAATTATAAATTTTAAAATTAAAAGTAGAAGTATATAATGAATTAAATATGAATAATAAGTTGAAAACTAATTTTTAAAATCAAGGAGAAGAGACAGTTTGGTTCCTAATCCAATACTACCTTACTTATTTTGTTTCTCAAACTGTTCCAGCTTTAGCCAATCGGTGTTCTTTTAGTTGGTTTTCTGTTGACATACTCCCAACAGTGAGTTCTTCTTTAAATAAGTAAGTGCTTCCTTACTTGCAAGCACTCAGGATGCTCTAGACTCATGCAATTGCAGCGTGCGGGTAACTTGACATCAGAATTGTTAACTGTACCCGCATGGGAGACAATTTTATCGACTAAAATACTGTGCTTTTATAGTTTCTTTGGCCATCAGCCTTGCAAATAACACACATTTCCAACTTTCCCCCACCCCCTTCAGAAGGGTTACTTTATACATGCATCATACAGGTAGGTTACTTTGTTAAAGCTCTCATTTCATCCCTGGATCCCTCATTCTAATGTTTTTAATTTTTTATACATGAAAGCCTGCTGCTTGTGCTGTGAATTTCAATGGGTTTTGACAAATGCTTGGTGTCATTTATCCACCATTAGCCTGCTCTGCAGAATAGCTTCACCACCATAAGAAATTCTCCTGTGTTCATCCTATAAACCCTTGGAAACCACTGGCCTTTTGACCATCCCTGTATTTTTCCTTTTCCAGAATGTCATCTACCTGGAATCATACACTACGTAGCCTTTCCAGATTGGTTTCTTTACTTAGCAGTATGCATTTAAATCTCGTGTGCCTTTGTGTGGCTTGATAGCTTAAAAAAAAAAACTCTGAGTAGTGTTCTGTGTATGGATGAACCTCTGTTTGTTTATCCAGTCTCCTTTTGAAGGACACCTTGGTCGCTTCTAGTTTTTGATGGTGATCAGTGACGCTGCTACACACATTCATGGGCAGGTTTTTGTGTTGGTGTAAGTTTTCGGATCAGTTGAGTAAATACCTAGGCGTGCAGTCGCTCTACTGTCTGGTGAGACTGTTCACTGTTGGTAAATCTGTGGCAAACTGTCTTCCAAAGCGGCTCTGTCATTTTGCATTTCCACCAACAATGAGTGAGTCATGCAATCATGATAATATCTGATGTTCAGCGTTTCTAAACTGAGGCATTAATGGCACTTGAGTGGGGCAGTTCTTTGTTTTTCAAGGCTGTCTTGCACAAGAAGTTTAGCATCCTCAAGGTCCTGTGGCTAAATGCCACTAATATTCTCAGTCTTTGCCACAGCCAAAGGCACCCTCATGCAATTCTACTGTCCTCATGCAGAGGGAACATGTGCCCTCCTATATTAAAAATGACTGATCTCTATGAAAGTTTATAATTAATGTTAAAAGATTACATTAATATTAAAAATAGGAAAGGCACAGACTTATCCCACCAGTGTGAAAAAAGGTGTGCAAAATGTGTTAAAAGCTAGAAAGAAATATACCAACATGTCAAGGATAAGCAGCTCTGAATAGTGAAACTATGAGTAGTTTTTATCCTTATTTACTCTTTTTTTTATTTTTTTGTAATTAGTATGTCATACTCTTCCAAGACAAAAACATTCAAATACCATTCAAATATATTCTAATAATGCAATGATCACTAAGTAAGTTTATCACATGGGGTGGATCATAAACAGCTTTTTCTATGAGAAATATGTTCATATGTCTTAGGTACACCTCCATCCTTTCCTGAATGCAGGCCAGTGGGCCTCTCACACACTTCCTCTGGTTGAAAATGGTGACAAGAAAAAGTGACAGACAAGGAAAATGACAGAAAACAACCAAAAGGGTTTTTTTTTTCTCCACTATGTTCCGTGCGTGTGTGTTTCCAGATGGACTCTGTAAGGGTAATGGCTCACCTCGACCAGCTGTGTTATTCCTTCTCCAACCGTCTTGGAGTCCTCAACTGCAGTTTTCAACATCAGGGTTTTCCATTTAAGATATGGACTTGTTTTCACATTGTATTTCAGAGAGAGGGAAAAAAGAGCAAAGCTAACAGTATAATGCATGTTGAGAGGAGAAGGCTCTTTAAAACTGTTTTAACATCTTCTCATAAGACAGGCAGTTTTAGCATAAGACATTTTGCCTGGCAACCGTTACCAGTGGATTCTGTGTTAACGGAGATTTCATAGAATATCATATCTTGGCTATTTTCCACTCACTGATGAAAACTAGTTGGACACATTTGCAAGGGCAAAATGATGTCTATAGGGAATAAGTACTAGGAACATTTTCAGCTGATCTTGGAAAAAGAATGGACTTTTGTACCGGGCAGATCTAGGTTAAAAATACCCTGCTTCTTCTAGCTCTGTGACCTCAGACCAGAGATTTAATCTCTCTGAGCCTCAGTTGCCTTAGCTTTTGTTTGTTTGTCTTTTGCTTTTTTTTTTTTTGGCAAGGGGAAATAATTAGGTTTGTTTATTTCTTTCTTTATTTTTAAGTGGAGATACTGGGAATTGAACCCAGGACCTTGTGCTGAGCATTCTACCACTGAGCTCTACCCTTCCCCTCTCAATTTCTTAATTTTAAAATGAGGATTCTGACTAGGTTATCAAGAAATTTAAATGCATAAAATCCCTAGTACCCTTGTAAACATTAATTTTGTCTTGTTAATACATATCCAGGACCTGGAATTGAAAGAGGAAATGAATTTCAATCAGCATCAAACCAATGGTTGTTATTGCTTTGAAAACTGGCTCTTTAGGAATTGCATATTTTCTCATTCTAAAGGGGGGAATATATTTCGTGTACTTACATGTACATCGGTTATCCATTGCTTTGTAACTAATCATCCTGAAACGCAGCGGCGTGCATCAATGACGAGTTCACCAGTTCTTGTGGTCCTGTGGGCGGCCGGGCAGCTCTGCTTGGCCTTGCCTGGGCTTCGGCCTTAAGCAGAGGTTCCACTGGGGCAGAAATGTTCCACGGCCTCGTTCACAGGTCTGGCCGTTCGTGCTGGCTGTTCGCTGAACCGCTTGGTTCTATCTACATGGCTTCTCACCCTCCAGGAGACTAGACTGGGCTCGTTTATGTGGTGGCAGAGGCCTTCCAAGATGCAGGTGCAAAATTTACAGAACCTCACTTTTCACCCTGTTCCACTGCGAAAACTCACAAGGTAGCCCTGGATTCAGGGAGTGGGGAAGTAGATACCATCTCTTCATCGATGGAGCTGCACATATGGCCACGTTTTAAAGAAATCTAATAAATCATGATTCAGGAATTTCAACAATTATCACAAGTGCTTTGTGAGATGGACATTATCATTCACATTTATTAAATGTTAGCTAACACATTTAGAAAGAAGTGATGTATAGCGTTCAATGTGAAACTTCTGGGATCAAACTGCCTTGGTTAGAATTCGATTGTGGTATGCAGCAGAGATTGACACATTGTAACTGACTGTACTTCAGTTGAAAAAAAAAAAAGAATTCAAACTCCCCCTGTTCTCACTCAAACTCATTGTATGACCTTGGGTGAGTCACTTGATTTGTTAGTCTCGCATTGCTATTAAACAAATTACCCAAAACTTAGTGGCTTAAAACAATACAAACTTATTTTCTTACCATCTTGGAGGTCGGAATTCCAAAACCAGCTTCAGTGGATAAAATCAAGGTGTCGGCAGGGCTGAGTGTCTTCAGGAGGATCTAGAGGGGAATCCTTTTGCTTGTGCTTTGCAGTTGCTAGAAGCTGCCCGCAGCCTTTGCTCAGGGTCCAGCATCACGTTGACCTCTACTCTCATCATCATGTTCCGTCTCTAAACTCTGGTCCTCCTGCCTCCCTCTCTGAGGGGCTGTTGTAATTAGATCGGAATAAGAATAATTTCTCCATCTCAAGATCTTTAATTTAATCACATCTACAAAGTCTCTTTTGCCATGTAAAGAAACATATTCACAGGATGCAGGAATTAGGTCATGAACATCTTTTGGGGGGGACGGGATGTATGCGTGATTCAGCCCATCACACTGGGTAAGCGGAACTCATTGCTCAGTTTTCTCCCCTGTTCCTGTGGGTGGTAACAGCTGCCGCACAGCTCGGCTGGGAGGATTCGGTGCATTCAGGATGCGCGGAGTTGACATGAGTGCCCGACGCTGAGTCAGCCTTTGTGAGCGCTGCCTACCGCTACTCTCACTGCTACGAAGGGTTCACTCAGCTCACTAAGTGGAGAACAAACCCTCAAACCCAGCTTCCTGGCTGCCCGTGAATTCTGAATGAATCACTCATTTTTTTTTATATATAGATAATTTGGATATTATCTAAGCCAGCAATGTATGCATGCACAGGAAACACATTGGCTATCAAGAAACAGGGTCTGAGAGTAGAAAGATGGTTGGACTGGTTCAAATATAGAAAAAAGGAGTGAAAATGAATTTTTAAAAAACATATACTGTGAAAAGAAAAAAATGCATACATAATAAAACTCCTCGTGAGGGCTCGCTAGGTGCCGCTGTATGCAGAGTGCTTTCTCGTATGCTGTTGTATCGTCTCCAAAGCCCTTCTCTGATGGCGACTTCCTCATCAAAGTGTACACTGTTGTTTCCCTCCTACAAATGAGAAAGCCAGAACACTGAGTCAGTAAGGATACCGAGGTCCCAGCGTGGTTCAGGTCAGTCCCATCACGAAAATCCCACTCATCCAATTCAGTGGGGCGGCAATAAAAGGGATTTTTATTAAATGAACTTAAACATATTGCAGTCTATATTTTTCCTTGCCTTGCTTTTATTGAAGAGAAGTTGTTCGGTTTTTCTTCCCTCCACTTTCCCAAACAAATCCAACAGAGAAGCAGAAACTTGGTACAGCCAGAGTGGAGATCTTTTAGCCTAAACCCTGCCTGGACCAACGTGGAGGTGGCCAGAAAAGACATTCCTATAAAAGCCCTGAAAATAGTCAGGCAAAGTCTTAAACACAAGGCACTTAGTCCAAGCCACTTAATTGCATCTCAGAAAAGCGAATATAAAGGAAGGGTTTATTGGTGGGCTTGGGGCAGGTGGTAGGGAAAGGAAATAGATTTTCCCCAAAGTGGGCTGCTCCCAGCCTGGGTGGTCCTCACAAACATGGACATCGAATCCACTAGATGAAATCTGGGTGCCAATGCTGTTGCTTACAGGATATTTTGTAGTTTGGAGTGGAAGAGAGAAAAGTGAAGAATAAATCCAGGAGATACTGGGAGACTGGACTGGAAAGATAAATAGTAGGAACAACTCCTATATTATTAGTTATTTGCAGACTGTTATAAGAAGCCAAAGTTGATGGAAATTGAGGAAAATGCAGTGAATGACTATATTAAGCTTTTGACAATTTAATTTATGCAATGAGGCTGAGAGTTAAATGGTATCCCCATTTCACAGATGAGGCAGTTGAGGCTCTGAGAGGATAATTAACTTTATCAAGGTCACAAAGCAGATATGTGGGAGAACTGAGAACAGAGTCTAAGTCTCCTTACTGTGAATCCACTATAATTCCAAAAACACCAAATATATATGTTTGCCTCTAAAATATTCACCTGTCTTTCTTACCATGTGACATCCGCAGGTGCTCTAGCAACTAGTCTCTGCAGAAAGCAGGCTCAGAGGAGTAAGCCAAGGCTGTTTAATGAAGGGCTTGTTTATAGATGTGTGAGCAGGGTTGAGCGAACCACGAGCCAGAAGTGCAGTCGTCATCCCAGCTGGGGGCTGGGAGGACAAGAGGAGGATGCAAAGTGAAGCCCAGGAGAGCTGGAGCGATGCGAGAGGGGCTCCTCGTAGGAGCTGTGTGCTGGTGGGGAAGTCGCTTCCTTCAGACCACTGGCCTGGTGGGGACAGCAGGCATGAGGATGCAGCCTCAGGCTTTTCTTCTCCAGCCTCCGATGTCCTGCTGGGCTCTCTGACTCAGGAGTCGAAGGAGTTGGTGACACAGAACAAAGTCGGCCCCCTGGGGCAGAGTGGAAAGGGGAGGCTGTGTCAGTGAGAAAGAACATTCAGCTCTGCATTTCTCATTGCGATTTTTCTGTGGCCCAATCCAAGAGAATGAGTCTAGTTCCGTTTTGCTCAATTTCTGACAGTCGATCTTTTACCTGTGAGCTTTGTCTCTCTAGATTCTATTTTAGCTTTAAAGTTCTATATCCGCACTTTTGAAATTCATCTGAAAATTAGCTTGCTGGTACCCTTAAACCTACTTGGGAAATCATAAGATTCTTTCCTGATTGAATATCTAAAATTCCATTTCACTTTATGCCTGCTCATGTATAGCTATACCGCTGGAATGTGATTTGGGATATTCAGATATTTTTCATAATGCTCTGTTTTTGTTTTTTGTTCTGTTTTGTTTGTCTCTTTGAGCAACCTTAGTTTTGCAGCTGGGGATAAATCTGGTGTTCTGTTCAACTTCAATTTCAAAGGGAATTTGAGAACATCCTTGTAGGATGATCTTTAAACAGTAATATCCTAAAAAAAATAGAATAAGTATCATATATTTTGTTACATTCTGTTTTCACACAAACAATATAAAATGAATAAATGAGAATTTAAAAATCATACACAGATTCATGTAGTAATTTGATTTAGATGCCATCTTTCAAAGAATAGTTTAAGAACTTGAAAAAAATAGAAATGCTCAGTTTTGTGACAAACATAGTCTAGGTAACTGGTTGTACAGTGACAATGCCAAGTTACCCATGTAATTTAGACAAAAGATATTTTTCCTATTCTATGGGAATAATGCATAAATTTGGTGAAAGAGCAATTTAAAGAAATATAAAACCTGATATCGAGTTTTTTTGTTTAGTTCAGGACAAAGTGTTAACCTAAAAGCACAAATAAATAGCCAAAGTGAAGTGAAACATGTTCTATGGCTCCTGCACGTGAGGTGGATCATGAGATATGACAGCTGTCCTCAAATATCTGAAGGGATGTCAGCTGGGGAAGAGCCAGACATACCCTCCTCAGTCCCTGAAGTCAGGGCTAGGGACAACCAATGAATGTTAGAGGCCATCAGATTCTAGGTTCATGCAAGTAAGAACCATCTAAGGGAAATGTTAAAAACAGAACTAATTTCCTCTGGAGGTGGTGAGTTCCCTAAACTAGGAGCTATTAAAACAAAATGCAGATATATCTCTTTCCATCATTTACACAATTTTAGTTTTGGAGAGGGACTGAGCTACTTGAAAAGAAGAATGAACGTATTCATCTCTGCTCATTTTCTTCTTTGCTGTGTTCCAATTATATGATTAAATTCCTGTGTATTAAGAAGCAAAGGGCTTTGCAGGAAAAAAAAACAAAAACAAAAACAAAAAACAAAAAACAAAAATCAAAAGCTCCCTGAACACAGAGGAAACCAATTCAACTGTGCTCAGAGTGGGAAGGAAACAGACATGATGATCTCATTGTTGTATTTCTAGGAAAGATGACTCATGCAGCCTGCTCAGATTTGGAGTAGCTAGAGGGATCGGAGCATCAGGGATGCTTTCTTTCTCTTTACTGGGACCAGAGTCTCAAGTTTCTTTTAAAACGCAAAGGAGGAAAGCGCTTAGAAATTGGCGCAAATCAAGAAAACTTCACTACAATGGTCTGTGAGATACGGAGATAAGTGTATCTGTTTCAACTTGAAATTAATTAAATTGAGTTGGTGGGGGTGAGAAGAAGGGATCATATAAAACACCAAACTCACTAACTCTTCTGTTTCTAACTCCCGCCAGCCGTCTTCCCCAAGTTCGATTTTAATTTCCCTTTGATTCCCTCTGAGGGACAAAGAGCCAGTTCAAAGAGGTGAAGGGTAGACTGGAGAAGAGCCGGCCAGAGGCACTGGCCGCCGCATCAGCCCTTCAAGGGCACTGAGTGGGGAGCACGCACTTCCTTCTAGGAGAAACTTCTTGCCAGTTGGCTGGTAGAGTATGGCTGCCACGGCTCTGGAAGCTTTCTTTCTGCTTAATTGCCCCAAAATATATACTGTGGATTTATGATCCCATAAATTAGTATTATTAAAAGTCTACTGTGGACCGGGCGCTGTGAGACAAATTTATGTACGTCAAATCGCCTGGCTCCTCTAGTGGCATCCAGTTTCTAAGACTGGAGAATTCTGCTGCCGCTGCTGGACTTCACCTCTCTAAAAGGCAGGGGACATTTGCTCTGTCAATAGGAGGAGAAGGGAAAGGTATATATACCGACCTTTTGTGGAATATGGAAAGATGTGAAAGTGACATTCTTCCAGGCTGTCCATTTCATCACATATTTCATGATAATAAAACGATTTGTAATTTTATTTCAGATCCTGCGTGTTTTAATAATGTGCTTATGATCAAAGGTTAAAATTAGCGACAAAAATCTTAATCTTCAAAGATGCCATCCATATAACTACATTGAAGCAGTAGCCAATATTGAGTAGATTAATAAAACTTTAGTTTTTTTTTTTAAAGGGTTATAATCTAGGTATAATTTTATTTACTGAGCTGGGAAACTCAAACCTAGTAAGGAGAATGATTTGGTTGAGGTCCCATAGTTGGATAATAAGGTAGAAGGTGGAAGGACTCACACTGTATGGTGTACAACTCACCATAATTTTATTATCCCATTTCCTGCTTTAAAATTAATTTAATTTTTACAAAGTTATACTTGCATATAATTGAAATTGTTCAACAGTTCTACAAAGCATATTAGAAAAATATATCTTCACTTCTAGCTCCCAGACAGCCAATTTTAACTGTCTTAATTGATTCTTTCTGTATCTACTTCTGTGGCTCTAAAATACAATGTTGCTGTTCCTTCTACCTTTCAAAATTTCTCAGTTCTTGTATTTTCGTTTAAATTCATACTCTAGTAGTTTCCTAAGGAGCAAAATGTAAGATTAAAAAAAATAGATTTCTAAAAATGGCTTTACTCTAATACGGAATTGAGTGCATGTTTGGATATTAAATTCTGGGTTGGAAACTACTTTCTAAAATATCAAATGTATTCTTCACTCTAACTTCCAATATTATTATAGAAAAAAACAGTGAAATTCGAACAATCATACCATTTTTTGAAACCTGTCTTTCTTTCTGAATAGACACTTACTCTAATCTTATTTTTTAATGGTTCTGAAATCTCAGATGATGTACTTGGGGGAAGACCTTTGGGTCCATTGTCTGTAGGGGGAACGATCAGAATGAAAATTCTTGTGAGCTCTGAGAACGTTCCTTAAGTTGTTCTTTGGGCAATTCCTCACCTCTGTTTCTCTGTCCTGCCTCCCTGAGTATCCCGTTATTCAGACATTGGCACATCTGAACTCACCCTTTACTTTTCTTAACTTCGTCTTCTATTTTCTACCCTTTTGATTTTTTGCTCTCGTTGCTTGTAAATTTCTTCTTGTTATTAACTCATCGTCTTTTGAGATTTTCATTTTTGCTATCATGCTTTTAAGTTTCAGAGTTTTATTAAATTATCCCCCAAAATTACTTTTTAGAGAAATCCATCATTCTTTCATGACTATAGCATTTTTTTCTCCCTTATTTCTCTGGTGATAGTAATCTCATCTTGATTCATGTTTTTTCTGCCCTGCAAGGAACGATAGAGTCTGTCCTCTCTAAATTACGATATTTTCCAGTGTGCTTCCTTTTCATTTAACATTGGATGCTTTCCTCTGTGTCTGGTGACCCTTGGTTGTCTATCGCTTTTTAATATCAGGGCACTGAAGAACAGAACGAAAGCCGTGTCATGGTTTGTCTGACTGTGGTTGCACTGCCTTTCTCAACTGGACTTCGCCTGGGGGATAGATTCAAGAGTTTGGCTTCATTTTGCACCTGTTAGAACTTTCTCAGGGTGGGAGCAGCCTCCTGAGTTGTGTTTGCTGAAAGCATGTAAAGGCGTATATTAGCTGCAATCTCCTGGGCCAAAGGTAACTCCTAGGGAAAACAGAAGACAGACCAAAATCCTAGAAACAAAAAAGATGGGGAAGGAAATACATGGGGAAGAAAAGCTTTGAAAAACTTCCACATATACTGGAGAATCCAGGAGACCATGTGCTTACCCAAGACTAGACAAACACTGAGACCTGAGAAGACCTTAAGCTTTCACATCTGGCTGATGTCCCATCTCTGCAAGCAGGCAGTGAACACTAAGGCAGACTGGCTAAGAGTAAAAGAAATCCCCAAACTCAAAGTCAATCTACAAAGACCAGAAAGTGTTTTTCTTTCTTTCCTGTTCTTCTTTTTTGTTGGAGTGAGGGGGAGGGTAGTGGAAGATCATCCAGGCATTGAAGGAAATCCCTGTCAAATCCCTGCTTGACCACTACGCTAACAGAACAGAAACTTCAACGACCACACACAACAAAGAACACAGTCATTATAAAAATAGTCTTGAAAAGTTACTAAGCAAACAGACAGCAACAACTTATAACAAAGGAGAAAAACAAACCCTGGGGAGAGGTGGGAGAATCAGATTTCCATAGTTACTACAGTATAATGTTCCACTTGTCTAGTTTTCAACAAAAATATGAGGCATGTGAAGGAAGAAGAAAAGTATTGGCTTATTCATGGTGTGGGATGGAGGGTGGAATTAGCAGAACTGGTCTCTGAGGAAGCACACATGTCGAATTTACTAGACAAAGACTTTAAATCAACTTTCTTAAATATGCTCAAAAAGCTAAAGAAAATTCTTAAAAAATAATAACTAAAGGGGAAAAGGAGAATAATGCCTCACCAAATAAATAATATGAATAAAGGCATAGAAATTATAAAATAGGAACCAAATAGAAATTCTGGATCTGAAAAGTACAATCAGTAGAACAATATGTAGAGAGATAAGAGTGGCTTGTCAGACACCTTTATAGAAAATGTGAGAGATGAGTTTTAGAGAGAGAAGCAACAGTCAGATCATAATGGATAAAGGGGGGGTTAGAAAATATTCCGATACTGTTTTTCTTAATAAAATACGTTTCAATTAACTAGACATCTTTTTAAGACATTATTGAGACTTCTGGTTTTGGAATGTACAGACCTGGGGAGTGTTGTTACTAACCTAGCAAGAATAAAAGGCTGACAAACTGTAAATCTAAGACTTGAAACTGTCTGAGGTAACAGGACCACCAATCAGCCTGAAATCTCCAAATAAAAAGTCTGGCCTTCAGTGAAAGACAAAATATGAATATTTGCTACCTGGGCAAGATGCAACTGGGCACCAGTGAGAATTCAGCTAGAGTCAGTCACAAATTGGTGGAGACTGTCTGTAGCCTGGTGACAGAATGTGGGGTCCCCGGAATCCACAGATGCAGAAGGTTTTCACAACCCACCCCCACAGACTCTTCCCCATGGACCTCATTGGACTCCCCCAGAAGAGATTGCTGAGGTCCTGGAAAAGCTCCCTCACTGGGTAGGCCTCTTCCATATCTGGTCCTCTGGAAAACAAAAGGCTTTCCTGTGGGAGAAAAGTCAACAAACGCTGTTGTCCTGAAAGCACTAGTAAAAGCACAGTCCAGCTGCTGGAAGGCAACGGGCAGAGCACTCTCCTTGGGGAAAGACAGAAGTGCCTGCTGGTCCCAGGTCTGCTGATAAAGGAGGGGCTGGAGCCCACACCCTTTCCACGTGGTTATTCTCTCCCACTGCACTCGGACAGGCTTCCTTCAGGTGACCGGAGTGTGTCTACAGAGTGTCCCTTTCCCTTGATTCTGGTTCAAGTCCCCTTCTCTTCTTCCTCAGTCCTACCAAGTTGAAAAAAGCTAGACAGAAACCGCATGTGGCCTAAGGTGGTGGCAAGCCCACTTCTGGGTCAATGCCTTTGGTCATAGAGGAACATGGTTCATTACCCAGAATCACATGATTTTGGGAAAGAAGAGCACTTCCTTGAAGAAGGGAGAGCTGTGAGCTCCAGAGAGACGGCATCAGCGTGCCCAGGTCAGGCTCTCTGGGAGCAGGTGGGCATGCGGATGGATTGACCAGAGGTTCTTGGCTCTAGTCAAGTGGACCAGGGTTAGGACCAGACTCTAATCCCAGTGTGGACTGGTACCAAACAGACCCCTGGTATAACAGATCTGGGGGAAGGGTCAGAGGTCACCATGCTCCTAAGACAAGGGTCACAACACGCTCGCAGTCCCCCAGCTGTCCCTAGCGGAGAGACAAGACTTCTGCTTTGTGGGTGGGCTCAACAATGAGCGGGGCGGGGGAGGATGTGGGGGGGAGGCTGCCACGTCCTCAGACTGAAGGGCGTGGTCTCTCTCTTCTCCAGCTTCATACGCCTTCTCCCCTGCAAGTCTCCTACCACCTTTATTTCTTTCTGCAATGAATTAGCCCGTATGTTTACACTTCAGCTCCCTTAGGAAGCTGTGCTTTCTATGGGGGCCTCTTCTGTTTTATATCCCCTTCTAGCCTCTAATTCAGCTTTAAACACAGCGTTGTGATTGCAGATAGAATGAGTGAAAGAATGAGACACCTTCTCGCAGACTCTCATCAGGCTTTAGTGAAGTCACGTGTTTTTTCTTCATTGAATTATTATTATAGTGCTCGCTACTCCTCAGTACCTGCCGCAGAGAAGGACCTTAGTGCTTGTGAGCTGAGTGAATACCTAAAAGAAAAAAAAAGTATGTTCGCTAAGCCGACCAGAATTGACGCTGGGACTGATAGAGTTCCCAAATGTTATCTCATCGCTTTTGGCGTTGCCTAACTTCTCCCTCAACTGCGTATCAAACAGACAAGGCCGCACAGTGTGATGGTCCAGGCATCAGACGAGCCCGGATTCTCGTCACGTGACAAGTCTATTTGCTTCCAACCACAGACCTCCCCCTGTCTCTACTTGAGAATTTATGGCTTTAATATTTGAATCTTTGGGGAAAGAACCATAAAGAAAAATATAAGTATGGAAAATATGTTTCCTGGTTCTTCATACATATGCTTTTAATTGTGAGAAAGCCATTCAGAAAAGAATTTCCAAGTGCCTTGCTACCATCGCAGATGGTGTAGAAAGGTTGAATTACATCGCCAACAAGAAACAGAACCAGTGGCCTGAAGATCCGGTCTCCCATCTTCTCAGCCACCTCCCAGAAATACATAATGCCCTGTGACTTAAGAAATGTTCAAAAATCAGAAAAGGCATAGCATAATGTCACAGTGTGGGAAATGTTATTTCTTCTTATCTAAGAAGAAAGGAATTTAAAGTTCTTGAGAATTCCAACTTTGGGGAATGCCTGGGGCAAATTTAGCATTGCTGTAAAATTAGAACACACGTACAGAAGATCTAGGTACCTGGGCTAAGGAAGAGCTGTGCTCAGTATTCTACAGGAAGGACTAAAAGCTCAGTAAGAAGTTCAAGCAGTAGGCGAGGTCAGCATTCATGGATGTTTAATTAAGCCAGTCTTTGTGCAAGAGAGCAAAGACGTATGTATGATTTAAATGACAAATTATACTTACCTGCCTGCTGATTTTTTGCACTGCTCTCAGAGAACTGTGTTTGAATGCTGCGTAGGCCATGGGATAATCGACTTGTGCACCTAATTTGCATTATTTTACTTAGTACAGCAATCCTTGATGGCAGCTTTTATCAGCTGCACTTACACTCGAGAGAACTTGAGTCCCAGGGGAGTGAAGTCTCCCCATTGGCTCCAGCAGATGACAAAGCTAAAGTTAATTCAAAGTCTGTCCCTGAAGCCAGTCCTCCTTCCCTTCACCTCTCATCCATTTACTGGGAAAAGTAGACCGTGTCCTGTGCTGGGGATTCGGAGATAAAAATGGCAAAGCACCTGCCCGCAGGCATTCACCTTGTTCCAAGAAATGCAGTCCTTGCATAGTGTGCTAAATGCTCCAACTCATCAGTGTTTGTCATCAACTCAGAGTGACCGTCTTACAATCATTCAGAAATCTCACTATGGAGGCAAAAACGACCAAAGTCAAGTCAAGTAAAAGCAAACTTGTAAAATTGAGGATTTACAGTTCAGAAGAGACTTCTGCCTTCTGGAAGAGTATTTATCAACCATGTTACTCAGATTGCTTGCTTGTCTGTTTTCTCCCTAGACTTGTGGCCTCAGGATGGTCCTTGTATACTCACGTTTCCATAATACCTTCCAAGGGGTGTGTAGATCCCAGACATCAATGCGCATTTGTTTATGGAATCAATGTATAAAAGATTAAATGAATGACAACCTTCAAACTTGCCTATGTGGGCAATCGGGCCGTAATCAATTCGGAGAAGATGATGTCTGTGATGTGTTTAGGAAGGCTGGCCTGGTGGCAGCCGAGAAGTCTGCAAAGGATGGGATGGGAAGTGCCTGAAAGCTGGGAGGCTGGTTGCTACAATCGTAGGGTGAATAAAGGATTAAGGAATCAACAGGAATACTGAAAGGCTGTATTTTAAAAAATGGCAAATGCACAGGCATTTCAAAGAACAATCGAGATGCATCTTTATATGGTATCTCCACCAGGAGGTGCCTTGGAGGAAAGGAAAACTGAACTAAGAAAAATTTCCTATCATGCACTTGCCGTTGGCTATTTAATATTTTATGTCATTTGATAATCATCACAGTACGTAATATAGAGTGTTTATCTCTATTGCTTAGTAGAGGAAACGGGCTAAGAAAGGATAAATAATCTGGTCTCCCTATGATAACTTGGGGAAGCGAGATTTGAAGTAAGGTCTCATGATTCCAAAACTGATGTGTTTCCCACTAGCTCATATAATATAAGCTGTCTAAACAAGATGAAGGAAGAAGAAGGAAAGGCTGAATTCCGGAACTGGAGACAACGTAGAGTGGATACCTATATAAACCTTTGGAAATGAGCTTGCTGACTCAGAGTGATACGGAAGTGCAGCTAGCAATCAAATCAAAGGCAGTTCCAGACAAGCTAAGCACACGCTGAAGTAATAAGCATGATATATTTATTTTCCATTTCCTCCCTGTGGCTAGGGATTCAAAGGATAAAGCCGTTACAAACCTTTCAGATGTTTGCTTTTCCTGGTGCCATGCGAGTGTGCCGGGTCTGGAAGGAGGATGTTCACATTAACGAGACTTATTATTTTAGACTTGATGAGTTCAGTGATGTGAGAATCAGTCCAGTCTCTCTTCCACATGCCGGGATCTTTCGAGAGTTCAGAGATGTGTGTTGGCACAGCAGATGAACCAAAGCTCCGTCTGCGGTGAAGAGACAAAGTCGAGAGCACGTTGTAAAGCGAAGCCCCACGTCCCCTATGAGGGGTCATCGTATTTCCAGCTGATGGCAGCTGGGTTTTGCACGCAGAGGGAAAAAGTAAGTTTGGGGTTACTGAGGAACATGCTCAGCCACAAAGAGGATGCCAGGTGAGCTCAGGGGGCTGGGGCTGATTCCATGGCCTTTGCCAGGGTGGGCAGAGGACAGGGGGAACGGTCCTTTCCTCTCCTAAGTTGGTCTGTCGGCTACAAGACATCAGGATGAAGTGCCTTTTGCAGCCCAGGCTTCCCAGGGGCCCGCCTGTCCCCTCAGCATCCCTGGCTCTGATGTGCATGAGCAAGGCTCAGCCTTCACACCCAAGGCTGCCGTCACCTTCTATCAGCTCAAGGTTGTGGCCCAAGAGATCCTGCCCTCATTCTTTTCCATGTGTAACTCCTGCACCCAGACAGAACCAATGCCCATCACCTGGAGTTTTCCAGCTCACAGCTGCCTGGTTTGCATCTGTACCACATAATACCTAAGATGATGCAATGACATCTGACTTAAAGGTGGCCAGGGACCCAAGGGATGGAGGCATTATTTGGGGATGTTCCAACTGCTGCTAATGTAGCCCAGATGACACCAGGCATGAAGAGATAAACAATAATACACCCAAACGACTCCTGAGCTGCCACCACTCGGTTGATGTTTAATGGTGTTACAGAGGAAGTATCCTGGGGTCCGTATGCTCAGATTCTAATCATAAAGTGATGCTTCCCTCCAAAGAGAGGTTTAAAATGTCCCTCCTACTGCTCCAAGGCACAGAACGGCTGATCCTGCAGAGAAAATGCAGACTTCAGTTTCGACAAAGAGAGAGCTGCTGCTTTAACGCAGACTCAGGAAGCAACATGCAGGGCAAAGCTTAGACATCCACCCCTGCGCTCGGGACTTCGTGACCACGCTGTGGGAGAGCACTGAAGCCAAGCTGAGACCAGTGAGATCCCTGAAATCAGAGGCTTGAGTTCCACTGCAGAGCAGACCTCATGCAGCAAGAGTGGAGAAACCATCTTGATAGAAAAGACACAGTGAGAACCACAAACAGAGAGAACTGGCACCCCAGCCTCGGGGAGTTCTTACCGGTGTGAGAAGGAGATGCTGAAGGCCGAGTGCTACCCTACTCTGTGTGGTGTCCGTAAGTGTCTGTGGTCAATGGTATCTAATCACCTTCACACAGTCTGGGCGTCTTTGTAAAACTTCCAGTTTAAAAATATAAAGAGTGGAGAGAAAATCTAAACTGTCAGCAGAAGTTCTTCCGGGGACCATCATTTACAGAAGATCGCGCTGGGCGCCTGCCTCAGCCTTCGCAGAGGAGCTGCTCTCCCTCGTCCGTGCTGACCGGTCCAGAGACATGCAATCTGCAGCCGATGTTCTGCAAGTGTCCCAGGCAAGACACTCCTGTCCTTCTCAGGGGCTAAAGGCAAAGACCAAGCCTGGAGCACGGAGCTGGGCCTCCCTTCGCACCTGGTGCACTGTCTGTGCAAAAGAAAGCGCTGGCTGCAGGAAAGCTACCGAGTGTCTCATTAAGCAAATCGTTCAGAAATGTACATCCCCTAAAGGATGCGAAACAGCCCTGGAAATGGTGAATTCCAGTAGAAGAGAAAATGAAAGGGAGAGAGAGAGAGAGAGAGGAGAAAGGGGGAGAGAGAGAGCGTTCTAGCAGCATGAAGCAGAGTTATTTTATTCTTGTAGCTTGAAGCTGAAGTCCTGGTGCTGTCTGTGACATGGCACCCCTCTGTCACATGTCTTCTATTTCACACTCCTAAGGTGCCTCTTTGCCTGCCCGTTGCTCAGTCATCCTCCTTGTGCTGGGCTGATCCACTTTAACAGAGTGAAATCCACCCTCATTGACCATTTCCTTGTTTTTCCGAACATACTCTAGAATCCACTTGCTGCCAGTAGAGTTGAGACAGTCTGTGAATTAGTGGAAATGAGGATGGGGACTACGGGAGTTAACACAGAGCTCTGAGTCAAATCTCCAAGTTTTCCAGCTCTTCCCTGTGTGAACAGTTGGCTTATCTTCAATGTGGAGTTACTACCAATACTATATTGTTGGTCTGAGGATTACAGAACATGAATGTAAATGTGTATAAAGCCCCCAATAGAGAGAGATCCTTTGCACATGCTCAATACTTAACTATATTCTTCCCATCCTCTGTGATAAGTTACACTGGTATAACTCATTAAATATGCAAATAGTTTTGATTAGCATCATAATATTCCAATTTCACAACCCTCCTATGAGATAGGCAAGAAATCTCTATCTGACAGTCCTCAATTTAGAGCTGGAACTTTGCGATTTAGTTACCAAATGCGACCGGGCCCCTCCGCCATGACGGTGTTCTTGGGAGCCAGTATCCCACTGGAAGGAAGAGTAGTCTGGCTTAGCAGAATTTGAGCTGGCTCGTTGCCTTCAAGTTTTGACTTCGTTGTCCTGTTTTGAGAGTGATCTACTCTAGTCTCCTCCAGTAAAGCGTGCCCCTTCTTAGGAATCCCACCAGATTGTCCTAGGTCATTCTTCAAAGCACTTAACATTCTCTTTCTCGTCCTTTCATGAGAATGTAAAACCCATAAAGGCACCATTTAGCCCTCAGCTCGGCACTCAGCAGGTGTGGAAAAAATATGTATTTTAAAAGTTAAACAGACAGTAACTGATACTGTTTTTGAGGCTACGTTTATAATTAGGTCTATTTCCACTTAAAACATTGAACAGCCTGTAACGACTCCAGAAGGCCAATCAGCACTTTCTCATTCTGTAACATCCCCATGGCCAGAGCAGGAAGGCTTAAGAAGGTCATAGTAACAGGCACAAAACAGTCCACAGCTGGTGACCAGCAACTGCTTCCTGCGCCCCTCTGGGCTCAGCCTCCTGCAGAGAACGAGGGCACCGATGGCGTCCACACAGCCAACCCTGGTGTGCAGAAGTGGATGCGAACACCACCCGCCTGTTCTCGTGTTTGCCTGCATGGATTCCCCGGGGGAGGCATGGGGAGCGGACAGCGGGATGTTCTGACTGCTGAGGCCCCAATCCTTCTACAAAGAACTCATTTGCGTTAAGAAGAAATAAAACTACCCCCCTCCAACAACCCTGGAATAGGGAATGAACTTCAGCGCCCAGGGACCCTTCAGCGTCGCACTAGATCCCCTGAGGCCATCCCCATGGCATGTGGGGAAGGCTGTCTGCGCTCTCAGCCCAGTCAGAGCTTGGATCCCAGAAT
The DNA here is from genome assembly GCF_048564905.1 of Vicugna pacos. Classification (NCBI taxonomy): domain Eukaryota; kingdom Metazoa; phylum Chordata; class Mammalia; order Artiodactyla; family Camelidae; genus Vicugna; species Vicugna pacos. The sequence goes on from NC_133001.1 coordinate 53,044,890, forward strand.
CAGCCTTTGGACAAATTGTTCTCTTGGACTCTTTTTGAGATGAAAGAGCAAGGAAGGGAGAGAAGACAGGTGATTTGGGAAAATCTCAGTATCCGACTGAGAAGACCAACGAACAAAAGCATATGAGGGTGGAAGAGACCCTCAAAGGGAAAATAAGAATCAGGAGTCAGGAGTTAGGTACCAAACAGGGAGACGTGCACAGAAAATGGAGTCGGATAAAAGGAAAGAAAGAGAGAGAAGGTGGGGGGGTTGGAGAGAGAGGGAGAGAGGCAGAGAGAGGGGTGGCCTATCGGCCGAGCACAGCCCGTCAGCATCCGTGGTTCCTCTTTATCTGTTCGTAAGAGTTGGGTGACCGCTGGGTTAAAGGCGCAGACAGAGTCCAGGCACATTTCTGACATGGGAAGTGCTAAACTCAGAGCCTAGCGTCTACAGAAGGTAAACAGACAATAAAATGAGTCATTCCCCACTTCCTGCAGCTCTGATGTGAAGACTTCATGGTCCACACCTGGGAGGAACACTTCTGAGTTTCGACCACCCTCTGTGTGGGGTTTCCCAGGGGTCAGAGTCCACGCCGCCCTATGTTACGGGCTTTAAATGGACTGCCAAGGCTCTCGGGAGCCACGCCAGGGCGACCCTCCACCTGTGCCGCGTGGCTTTCGGATATAAACATACAGGGCCGCTAATGTCTTGCTGCAGTGTTTTCTGTAAACAGCTAATAAATTGTGAGGAAACTCTGGTGTCCACTGCGCTCTCCTATGACAAAGAAAAGATTACCACTGTCCAACATTGTTTTTGCTGCCTGAGGAAAGCCCCGCGAGGAATGTATTCCATCTGGGTTCAAAATAACAACAGTCAATTCAGTGCCAGGTCATTTTTGCCAAGTCTCCAGCATATTTCAGATTTCAGTAGCCTCCGAGTATGAATAAAGTCCTTTGCATCTTAATATTAAAAATGGTGATTTTTCAATGATGTGACCGATTTTCTAGCAAAATTTCCTGTCTTGTCACAGAACCCCTTACCCCCTCCGTTTTGCAGGTTTCAGAAAGATCAGCGTGTGGCCAGGACAAGGATGTCACCTGCTTGTTTGATGCTCTGGACTAGAGGGTATGCACCCAGACGGTGCTCAGAACAAAGCCTCCCGCTGACTGGCTCAGCAGTGGTGGAGCCACGCATCTAGCGCTGTCTCTGCTGAAGGAGTCTGACGCCTGATGGAAAAAATAATAATAATTAAGTTAAATACATAAAAGCATGTCTCCCCAGACTTTCCAGTCCTGGGGTTTCTCTCCCTACCACCTCTGCCACTGGCATTACGAGTCGCCTCCTTCCGCTGACATATGCTGTCCACTAGCCCTAAATAATCCCGGTCCTCGTGGCTTCTCAAGTTGATCATGTTCCTTCTTTCCATGAGACCCTCGGTCAGCGGGGCCCAGACCAAGACTGCTTCCACGTCGCGTGATTCTTTCAGTTCACATTGCCAAGATACCTGGATCAACATGTATTTATTTAATCATCTACGCTTCACCAGGTACCAGTTCTCCTTTCTGAGGATTGATGAATTACACAGACCCAGTACCACCCCACGTGCTCACTCACTGTCTGCCTTTGAACCTCGAGAATCATGGTCCTGGTTGTTTTCATTCTCTGAGGTGCCTCAGCCCCTAACTAAATATATTGATGAAATTAATTTATCTGAAGAGGAATGAGACCAGCACATTTATTTTAATCTTCCAAAAGAGCCCAAGCTCCATGGCTTACACAGAATCAAAATGGACTTCTAAGGTAGCATTTCTTTTGATGCTCAAAAAGAAATCTCTTAAAGAAATTTTTTATTCTCATCGTGTGCATGAGAATATGCCCCACAGTTACATAGCGAGGATGCATGGACACTTGCACCCCATACCTGAACTATCTGACTCATAGTGTGATTTTTTCCTACTATTATCAGTTCACAGGTTAACATGAAATTGTCTGTTAATTGTTCCACAGTTGATAATTGTATCGTTCGCTGGACTATGAGATTCTGAAAGATACCTTTTCTGTCCCAGCGCAGAGACAGATGACTGACTATGTGATGGGTGCTCCAAAGAAAGGTAATCTTCGCTTGAATTGAATTGAGTCACGTTGAGTTGGGTAGAATTAAGTTCATACCCTTCATCGATGAAGCTATGAATAACCTTGACCCTGGTACAAACCGCACTTGGCTGGAATCGCTCTGCCCCTCACACTGCAACCACATGATCACTGAGTTTGAAAAACTGCCGTTGATGACTATAATGAATGCAACCCCTGAGGCTATCTATCATTGCCTCTAACAATTTCCAGAGATCATGAAAGGCAGTGGAACAAAATATGGCTTGGGAGTCTGAGAAACTTGGGTTGAAGTCTACTCTCCATTGTACAGAACTGTCCAAATAAAGGCATGGTTCATGTCTTTGGACCTCTATGAAAGTGGTTACAATACCCCTCACATATAGGGTCAGTGTACGGTTTTAATGTGATGCAACGTGATGACCTGCAGTGTAAATAAACTCTCAGTATTTCATTTCTCAGCTCGTTTCTCTTCCATCCTATTCCTAGCATCCAGTGGACTCAATGTACTAATGAAAGCACCAAGACAAAGCCTTTCACTGATTGGAGTATATCTAAGACTTTTTCTCTAATCTTGTATAGTCACTTCTGCAGACGGGAATAGAACGTTCTAGGAAGAGCCAACATATCTGGCTCTTGATAAATACTTGCTGCTGCTGCCGCCGTGGTATAACCTAGGAATACAGCGTGTGTGCAGTTGAGACACCAGGTGGGTCCCCGTGAGTACCTGCAGGCAAGTGAAATAGTCTATGGCTGTCCTAGAGAAATTCACAGAAAAACGTGAAGGCTTGCATCTAGGACTGAATGCTCTGGGTGTAAAAAAACAGGAAGAATTGAGTTTTCCTTTCTTCATGCAGGAGGAGAAAATAACACGAATAACTATACTGAGCCAGTGTCACTGAATCTTTTTTGTTGTCTGTAACTCCTAGTATTGTCATCTTTACTCATCCACATCATCACCATCAATGACTATTTTTATCCTTACCACAGTTATAAGACAACAAAGGACATAATACAAATTGAAAAGCAAATGCACATTTAAAAAGCATATATAAATTGGCTAGCCTTTTTTATTTCAAAAATGACAAATCCTTCCAAAATTGACATTTCTTTGTTAAAATGATGGCTGGATAACAATTCCTGAATCACTCTTTCTAAATTTCCCAGGGAAATATTCATTAAATTAGAATCTAGAGCATTAGGCTGGGATCCGCTGGATCCCAGACAAAAAAAAATTTTTTTCTTTAACAATACTTAATGTCTATATATTTGTAAGTCTCTCTGAAAATTCATAATCCATGAAAAACCCCCAGAAAAATGTGCATTGACACCCATGCCCACCACCCATGGGCACAGGTCAAGCACTGACCTCAGGTCCAAAAATATCAAGGTTGTCAATGCCTGAACTAGGGCCCAAAGGCCAAAGAGAGACTGTCAGGAAGGAAACAGAGAGGCTGAGTGCCCCCTCATGGTCTGCACTGTGCCTGTGGAACCCGGCCAGGAAGTCACACCCATCTCCGGGGGGGGGGGGGGGCACTTCACCCTCCTCATCCTCTGTCTGGAATCACGGACTCTTAACATTCTGCTTTATGAAATTTGCTAATTTACATGGTACAACCAAACAAGGAAATACTCATTAAAAATCAATATATGTCAATATTTATTAACATAAAAAGTCATTTACAAACGTTTAGTAAAAAATTAGTTTGTAAGACAACTACACATGCACAGTGATTGTACTTAGGGGAAAAAGTTTCACAACTGGTGATCTCTGCTGAGGTTATGAGTTCTAGTCTCCCTAGTTTCTTCTATATATTTTTTTATCTTTTAATTAACAGAATTTTCTGTTTCGGTGTTATGCCTCTATCATTCACAAAAGACAAAAACTAATTTTTAATGTTTTGTAGGATCTGGCAGAAATGCAACACCAAATTACAATGTTTATTAGAAATGGAAAGTAGCAAAAAGGACATCAGAAATTCGAATCAACATTTTGTGGAATCCATACCTTAAAACGAACCTGAGCTCCGTCCTTAATAGCGGGCTACTCCAGGCACTTTATTGTAAATCAGGAAGTGGATTTAAATGGCTGCTCCATTTCTAGCCAGCACAGCAGACCTGAAACACCAAACACACATCCACTAGAACAGGATGAAAATTAGCTGTATCTGTAGACGACATGACGGGCCACCTTCCCCAAAGATAAAAGGATTGGCTCTACACTATTAAAGCTAACAATAACGTTTAGGAAATACAGCATAATGTAAAATTACAAATTATGGCCACTCATAAGCAACTCATAGTCACAAAATAACCGTGCTTAAATTTAATCTTTCTGTTTTATAGTGCTACGAATGATTTGCTTATCAGAATTAGCAAATTGGTGTCATAATAAGTATAGGATACACACACATCTGTATTCAGTTTTGTATTCTACATTTTATCATTTATTATTCTGTCAAAGGCACATTTCCAGGTCATTAAATACTTCCCAGAAACATGACCGAAGCAAATATTCCATTGATGTATTTGTCATATTGATATACTGTTTTGATATATCAATATAATGAAAATGTAATTTTCTTCCATTAGCTAGCTTTAGGATTTCTAAGACAGTTCTGTAGATTTGTGATTTATGCAAATAGAGTTGTGAGTCTACCGAATGGTTATCATTAAAAATTATTCTATGCAGAATTCTGATCGCACCATGCCTCTTTCTAGCTCTGCAGTTTTGTAAGTACGTTCTCCATTTTCTGTCTCTGTAGCTAACGAAAATATTGCTAAAGATGGGACAGGAAATGTTCTTATCAAAATCACATTGAAGATGATAGTTCAATAAAGCAAGAATAAAAATATGTATATGAAAAAATGAACTTTTATTACACAATAACATAAACTGCTCTTACAGACAGTATATTGAGTGAAAAATACTATTTATTTCCATTTACAAGTTCAAGGGCAGACAAAACTGGTGATAAAGATTGAAACAATAGAGTGCAGTGACACCTGGAAGGCAGCATGAGTGAAAAATTCATGTTCTATGTAGTGTTTTATATTTTGTGAGTGATAGTTACATGGGGATGTTTGCTTTAAGCAAAAAAAAAATGCAATAAGTTTTGTGCACTTTACTGTATGTTATAGTTGTAATGAAAAGTTGAAAAGCAAATATATTGTCTTTGGCACTTAGCACTGCACATTGGAAGAAGCAAATATACCTAGTATTACACAATGCGAATATAACACTTCAACTCTGAGCAACTGCATAAGCCACGACCATTAAAATATGTGTAGAGGTCATCCTAGTCCATGTCACCCACACCATGACCTGAGAACTTCTGACTACCAATGAATAAGCTGATAAATAAGTCTGCTAAATTACTTGTGCTGAGAAGACAAGTAGACTAGGAGAACTGGTGTGAAAATACTTGCTTTCTACCGAGTTACCAAAGCTATCTCCCGATTTCAGACAACACGCTGAATTTCTCCTTCCTAGCTGAATTTACTCTTTTGGTTTTCATTAGAGATTTATAGACTACCAGTAGTAAAAGGGCAAATTGATCATGTAGTACTAATATTTTTTAATAAAATTGTGCAGTTTTTGTTCCTTGTTTTCTTTCTCTCTCCCTCTCTCTCTCTCCACTCTCTCTTTTTTTGTTGTTTTCTGCAATGCGTAGGCTACCCAGAAAAGATCCCCTTAATCTCAAATTTAGCTGGACCACAGTAGGACTTTGACTGTCCAGGCTGCACAACCACAACAAGGATAATGGTGTCCTATGATGACAAATGAAATCCCTACCTCACCACCATACATCATCGCTTTAGTGTCATTCTCCTTTTGTTCTGAGTATGCCGTCATTAGTCAGGATGCCCTTGTGTAAAGGATTTTTGTGAAAAGGAACATCAGCACGTGCCTGTCTAACACACTACTCTTTCTATTAAAAGATACACACCTATGGTGCATTCAGTGAATCCACAGTACTGGAAGCATGTTTGCTAGCCATGTAGATCTGTTTACGTCACCAACAGGAAACCCTAGTAAAAGGAGCAAGGGCAGAGTGATGGCTTAGAATTTCTAGTCACCGGGAGGAGAAATGTCAAATGATTATTTTAGAATTTTACAGAATATCGAGCCGCAATTCCATGGTATTGCTACATCTGAGAAACCCTGATGGTCTTGAGTCTCAAAAGTCTCACGTATGATGTATGGCTCATGGCTTGCCCCAAGTCTGACTTCTTCCGAACTGTTTCTCAGCCTCAGTGTAGCATTATTCCTGAAAGAACCTTCTCTATAGCATTTCATCAACACAAAGGAGATGGGTCAAAATCACCAGTCTTAGATGAAGAACACCATGGAACTGGGCTAGAATGACAAGCCACTGGCTTTGAGTGGCAGCAGATTGTGATGGTTCCAATTTGAAAGGGACTTGAGTTTGAATCTCTTGAATCTCTGCTTTATTTACTCATGCATGTGTTCCTTCATATACATCAATTAGTATGCCCTTCACTCCCGGGGCGTCGGTTTTCTGATCTGTAGAATGGTAATGATAATTTCATTATCTCTAGGTCATGATGGACCTACTCATGTTAATGTATAAACAATGTTTAGAAAGATTCCCAGTACACAATACTTATAGAAGTTATTGCCATGGTTAGAACATTAGACAATATGAGTTCTCCACAAGGGCAAAGACCTTCACTCCCTGGGAGTGCCATGAGGGGTGTCTGCCATCAGGTCAGCATTCCATAAATATTTGTGAAGTGAAAGATAAATGGCTTGACATCTTTTTGCCACAATATATCTAGAAAGATGCACCTAAAAGAAAATCTTGACACTCTTCTACATGCAAAGGGAAGCTAAGAGAAACCCGTCCGCTACGGCTAGTAACAGAACAGTTTGCATCCAGGAAGACTCTAAAGCCTCATCCTGTTCTGGGAACGCCTTCCTCTCCCAGGGGGACTGAAATTCAGTGTAACGGACGCATCTCTCTAGCTCTATGCCTAGTTCAGAGGCTGGAACAGAACACCTGTTCAAAAATCACTTGCTGAATTATTGAGAGGGAAGGAGAGAGGGAGAAAAGAAATTCAACTTTAATTTTCTTCCCCCGACTCATCTTAAATCAGTTGCTCAGTCTCCCAGTGGGAAAGACTAGGTTTCAAGGAGTTATTAATGCTGTCTCTAACAGAGCTCTCCGAAATCATTTGTATATCCAGGCAGTGACGAGGCAAGAACAGCAATGTACATAAACGGGGCACTTTCATCATTGTATGTGTCCCCGGAACAGTTACTGTGTCATAATGGGAAGAAGACGGGAAAGAAAAACAGGGTTTGATGCCCTGAAGGCTTGGGATCAGATCTCACACTGGCGTCTCACTAGCTGTGTGACCTTGGGCATTTTATTCAACCTCTCTGTTTCTCAGTTTCTGCATCTGCAAAACCTGGCCAATGTGCAGCATGCAGGCTTGACGTGAGAACTAAATGAGCTTCATAAACTGTGTTTGAGACACTTTGGGACGGTACCTGGTGGGCAATCAGTGCTCAGAACTGTCCACTTCCTCCCTAAGGGGTTTGAATTCCAGACTTTACTCACATCACACATTGCCCTAAATATCTCAGCAACCAGGGGCCACCCTCTCTCTCTCCAACCCCAGTGTGTATAGAAAGCAGCCAGGAACATTCGAGAACCCCAGAGCTTGTCTGCCTCACCATCCTGGTGAATGAAAGCCTGAATAAGAGCCAGCAACTGGGCTTTTCTCATTAGTCTAATTCATTCCAAACTAGAGCCCAGAGCAACTGGAGCATCTAGCCGCAATTTCTCAGGCTGGAAACATTTCCCGCTGCGCCGCCTGGGTGGGTTCCCTGACCAAGCTGAAACAGGGACTTTTACAAGAGCCTCCTCCGAGGTCTGAATGACATGTTTTCTCTGGCTCTGGACTGGGGCCCTGTATTAACAGCAGAGACATTAGCAAAATACTGACCGCAGTTTTTTATTTTCCTTTCCGTGGAATGTGGCTTAGTCCTCAGGACTGACAGTGGGTAATTTCTCCTTACATAACTCTTTCTTCTCTGGAGCCCATTTAGATGCTAATAAGAAAAGTAATGCTCTCTTTGCAGTCCTCTAGGCTGGGGTGACTTTCATAAGAAGCCCCCGACCCTGACAGTATTAAAAACCAGCTGGGGAGCCCCAACGTTTTACACACACTCAGTGGAAAAGGGACAGGGTGGTTTTTCACACCAAGCTCTCATCCAGGCAGAGTCATGCACAAACACTCACGCACACACACGCACACAAACACACATACACACACGTCTGTGCAAAAAGAGAATGAGAGAGAGACTGAAAAGGAGGTTGAAGCGTCAGTGACTTCTTCCAAATCTCTATCTTATTTTTTGCTGATCTGACATGTTGGTTTCCATAGCAACCTAGAGTGGCCTGGATAACTCGGAAAGTTAATTTCAGAGAGGTCTGCAGAGCCAAGCAGAATATTTTCGATGAAAGCTCCTTCTTGTCTCCCAGGAACTGTGGGCACTGGGGCTCCAGGAAGTGTTAACACATGAGAACTTGGTATTAAAGATACTCTTTAACCTGGGAGAAAAAATGTCCTGCTCCTCTTAGTTTTTTTAGACTCCGAAATTTGCAATAGGAGAGAACCGACTCACAAAATCCATGCCAGCTCTGCTTGACTGGCAAGACAAAATTTCCCCAAAGAATTATTCCATCCTTCAAAGCAGAGTTCAGATTGCTTTTAAGGGCTGTGATCAAAACAGAGAGTGTGAAACTGGGAGAGGTGGTAGGTACTGAAGAAAGGGATGGATAAAGATGATGAATTCTGGCAGGAGTTTATCGAAGCTTAAACAGCTATGAGAGAGAATATATACATATACACATGTATTTATTAGGTTTTTCCATAATTACAGTCTGTAAACTTATACATCAACAAGATGTGGCCTGAACCATCATGTAATTTATGTTTATCAAACACAAAGACCTAAATAGAAAACGATAATGTTGTGTGGAGAGGTTTTGATAACGATGTGAGACTATGAAGATCACTCACCTGCTCTCCACGTGTTTGGGAATGTGGAGTGGGGGAGGGTCTGGGGTGGACTGTGGGGGAGGAGGAACTGGGGACTGTCACAGAGCGCTACTTGAAGAAGGTAAGGTCGGAGCTCAGTCTTAAAACAGAGGCAGGTGTGAGCTCATTCACACGGGAAGCTGGCGCACCAGGAAGGGCATGTCAGGAAACTGCATCAAAAAAGGAAAGATATACACGCACCTGAATCACTTTGCTGTGCATCTGAAACTATTACAATTTGTAAGTCAACTACAGTTCAATTAAAAAAAAATCCAAGGAAGTGAGGTAAGAATAGCCTGGTGGGGGGAGGGAGGGAGGGAGGAGCAAGTAGAATAAAGTTGGAAGACAGGGTCTGAGAGGAGATGGAGTTGGAAAGATAGATAAAGACCAGCGTGTGAAGTCTAGACTAAGGATTTTGTACTTCTTGTATCGCAGGTGATGAGGGGCAGTTGCAAGTCTTAAAAGCGGAAGAGACGTGATCAGGTCAGCCTTTGAGATGATCATTGTGGTGGTCCCTCTGGAGAAGGGACCGAAGACAGCAGAGACGGTTAGGAGGCCACTCAACAGACTAGCCAAGTACTGACCACCAGGACCAAGCCAGTGGGCGCCTGGAACACAACTGATGTACTTCAAACAATGGTGAGTGAGAGCAGCTGGCATACGTAACTGACTGGAGGCGGTAGATGAAGAAGTAAAAGACACAGACGGAGGGAGGTTTTCAACAGATACTCTGGGGGGATCTCTAACGGGGGCCTGTGGGTGGGCTGGGAGAAAGCGCAGGGATACGCGAAGTTAATTCATCGTGATTCTAAAGCTGACTTTCCTTCCCGTGCTGTTCTCATGTTCATATGGAACACTGAAAGTCTGCATTTGAATTAACAATTATATTTATGGCACATCTGAAAGGATAAACTGTGAGGATGGCCAGACCTTTTCCTATTTACTGTAGGAGTAACGATAAAGGACTTGGCTTATCAGACATGGAAGCCCCATAAAGCTCTAACAAGGTAGCGTGCGGGTCACCCAGGAGACCCCGCGCAGCGGAGCTATAAGTCCAGAAGAAACATTTGGACATGTTGAAATATTTGGTTTATTCATGAAATAGTGGCAGAGCAACTGGTTACCCTTTTGAAAAATAAGGTAAAATTCCTAATTTAGGGCCAAGTTAAATATTTCCATAATAAAAATAAACTTGAAAGAAAATATATGTGCATACTTATATAAAGGGGTGAAAAGGGCTTTACCGAAAAGCACAACCATAAAGAAAAACATGAAAAAGTTGGATTTTAAAAATCCCTCCTATCAAAAGATGTCATAAATAAAATCATAAGACAATGAACTGGGATAAAATGTGCAGTGTATATGACAGAAGAATTAATGCCTTAATATTTAAAGAACTCTAACAAAATGATTCAAAAAAGAAAAGAAATCTAGTGGGAAAAAATGTGAACAGGAAAAACATAAAAGAGTTACAGATATTCTCTCTCTCTCTCTCTCTCTCTATATATATATATATAAAATGTTCAATCTAACTAGAAAGATTTGCAAAGATGAAAAAAAAATAGCAATATTGGCAGAAATGTTTCCAGGAAGCAATTAAATAACAAGAATCAAAATCATACACTTTGGCTCAGGCATTCCATCTCCAGGCACCTATCTGATAAAAGAACATCCCTGCAGTGTTGTTTATAAATTCAAAAATAGAAGTGAAAATCAACTGCCCAATAACTGGAATTAGTTTGTTTCAGGTATGGTACATTTGTACCGTGGGACTGCACAGCCATAAATAGTGGAAAAGCACGAGGATGTTTCATGAAATGCAAATCGATCCTCTTTCCAGAACACTAGCATGTCCGCTCCATGAATGCAGGGTCTCGTCTGTTTTGTTCACTGTCACAGCTCGAGGGCCAAGAATCTAGCCCACAGCAGACCCTCAGTAAATATGCATAGAAAGCATGATTGTAAAATGCAGGGGGCAGGATTCTAAGATGGCCCGTGACTTCCGTCCCCGGGGGCACTCCCATGGTATGTTACATTACACAGCAAGCGGGATTTTGCATTGTAACGCGGGGTACTACTTGGCTGAACTTAACTTGGGGAAGATTATCTGGGTGGACCTGACTTACTGACAAGAGCCCTTTAAAACGGAGAGATTTCTCCAGATAGTCGGCGAAAGGGAAGTCAGGAGCAGAGACTGGCGCTGTGGGAGGCTCTCCACTGCTGTGATGGGGCCACTGACAAGGACCTGAGGGCTGCCTCCAGGTACAGAGACTGGTCTCTGGCCACCACCCAGCAAGAAAAAGGGGCTCTCAGTCCCACGACCACAAAGAACTGCATTCTGCCAACAGCCTGAATGAGCTCAGAAGCAGATTCTCCTGTAGACCCTTCAGCCCCAAGCCCAATGCCACAGACACCTTGACTTTGACCCTGTTGAGACCCTAAGCAGAGAACCCATCGAGCCTGCCTGGACTTCCGACCTATAGAACAATGAGATAAATGGTCAAGCCATGAAGTGATAATTTGATAGACAGCAATAGAAATCTGATAAATTAGATAAAGCAAGCTTGTTACAGCGCAGTACTTACAACATGATTCCCTTTTTTGTTTATATATACACGTGTTTATGAGTTTGTACAAGAAACCCAGCTGAAGTGTAGACACAAGGATGTTAACAGTGTGGTTGGTTGGTTGGTTGGTTGGTTTGGAGAGATTGCGAGCTCGCTGGAGAACTGAACTAAGTTGAATAGAATGTAACCTCTAGACATCTGGAAAGTTTAATAACCCGTTATTTTCACGGGTTAAATCCTCCTGGATGGCCGTTCTATAAGTCGTTCTCAAATGTCACCTCACCATTGGCGTTAATCTCCACCTGCGGTTTGCACACAGAACAGTGTGGTTTGGACTCTGAGATAAGAACCGTCAGTTTTCTAAGCCCTAACTTCACCACCTACGAGCTTTTTAAAACTTGGATAGTTTAAATAACCTCTCATAGCTTTAGTTCCCTCAAATCGGAAATGTGAATGAGGATGGTCGCCAGGTCGGGTCATCGTGGAGATAAGATAGAGCAACAAATGCAGCACGGACAGCACCGTTGTTGCTGAATTCTTGGTACGCTGCGCAGCAGGTGCTCCCCGAATTCGAGTCCTTAAATTTATCAGAAGTGAGCTGCTATAATTGCTTCTTTTGGTCTTTCCCACAGTTCTGCTGTAAGTCTGTCCTAATATTCTCAAGTGCCTAGACAGTGCCTGGCACCTACCAAGGGCTTAGAAACATCTGGTTCAATGAATACATGGAAATGTAAAAGGAAGATTGTTAATGCTGAATGTTCAGCTCGTGAGGCAATGCAGACTGCAGTAACACAGCATGACCACAAGATGGCAATATAAATAGAAAAGCTCTGCATTTCAGGAATATTCTGGATGATCTGCCCCTTCCCTCTCCTGGGACTCCAGGGAAAAGACACGGTTGCAGTACTGTGAAGGCAGAAAGCAAACTGCCAGGAATTTGCCCACCTACCTCCTATTTCGCTGTGTGGATCAATGCCTTGAAAACGCAGCTCCTGACCGACAGAAGGAAATATTTCTGCTGAGCTGGGAGACCTCCATAAAGGCCCATGACACCTCACCTGGGGACAGTTTTATTTGTGTGGCCCTTTTCCCTGTCCCTGCCTTAAATCTGCATCTCTGGGCCTGGGTGGAGAGGAAACGTGATACGGAGGAAAGTGCAGAGTTGAAGGCTGACCCCAGTGCCGACCATTGTCCGTCTGCACAAGTTTCTCAACCTTTCTGAACTCCATCGTGTCGTGTGAAAAAAAAAAAAAAAGGAAAACAAATACAGAGCGATTACAGATGAACTGTTGCAACCACAGAGGTTTAAGCAGAATAGCATTCTCTACAGACCAGTTCCCAGAGGATCCTGGAATCAAAACGAAGAATCTTCTTTGCAGTTCTGGAAGGACTTGGGCACTGAGCCCACAGCTACTTGGCCCAGAGCATTCTATCCCTAACAGATCAACAAATTCTCTGAATAAGGTTTACTTGGACGTGGCCCTCAGCAGTAACTTTCCCTTTTCAAAAAACACACTCTGTTGAGGACAAAAAAAAAAAAAAAAAAAACTGCTCCTCACCAGACTCTAAAAAAGGGTATGAATGTCATTGTCTCTCTGGCTTCCTGTGGTCTCCATAAAATCTCCAAGCAGAGTATTCTGGGCTCATAAAAATGTCCACAGCCCGTTTCTCATCTGTTTTAATGGCATTTCCTAATGGTTGACACTGACATTGGCATCTTTTCTCTGGGGAAAGTGTTGTGAGCCTGGCTTTCCCCTTCCCCAAAATAGCTGGTGCAAACAGCCCAGGAGCTGGAATGCAGGGCGACGGTTTTTCTCTTCCCACGAAGAGACATAACCTCCAAGATATGGGAACTCTGCCTTATTTCCTGTGGCAACAGGCTGAGAGGTCCTGTTGCCACCAGGAAAGAGTCACACCCCCACTCAAGGATTCCAGCCCTCCTGTGTCCTTCCAGGGGCTTTGGGAAGGGGATAAAGTAATCCATCATGGGGAAAAAAGTGGCATTAGTATCGATGATCTGTGAAAGAAGTTTTTGAGCTACACTTTGTAAATAAGGAAATTTTGTTTAGAAAAGAAGCACATTCTTTTGTTCAAAATACGTGATCACTTTGCTTGACCAGGTCATGTCAAGGAAGCTAAGAGGAAAACCAGCCGTGGGCATAAATAGCTCCAGGGATAAATGTCCACCTGGTACACAGGACTGGGAGGAGAATGTGATGGTCTGGGGGCCACGGGGCACAGCAAATAGATTGCCCTGAGGATTCAGGGGAGGGAGATGTGAATGTGGCTGGGAACTTCCTGGAAGCTGGCTCGTTGGAGCAGGGCCATCCTTTGCCATCATCCACTGCCCACCTGCTCGGTGGGGAACTCCTCGACACACAGCTCCGCCTCCTCGCACACCAGCCAACGTCAGTGGGGCTTCCGGGAGGTGGCCGTTGCCCAGGTAGGGTCAGGCTCTTTCCTGGGTCTGGGTCTATGAGGATGAGTAAGGCCCAAGATTGCCCCCCAGGGGCTCTCACATTAGAGTGAGAGTGAAAATGCATGAACAGCCAGCTGTAAAAGAAGAAAAATGATGCGCTCACACTGGGAGAGAAGTGAAAACGCGGTGCTCCAGAGGCGGGGCAGAGGGAGGTTTCATTCCGCGAGTCTCCTCTGGCCAACAGATCTTTCTCTTCTGAGCGACTGTTTGCTAAAGCACCCACTGCTGCTCCCTTCTGGTGTCACATTTGGTTTTGACATGACAGAAGTGTTTCTTCTAGAGACTGACTTGTGTTTGTACTGAAGTGGTTGCAGAAGTCGCCGCTCTAGAACGTGATAAAGACCCACGTTGAAATCCCGGCTCCTCCCCTTAGACCTACACGTTCCTAACCCCCCAAAATAAGGAAGACAGTACGGCACTGAGTTTGTGTGCTGTTGGTGGTGGTGCAGGGGGACTGACGAGGGTGACCTGCCCAGTCTCCATCACGGCGGTTCATGCAGAGCAGAGCCCCCACGCGCATGCGCCGTGTTACTCTCTCGCGCCCTTCCCACGCCCGTGGCTCAGTCTAGAAAGACAGCCATGCACGTGTGTGGTTATCTAAATAATGCTGCTGATAATAAAGCCAAGCACTCCTGTTCACCCTCTTCTGGGCAAGGGCTGCGTCGTTCTTCTTGCACTGCAGTCAGAGCTGTTGGCTTCACCGTCGCCGCCTTCTCTCCTGGGACTGCCTCCTGCTCATCTCTCTCTGTCCTCGCGTCCTCTCCTCCCGTCCCCGGGAGATGACTTTCAGCAGCCGCCGTAGGAGGAGGTGGATGTGAAGAGGCTTAACCTGCAGGTGGAGAGATGGGGAGAGGAACTCCCTATTCTCCAGTATCTTTTCTGTTTCTAGATTTTTTTTTTTTTTTTAGATTCTCTTCCTCTCCCACCCCTCCCCCCAAATGATGTCGCATCTGGGTATCTAAATCTTGCTCACAGCTGTGCCAGTGCCTTCTCCACTCGTTCCATCTGCCTGTTTGTTTTTCTTGGTTTGAGTTTGCAGTCTGCTATTTTGTATAAGCAAAATTATCCTTTCATGTCTTACCCGTTTCGGCGGTTTCTTCTGGTTATTGTAAACTGCAGCATCTGGGGTGCTTGCCTCCTAATTATATTTCCAGCCTCCTAATAGGAAGGGCAACCAGGCATATGGTACAGAAGTATGGAGCCTTCTGCATCTCTGACCCCTGTGTAGGGCTCTTCACAGAATCTCCAAAGCTTTCGCGGGTGTTTCGCTCAGCTGGGCTTGCCAGGATGATGCCCAAATGCCTGCTCTACAGGGACGATTATAATAGATTTAGATGAAATTCCTGGGCACGTTTTTCTTCGAAATGAGTCATCACTACTAAAAGTACGACTCTCTTAAGTCGATAGAGATCTCCAGGTTTCTGGTTCTAGTAATATTCAAATAATTGCATATTTGTAGACAAATTCAGACAGCTGCACTAAAGCAAGAACAAAGATGACAGGAATAAGAATCTAGAGACCTCAATTTAAGACCCAATATGGTTCCTGGATGTTTTGAAGAAAGTCCCTCAAACTCTCCGACTTTAACTTCCAAATCAGTTACATTAGCAGCTGGCCTGAATGCTCTGGGAGGTACACAAATGGGATTAATTCAGTCAAGTGTTCACTGTGCAATAATGTGTTAGGAGTTAGGGAAACGAAGGTGAATTGAACACAGTCCTTGTTCCAGAAGGAGCTCACAGACGAACAATGGACAAATCAAGCAGGCATACAGGTGGCCTGAGCACGGGCAGTGCTGGCAGCAAAGCACGGGTGCCGCCGGCCTGCTCGTGGGATGATCTGTTCCAGGGGCTGTTTTCTGTGAACAGCAAAGGAGCAAGCGCTTTGGGCTTTGCGACCTGCACGAGCCCGGTTGCACGGCCGCTCCTCTGCCCTAACAGTGTGAGAGCAGCCCTAGGTGAGCAAACGAAGAGCGTGGCTATGTTCCAATAAACCCTGATTTACAAAAGCAGAGCTGCTGCTTGCTCACCACTGATTTAGTCACAGTCAAATCTCATTGAAGTTCCTCTGTAGTGGCCTCTCCATTCTCCTATGAGAAAGACAAAACCTGTAACGTGGCCTCAAGGTCCTGTAAGATGCAGTCCCTGCGTTTCTCCCTGCCCAGTACTGCAGTGAGCTCCCCATCCCTGACTCTCCATATTCCAACCCCCTTCCTGCTCCACTCCCTCCTTCCTGCTCCGCACCCTGCTCCTCACACCTCGCCTTCTGCTCCACAGCCCACCCCTTCAGCTTGTTAATGTCCATCATTCTTCAGAGAGCGACTTAATGCATCACCTCCTTAGGGAAGCCTTCCTGGATTTCCCCAAACTAAGTTCACTCCTGTGCTTCTGTATCCTCCTGGCTCCCTGTACGTCTCTTTTGTAGTCCCTCTCGCAATTACAATTCCTTATTTAATTTTGTAATTGAATCTTTAATTCTTTAAAGTGTGTCCCTCTCTGTAAAGTGTCAGTTCCGGAAGAAGAGCGTCCCTGTGTGTCTTGTTTTTTTTACAGTTGTATTTTAGCATCTATAGCAGAAACTGGAACACAACACACCTTTGAGCAGTACTGTCGAATGGGTGAGTGAATGGAAGAATGCCAAAGAGGGGACACACAGCTATGAACCGTTGCAGCCTGTGGCCAGGGTGACAGGTGGCCGGGATGTGTCATAGAGCGGATGACAGTCTGAGGTGGGATTCAGCAGGCACACAGGGAGCAAGAGGATCGTGTGAGATATTCCCATATAAAAGACGATGATTTCATTCACACTCCTCTCCTTCACCAGATCTGCAAATGTGTGATATTCTATTCTTCTTAGTGATTCTCTTGGTTACTTTTAACATTAAATGGCACATTTAAACATGTCTTTCTTAGCCCCCCGGTGCTGGCCAGTATCTACTAGCTACTACCAGCGTGTAAGTTAAGGATAAAAACTGTGCCTTCACCCAGTTTCATACTTCACTGTGAATTCCTGCTCTACATCAGCTGCATTTTTACATAATCTGTAACAAGACGTCCTAGATATTGTCAGACAACCAGAACCAACACTTCTGTTCTTTGTCTAACAGTTAGTTCTGCCTATTTACATTTACATAATTCTATTACATCTACTTATATTTATTTTTTAAACTAAATAAGTGGTGTTCGTAGCTAAGCCAAGATTTACGGAATTCTCAAAGGTGACTGTTCCTACTTCGTAAAGAGTACATGTTTTCTCTTTCCTTCGTTGGCCTCACTTCTTAGCAAACAGCAACGTGGTTCAGTGCATATTTGTACCTGGTCTTTCTTGTATTTTCCCTACCTGCCCTCCGCAGGTTGCCCAGACCCAGGGGCCCTACTTGACTCTTTCTTTTTTCCTTTCTGTATTTATTACCCTCTATGACATAATCCTATGCCTACTGTGGCCCAGATTCAATCATACTTTCTATCCACTGAGTCCACCATGTGTTTTTTTCCCCTGAGAACCTCTTTCTGTCTCTCCCTCCCTGGTCTGTCCTTCCAACCCTTTCTCTTTCTGTCAGTTTGGTTCGTCACTGCCAGGCTGTGTGCTGTCACATCAGCACTTCCCTCTTATGCTCTTTTTGGGTGGATTCTATTTCCTTTCTTGATGGCCTTCCTCAGGTTACTGAAATAAATCTTCAGGTACATCCCTGGAACAGAGTGCTTGAGATGTGACTATTTGATTACTTCCAAGTCTGAAAATGAAAATATCTTTCCATCTTCTGGCTGATAGATAATTTGGGACGTGCATCATTCGTTCTGCTGCAAGTGACAAACCATATCATGGCTTAAGCAACAACGAGCCTTAATTATCTCAAATAACAGGAAATCTGGAGGTAGGTGGTACCAGGCCTGGTGCAGCGACTAAACAATGTTATCAATGACCCACGCTCTTTCCATTACTCTCCTTGGCCATCCGTAGTATGTTAGTTTATTACCTCATGGTCACAAGATGGATGACACAGATCCAAGCATAATATCCTTAGATAACTGAGTTTGAGGCAGGAAGGTGAGCTGCTGGAGCAAAGAGACCTTCCTGAATAGCTCTGTCTTTTTATCAGGAAAACAATCTTTTTCAGAAGCAATTCTTGCTTAGAATTATAGTATAATCCCCCACTTGGAATAATTAGTAGCAAAGAGGAATGCTTTTA
The DNA here is from genome assembly GCF_048564905.1 of Vicugna pacos. Classification (NCBI taxonomy): domain Eukaryota; kingdom Metazoa; phylum Chordata; class Mammalia; order Artiodactyla; family Camelidae; genus Vicugna; species Vicugna pacos. Next base: position 53,063,287 of record NC_133001.1, read on the forward strand.
CCACGATTAATTTAGACCGATAATTCATCGTCCGGGGCCGTGGGAGGGGCCTTCCCCCTTAGCATATTCCTGCTAGCAAATACCTTAATAAAACTGCATGCGTGCCTACAGGTAGGAGAAGGGGAAAATGGTTAGCAAGTAGGAAACCACGGGCTTCCAGCAAAGTGAGCTGTCGTGTCCTTTGTTGAAAATATTTTCCATCAGAATTCTGGACACATTACTCCGTTGGGTTCTAGCATCTTGTGTTACTAATGAGAAATCTGATGCCTGTTAAGTTCATTCCTCTGATGTTTTTAGAGTCTTCTCTTTATTCTGGTGTTTGAAATTTCATGAAGGGTATCTGGTTATAACTTGTGTTCGTTCTTTTTTTTTTTAACTTGTTTCTTTGAAAAAATTATATTAACAATGTGATTTGTTCAAGGCTAGTTGCCAAGTGCAGAGTCAAATCTATCTCCAGTTAGCGTTGAAATCCTTGCTCACTTCACCCCCTGTTCTAGCCCGGGGTCAGGTCTGTTGCAGCCTGGACCCTGCTACTCCCCCTGCAGACTCCTCTCCAAAATTTGAATTGAATGTGTGTGAAGTTGCTGATTAATTTATGCTAATGAGGCCAAGGCCAGCATCTTGCTTGTTAGCATCCGTACTTCTCTGCTTTGCCAATGTCCTAACTTTTCCTCCAACTCCCATCCGTGTGCCGGGTAGACCCACTGATCAGGACAGAGTCAAGTGAACAAGAACAACCATGTTCTGTTTAAGCACCAGTAGGTTTCATTGATGGACAGCCATTATGCCTTAGTTCGTACTTTATTATTATTTTTAATCTTATTTTTGTCAGTATAATAGTTATGTCTTTACTTTTAGATAGATCAGTAAAAGTCTTCTGTACAAGGCAAGACTGTCTCTACAATCTACTATTCCTGTTATTTTAGTCACTAAGTTTCAGGGGCATTTGTTACTCAGCCAAAGAAACTGAGACATGACTAAAAGGCTGAATAAAATATTCTGATGTATTAGCCCCGTTATCTTTTTTACAATGTAAGCAATAGAATCAGTTGCCTTTTCTTGTGTTCTTGTGGCACCTGATTCTGCAGGGTAATACTTAGCTGCATTATCCTCCATGTCTACAATTGAGAACTCTTAGAAGGTAAAATCGATGACTCGTTCAACACCAAGCCAAACACCAAACAAAGAGTCTGACACACAGCGGGCACCTTACGGACACTCACTGGATTTAACACAAATGCATAATTTGAATCCAGCACTAAATTGAAAGCAAATGCAGGCGCAGTGTCCTGTCCTCTTACAGGAAACATCCAGTGTGGGCCACAAGGAGAAAATCAAAGTGGATGGCCCTCCCACATTTCCCATATCCTTCAAGTCACACTGCACTGAGTCAAGGTCTCCGGACGCTTTGGCAATACCCATGTGTCTTTCTTTAACAACCAGAAATTATGGGGCCTGGACAGGATGCAAATTGTTCTCAGTCAGCCTGGGAAACAACTGAGGGAACACCAGGCAAATGAAAATGATCTGTTTCATCTTTCCTTCCCTGGCCTTTGGGAAGCAACGTCAGCTTTGATAAATGTCAAAAATACAAGGAGGGCAGAAATCCGGAGACTGGATGCCCTGTTCAGTGGTCTGTTGCTGCCACTGAGGGTAGCCCACCAAATCTGCTTTATTCTGGGGGTCCTGAGCCTTCGAGAGCTCACAGGTCCCAACATGTCCTCAGGATAAAAGAAGCGAGATTTAGTGCCAGACTGAGATAGGAAATCTACCCGGAGTTGCTATAGCCACACCGTGTGTTGCCAAGACTCAAAGGCAGAAGGAAGAGGTTGATAAGAAAGACCGGCTGAGTTCTCCATCCTACTCAGAACCTGCACGGAGGAGTGCCAGCTCACACTCTGTGCCGGGACCTTGGCTAATAGGAAGAAACTCAATTTTTGACACTTAAGAAATGTGCATCTTAGACGGGAGTGAAGCATGTATACGGGTAATGCTCTTCCAGGGGAAGGAAGCACAGAGCAGCGCCGGCCAGGGAGGGGCTGGAAGTAGTTAAATCAGTGTCTCTGGACGACTTAATCCCTAAACCTTGAAGGAGGGGTAGGAAATAAGCAGGTAGAGGGGAGGGAGCTATTCAATATAACGGGAACGTCATACCCCGTGATATAAAGACGGTGTCAGGCCAGTGAGACCCGTTTGGACAATTGCAAGGGGCCTCAGCTGTTAGGTTATGGTGAGCACAGGGGGCCTGGAAGGAGAGTGGATGGAAGTAGGCAGAGGCTGTGCCCTGAGGACCTTGCATGTTGGGGGAGGGAGAGGGTGCGGTTCTTATGGACTCTTTAGACCAGGAATTTTCAGACTCTGATGTGTCACAAATCACATAGGGATCTTCAAAATGCAGCATGTGATTCTGTGAGCCTGAGGTGCAGCCTTTAAGTCCACAGGTTTTCCAAGCTCCCAGGTTCCGGATCCTAGTCCAAGTGAACCAGAGCATCACCTGGGCACCGGCTTCAGATGCAGAAGCACAGGTTCCACCCCAGACTTGCTGAATCAGGGTCTGTGTTTAGAGGATCCCAGGACATTCTTATCCCATTAAATTTGAGACACGCTGATCTGGAGTTTAACCTCAGCTTCACTTCTGAATCATCTGAAGACTTCTTTAAATACACAGCTGGTCTACACCCGTTAGGTTTCTGAATTCACTGGTCCAAGCTGGGACCCAGGCATAGGTGTTTTTAAAATCTCCAACGGTGGTTTTAATGCACAGCCTTGATGGAGAACCACTGAGCTCAGTAGGGAAGGGAAAGCCCAGAGAGGGGCAGTGCCCGGTGAATGTCACACAGCACCAGGACTAGAGGTGAGGTTGCAGACTGCTAAGAAGGGCCCTTTAAAAATCTCACTGTGTTCTGTCCCCTCCCCACCCCTTAGCGCCTGAACCTCATCCCCAAACCGTGATGTGACTCCAAACATTCAGGCTGCCTTTCTCCAACGAACGGTAGCTAAATTTTGCTTAGTTTTCTGTCAGTTCAAACCAACCAAAAGTTTGTCTAAACTACAGAGCAGCGAAAAGAATCTCTCCTTTACTAGGCATAGCATTTAAGGATTCATTAAATAAAATAGACTTCCTGCCCTGTGTGAGGTGCTGTGTTAGAGCCTGGACCACAGAAACAGGGGCTGAAAAGAAGAATCTGAAATAACATTGCTGTTAAGTGGGCTGGAGTCCCATGGGCACAAGTAGGAGGCACATTTGGAAGAAGCTAACGGGGCCGGGGAGAAAGCGAGGAGGTGGAGGAATGCATCCTCTGGTTTCTTTGCGAGACCTCACACACACGCACTTCACCCATGGAAGGTCTCCCACTTAACCCTCGAAAAATTGAAAAGTATTATCATAGTCTGAGAAAGAAGAGGAACATTTATTTTTAAACCCGACAGTTTAAAAAAGTATTTTCAAGCATTCATAAAATGTGAGGGAAAATCTACTTTATAATTTTTTTCTCAACTAAAAATCAGGAAAAACCCTTATACGTCTTACGGAGACTATGTTTTATGATTTCTTTGATTAATAAGTGGTTAATACTGTAATTGTTTCTTTGCGTAACAGAACGATTATATAAAATGAATATATTTAAGATAACTACATACTCATTTCTTCCCTTTTTTCCTATGAAGTGAGTTTTCTTTAGAAGCCAAATTTGTACTTTGGAAAAGGCAGCCGAGTAGCCAAAGTTGTAATTTTATGAAACCACAAAAGGCGCTTCTAAAGGGATCTGACTTGAATACACACTGCAAGGAAATTAATAGTCTCAGTTCAAACATCCTCTTTAATCCATCTCCCTCTGCCTCTTACAAGGAAGAGAAGAATGCAGTTGTCAAGCCGACTTAGGAGAAGGACAAGTGTTGAGCAACACGCTGTTGGCAGCAGGCCACGCAAGCCCTTCCTGGGGCATCTCGGCCGCCTTCGGGGCGCTGCCAGGGCAGGGATGTGTTGTGTGTCATTATCAATTTGCACTCTGATTTCCCAACCATTCAAGAGGCCTCTTGACAAAAGCCTCCATTTAGATCTAATAATAACTCTGGATTTTTGCTAAATGTCTCGCAACCTGGGAACAGGCCCAGTTGCTAAACATACTTCCACTGCATGAGTTTCTTTTACTGAGCCCGGAGGGGACAGCCAAGCAGACCAGAAAAATGTGTATTGGAGAGATGTTCGCACTCTGAAGGGTTGTTTTCAAAGGAATGATTGCAGTTCATTTACAAAGTCCACCTGAACAATGATTGCACCCGTGGGTCACGTCACTGTTGTCCAGTCCTAGGCTGGGATAGCAGCAGCTAAAATCCTAGCGCTCCCCATTTCCTGCTGCATCCTAGAGTCATAAAGGCTAATGGACTGAGTTGACCTCCTTCCCCTTACTTGGTCACACAACATCTAGTCCATTTCCAATAAGTTACAGTACCACTGACACCGCACTACCTCTTCCAGGGCATGTTTGTTATCCGGCCTGCACTTTCCATTAGGATGTTCTTCAGTCATTTCTATTAATATTTCTCCATGGGAATACACAGAAATATCTTGGCTCACTCACGCTCAAAATGTTTCTGAATTTGTTAGTATTCCCTCACCACTCCTCTCTCCCAAAGAAGTTTTCTTTTCTTCAAGGCAACTATCCAGTGTCCCTCTGAGGATGTCTTAGGTGGCCTGAGAGTCCAGCAGGTATTTGGGGCAAGTTGTGATGGGGAAGAGAAAGGAGGGGAATCCACAAAGAAGGGGGAGAGCGTGTGGGCCTGGAAAGGTGGGGGTGAGAGGATTCAACCCCAAGATCAATGAACATGGCATGGCTTGGTCAGAATGGTCTTGGATACTTTGCCTTGTCTCAGGAATACTTCCTTAAACTCCCAAATCGTTTTGCCTTTGCGTCCCAATCCCTGATCCGGTATATAACTTATAAAGGTGTTTTCATCTGCACCTGCTGTCTCTTCCCATGTCACTCATTTGCATGCCCAACAGTAAAGAGGCCCAAGGAGGAAGCAAATTAAACTCAAGCGATCAAAAACCACACAAATATTTCAAGCTACTGTTCTGTTACTTTTACTAGTTCTTGAAAAGAGAGCTAATGGAAGACCAGGTTAACATAAACCGATTAATATTTAGGTTATGGTCTCTTTGGAAATGTAATAGTTTCCAAATTATTTAATTGATCACTTGTGCTGGATACAGGACTCACAGAGTGGTGCCAGCATGCTGCGGAATCAGAGTTTTTGAACAGAAAATGCTTTTTACATTACATCTCATTGGGCCACCCAGTAAACTAAAATACCTTTAAAAATCTTGCCAAGAGCTGGTCATCCAAGAGCTCTCTGGACACTTCCAGAAATACAACACTCTCTACCGGAGTTTCCTTGTCAGCTGTTTGCCTTAGCGGTGAGGCCAGCACCATCCACATGCTTTTTCACACCTAGTTGATCTATCATCCAGGAATGCCTTCTCCTGGGGACCGGTTATATCCTCTGGAGGATAAAGAAAGAAAAAATGATCTCATCGTCTTCTGTGTGACTGCTTCTAGGGGAAGGTTGGTCCAAAACTGTCATGTCAATATTTTTCTGGAAGAGAGCTTTTGAAATGCCACATAAACTACCACAAATAAAGTTGTATCAAAGAAAAAAGGTCTTAAGCAATTTATCACATTTGCTTCTATTAGAAACACAAGATACAAGGTATTTCTTGAGGAGGAAGAGATGTCTCAGTATTTAGAATATATCCAGTTTCTATAGAGAGTTTGGGGATATACAAAAAGTGCTTTCCTTTGGGGGAATAATACTAAGAACATAATCCAAAATATGGAAAGAGCTTTGTACACCTAAGTAATCAACTCAGTGATGTTTTTAATAACTGAAAGTTGGAAACATAGTAAATGACCAAATGTCAGGATATAATGAAATATCCTATGGGCTATTATAATAATTAAAGTCTATGAAGCTATTTAAAAATACTTCTATTAAACAAAATGTATCAACACATGAACTTATACAAGAGGAAACATATTTAAAGTAAAACTGGTACATTGGAAAAGAAATATGAAGAATAAAACCCTAAATGCTGATATTAGCTAGACTTGAGTAATCAAAATGGATAGTTTGCCTCTATTTTCCAGATTTTTAAAAAATTTTCCAGACTTTTAAAAACATGCATGCTTTATATTTAAAAGATAAGTGTTCTTTGAAATGAGTCTGGAAGAGCTGAGCTTTAAACAAAGAAACTAAAAGGGTAGAGGCTGTCTGAGCTTACCTCCTCCCAGGTCAGAGCATTTTATGAAGCTTATTATTATGATTATTAATTTTTTTTGCAATTTTTCTAATGTCTTCAATCAATTTCGTAGGCCATACGTTGACTTAGGGCCCACCCTGCTACTCAGTAATATGAAAAACAGGGCAATAATGGAATCTTATAAGTTCAATATTCGTTAACGTTGCAAAACACGTGCTTCCCATTCCATCAAGCATTATTCATTTAGTAGATTGTCTGTGTTGACAGTCTTAATCCTAACCTAATGATCTGTTTATTTGGCAATTCTCATTAGAAGCCTCTGGCACATGGGAAGCGGGGATTCTAAACCCCGAACAATTATCCCGGGGTACAACTTTGACAATCAAAATGATGTGCAGGTTTGTACTACAAAGACGAGGTACCGCATCTCCTCGTGTTCATAACATTAATACCGTGCTGTTTCTGAAACTAACAAGTTCATGCTTTTGGTGATGCAAGTAAGATTCTACAGACCTGCATTTAATTTGGTAGACTTTATCAAAAACATCATTTTCTTCTAAATCCGTTGTCTTTTATAAAGTCAGCTAAAACCTGTTTACTCTGAGAGAATATAATGTGTGAGCCAGGATTTATTTACTAAAAGTCTTTTTTTTTTCTTTTACCAATAGCTGGAAGCAGAATTGAAAAAAAAAACTGAGCATTTTTACAAGGAGCTATGTTTAATTCATTAAATTAGTCGTAAAATAAGGTTTGTGAAACATTGTCAAACCTGTGACTTTGTCACAAATTGTGAGTGCAGACTGTCTAGGATGGTTAAAATGTGCGCTGTTCTTAATCCTTCAGGCAAAACCCCTACTTGCAGGAGAATAATGGGAGAGGTGGCTGTTAAAGAGAAACGCTTATGTGACCAGTAAAATCCCGGAGTCACACAAGAGAAGGGAGTAAATGGTCTCTTCTTTGATGTGGAGAGAAACTGCGGTGAGCTCTCCTAGGAAGCTATCCATTTATTTATTCACTTGCTGCATAGTGTATTCATTTATCCTTTAATTAAATAACTACACAATAATGTACCACTCAATCATTTCCTCAATCACTATTCGGTAACTTACCGATTCATTAACTGGATCACTCATTCATTCCTTTGTTTTTTTTTCATAGACTAATGTGTCCTTTATATATATATACATTCATTTGTGTAACTGACATTGACCAAGATGCTATGTTGCCAGGTGCTGGCAGTGAGGAAACGAGAAAGGCAAGGTCTCTCCCCTTGTGGAGTTCATGGTGAAAGGGATGGATGGACACATGACTTTGGCAAGTTCTTTGCTAGTGGTGGGCGAAAAGCACTAGGGGTGCAGAGAGAAAGAAGCCTTCACCGGCCTCAGGAGTCCAAGGAGATGCTTCAGTGTGATTTGAACTGGGTCTGCAGTGTGAGGCTACAGCTCATCCGGTGGAGGACGGAGCAGGGAGAGTCAGGAGGGTTGGTGTTGGAAATAAGAGGAAGGTCTTTCCAAGCAGGGGATATAACTCGTGCCAGGCACAGTGCGAGGTGCGAGGAAGCCTGCCACGATTAGAGGGTGGTGAACAGCTTAAAGCTCCTGGAGGAACGGACCACAGAGAGCACCTTGGGTAAGACAAATTGTCCACCATAGGGAGGACAAGTAGGTTGGGGTCCAACTGTGAACAGCCTTTCAAATTACTATTTTGGATTATAAAGGTGTTCATCATATTTGCACAGCAATGGTGCATGTGTGCTAGACCAATATCTGCCTGAATAACTGGACACGGTGATCATAGTTTTAAGGGAACTGAAGCCCACTTCGTTGTTTCTTCTCCTGTGTTCCCATCAAAGGTTTTAAACTCTTGCTAGTCATAGCTCTCTTCGAGCTTTTTCTTTAAACTTGTCCGCCTCCCTTATTGGAACGTGAGGATGTTGGAGACAGGAACCAGATCATTCGTCCCTGTCCCCTCACTGCCTAGCATCGTGCTTCACACATGGCAGACACCTTAACATTTGAGGGGTGGAAGCACTGGTAGATGAACAAATGAGAGAAGAAAGGAAGGAGGGAGGAAGTTACATGGCCAAACTGATAGTAAGTAACAAGGTGAAAGTAAGAACTGAGGTCTCCCTCAGCAGCCCACGTTATGGTTTATGCTACACTCCATGCCAATAAGAACTTTATCACACTGTTTTTCACTATGAATCCTTTCCATGGACATAAAGACTTTATGAAAGTTAGAGCACATGAGCTAATACCCTCTCAAACTGTAAATTCTTCAGACGACCTCTCTGCAAGTCTTGTTGCATCAGTGAAAATTTTAACCACTCAGAATATATAGACACCAATTAATATTTAGCTCTTCAGTTTATATAGTTAAATTTACACCCAAGTTGCACTTTTATTGTTAACATTTTGTATAAAAATAATAACAAAGGCTATTAAAGGAAACTTTAAAATAACTAAATCTTAAAACCTCGAACTGTGACACATTTCCTTTTCCCAAATTCCTGTCTTTCCCTTCTTCAGCTTACAATCAAAGTGGAGATGTTTTTTCTGCTGTCAATACTCAGCACTTCCATATTTATAAAACAATTTTCATGATTCCATGTAATCGCATTGTGGCTTCAAAACTGAGAAATAGATGTGTTAACTCTTCCCTGACTTTCAATTTTTGCCATTTGGCAAATAGTCTCAGGAAATAAAAAAAAAAAGGATGAATTTATATTTTCAGGGGGTCGAGTGAAAGAAACTGGACTCAAACCAATTCTCAAAGCAAGAAGTATCTTTATCTGCCTACTATTTTTCTTTGAATATTTTCTTGAAGTATTGTATCTATGCACAGTGAGCAGAGTTTAATGTGCATTTTTATCTCCCCTGTCCTCGCTCCCCCACTTCCCAGCACAGTTGAAGCGATGTGCAGCACCACCGGCAACAGATGCGCCACATTCTGCTACAATTTCCCCAGAATTCAGGGTATTACATTTTACTCTTGTTTAGCTTAGGGGAAAAGTGTTTCCCCAATATTGCTGTTATTTGCACTCTGATTACCACGGAGTTTAAGTAATACAATTACGTTACATTAATGATGGTCTATAATTTTGGCTTTTCACAGAATCACAGTAATGCCCCCACCCCCCACATAGGCCATCAATGCAAAAAGGCAGACAAGGTCACCAGCCCAGGACATTTTCAGGTGTTTATCTTGTGTCTGTTCCTACGACCCCGAAGTAAACATGCTCTTTGTTTTCCTGTAATGGGCTTTACCTTATCCTCCATGTGGTTTATGTTTCTCATATAATTTGGTTAACAGTATTCTACTACTTTTAACTCTAAAATACGCTTAGTCAGATGATTCCTGTCCAGCCTGGACTCTTCCAAAGAGTGTTCCATGAAACTGTTTCTCTGGAGGATGTTAAAATGTATTACATGCTGCAAATGGTCCCCCAAAGTTAGGAAGGGATGGGTTAAGCAAAATAAAACACATTTCTTTAATGCTTCTATTTTCACCTTCTGCATCACCCATTTGGGGAGTTTATGAAAGTCTAAGAGAGGAGCATAGACGGTACTGGAAAGGAGAGTCTCCATTCATGACCAGGGATTCTGAATCTAAATGAACTGATCAGAGCATCCAACAAAATGCCTTCCCTTGTCACTGGTTTACAATGTCTTTTGGCAAGTGGATCAGTATTTTTTTTCTAATTTTAAAATTATTTTCCTTTAAGGCATATGTATCTGAGTATTAATTTTGTGGTACTTCCAAAAATTCTGTGCTCCAGTGGAAAAGGCTAGCTTCAAAACTGACATATCATGATAATCCTCAGTGTCCTTTGGTGATTCCAATCAAATGGTGTATAGGGGAGATCAGAAAACCCCTCAATCCTAACCTAACCGGCAGATTAGGGGATGCAGAGGGAGTAAACTCTATCATAAGGAAGTTTAGAAACAGCCTGTAGAGTGCTTGCAAATTAAGTAGTCAAAAGAAACAAAATCAGCAGGTGCCTTCAAAAGTTTTCAATGTATTTCCAGTACATTTCCTTTAAAAATGAATCTGGCGGGACTCCTCAGGCAGTAGGTGAGACAGCATAGCTAGGTTTTATGTCCTTTTTTCCAAGACATGATTTTAATAGCATCTCTTCTTTAGTAAAGTTATCTTTCCTCCAAACATCTCTTTACTATTGAATTCCAATAATAATGCCCATTTATTCAGTTCTTAATATGCAGCAAACACTATGTCAGGCACAACATTCGTAGTCCCATGACAACTTCACAAAATAAATTTGGTTCTCATTGCCCTTCTCCTTATGTGGAGACTGAAAATGAGAAAAGTTAAAGAGTTCCCTCAAGCTCATGCAGCTGGTGGTCAGCAGAGCTGCGGCGACTCCCTCAAGCCCTTCTTTCTCACGCTGACTTCTTTTCACCCAGCAGGGACGTGTGGGTGCCACTCTGCTCTTCAAAGTGGCTCCACCAGCCCGTCACTGTGCAGGACCCTTCCTGGTCTCTGACTGCAGAACCAAATAACACTTTGACATTTAAAATTCAAAAGCAAAAATCCCTAGAAGGCAAAGAGCGTCTTTGCAATCATTTTTTTCCTCCCAAGGGAAATCCATCAACATGGGAAAGTAAGATTAAAATGTTAACGGGGGTGTTGAATGCCCAGGCAGGGGTGGAGATAATCAGGAAAAACATGGTGACTCTTCTTGGACAGCAGGAATGGATTCCCTAATGTTGGAGAAAAACGTGCTCAAATCCCCTTTCCCCTCTGAAGTTTGGTTTCTCCACCTGTAAAATACAAGGGTTCAAACAAATGATCTGTGTATTATTAGTCAGAATCCCCTGTGTTCAAACAACCCACCAAATCAAACGTGAATGATGGAAGATAGATGGGTGGATGAGTGGAAGGTTGGATGGATGATACATAGAGAGATACAAAGATGGATGGATGGATGGACAGATGAACGGATGGATGGACAGATGGGTGGATGAATGGAATGACAGATGAATAGATAGATAGATGGATAAGGTAGTTGGACTGAAGATAGTACATAGACAGAGAAATAGGTCCATTTAATCATTCCATGGAAAGGTAGGGTTGAAATTCGCCTGGGAATCAACTAAATCCAGAAATTTGGAGTCTTCCTGCTGGTGCGCTCACTTTCTCTCCCTTTTCCCCTCCCCAGTCTTTTCCGTGGAATGACCCTATTTGATCCATAATAAGTCATGTTTCCTTCACTGGAGTGAATCTTGCCAGTTCAGGGAATGCATCTCTGAGCAGCAGTGTGACCAGCCCACCAAGCTTTCCTCTTTCACTTCCAGACTACATGCTCTTCTTCATTTTTATCTCCTTGTTTCTTACCCTCCTGGAGTGTGATGTGCAGATATTTCTATAAAATATGTACCATTAGAATGTGATGAATTAGAGGAAGATTAGTGGATCCCAGGTGAACAGTTAGAAACTAAGAGCTTACAAACCGGATTAGATTTCTCTTGATAAATTACTGGTGCAATTGATGCTCTGCTTTGTGGCACGTCCATGCACTAGACTGTTACCAGGCAGAATAACGGGCTCCCACAATGCCCAGAGCCTAATCCCCGGAGCCTTTAAGTATGATACATTACATGATAAAGGAATTTCCCAAAGGGAATTAAAGTTACAGAGTTTAAAACAGGGATGTGTTCCTGGATTATCCAGGTGGGCCCCATCTAATCACACGGGCTCTTTAAGTGCAAGAGGGAGGCAGAAGGGTCAGCAAAGAGAGAGGCCACATCCGAGGAGAGACGAGAGGGGTGCAAAGTGGGGGAGGGACCAGGTTGTCACTCCTACTCGCTTTGAAGCTGGAGGAAGGGAGCCATGGGCCAGGCAGGTGGTTCTAGAAATTGCGACCCACGCTCCACTGACAGCCAAGAACCCGGGAGAACCGACATCTGCCAGCAACCTAGAGAAGCCAGAATTCCCCTCCAGAGCTTCCAGGAAGGCATGCGGCTCTGCAGACACCTTGGTTTTAGCCCCTGAATCCTGTGTAGCCCTCCTGATCTGCAAAACTGCAAGAGAACAAATTTGTTTTGTTTTAAGCTACTAACTTCGCAGTAATTTGTTACAGCTGCAGCAGAAAAATACTACACCCAGGTGAAACTGCTGTTTTTTCTTTTATGGAAAGTATTCAGGAAGTGGATTTCTTAACTGATTAGTTCAGCCCCAGAAAGTAGATGTTTGATGGTCTTGGCAGATCAGGGTCTCCCTGGTCTAGATTCCCTTTTTAAGAATATTGTAGGGGCTTTTTCTCATTTGCAATGTAAAAAGAAATCAAAAGTCTTTTTTTTGTTTTTTGTTTTCCCTTTTTTTCATTTTTCAGTTGTATTAGGTAAAATTGATATAATTTGACTGCACATATTAACTCATTGCATGTTAATTCATATATACAAGTTACTGCACATCTTTTAATTTACATATATGTACTGTTCATTGTTTCCAAGAACAGTTTAGATCTTTAGTTTTTTAAACATAACATTATTATTTATCAAAGGAATAAAGCCAACCACAAAATAAGAGTCAACAGATTGCAGTAATCCAATTATAAAGGACAGTCAAATGTGCTTACTACACATATTCAAGAAATCAATTATCTAAGTTATAAACATTAAGTAGTTCATTTGTGTCCTTTTTATTTAGATTCCACATATGACTGATACCATAAGACATTTTTCTTTCTCTTTCTGGCTTATTTCACTTAGAATGATGATCTCCAGGTCCATCCATGTTGCTGCAAATGGTATTATTTTATTCTTTTTTATGGCTGAGTAGTATTCCATTGTATAAATATACCACATCTTCTTTACCCAGTCATTTGTTGATGGACATTTGGGTTGTAAGCATGTCTTGGTTATTGTAAATAGTGCTGCTGTGAACGTTGTTCTTAAAAGTCTTTGTTAAGAATAGAGTCCATGCTATATAGAAAATGAGTTTTTGGCAGGGAGAGATTATCTACACACACAGACAGACTCCCAAACAGCAGTGTTTTACAGCTGAGACTCATTAGCCAGCATGGCCAAGAGAAGCACCTTTCCATGGCCTTGCTGCACAGCTTTCTGGCCTGGACACTTCTTTCCTAAATTGCCCATAATTGCCAAGCTCCTGGCTGTTATTTTTATAGCATTCTGCTTTGCACTTCACTGACTTTCTACTAATCTCAAATGCTCCTAGTATTTGTTTCTAATTCTGTTCAAGATAAAAATTCTACCCCAAAAGTTATTTCCATAGAGACATTTCTTACTCAAAGTGACCCTATAAAATGCTGGCTGCCTGTTTTACTTATTAACATGGAAGACAGCAATGTGAAGTTGTAATTCTGTCCCCAACCTGAATGTCACCTGTACAAATTCTCCTTGACAGCTGCATTCTTTCTAACTATGTACTAAGGCAACAGAAAGCTTTTAAACCTGTTTACCTGTTTTAAGAATCCCAGTTCCAATAAGATGGCAGATAATGCAAAAAGGAAAAGAAAAAAAAAAAGGAAAGAGAAAGAATCATCTTTTCTCACTAAAATCTTAAGAAAAAATAACAGAAGGATAACATATATCCTTGACTCCTTGAATTAATAAAGGCTTGAAAACTAGAAGTTGAAGCATGTGAACATGTGAGGCAGCCAACCTTGGTGGGTTTGCTAAACCCAGAAACATAGGATCTGGAGTATTAACACTCAGATGAAGCCTGGAGGTGAGATCTGGGGCCCAAATAAGCCAGGAGTTGCAAATGAAACCACCACTAATCTCCCTAGATACAGCACCAGCAATGAAAGGGGAGTCAGAAAATAAACCTCCCCTCTGCCCCGTAAGCCAGCAGGAAAGCTTATCTGTCTCTGCCAGCACTTCACACGAGTTTGAATCTAAATTTATATCACCCAAGCCACCAGGCAGAACTAAATATGAATGGCTTTGGAGACACTTCGAAGACACAGGCCACATAGGATTTCCCATGGGACACAGGAGTGGGGAGCTGGGTGGGGCAGAGGCCCTCTCAGTTGAGCTCACAATCAAAAATTACAAAGTGCATGAGGAAAGCAGCCGTCCTGAGCAGAAGGAAGCAGACACTCCATGAGGATCGCTATAGCCTAATGACCTTAGTCAATAAAACAAAAATCTGAAAGACAAATGACTAAAGACAAAATGAAAAAAAATAATCAGCTCAGTAAGAAAAGGAAAGAAAAAGAAAAGCTATTTGAAAACAAAACAAAACAAAACAGATTTGACAGGGAGAAGAATAGAACTTTTGGAAATAAAAAGGATTGTCCTTGAAGTTAAAAATTCCCTGGACAGAGGAAACAGATTGGACTCACGGGAATAAGGAATTAGTGTCATGAGGAATCTATTTGATGAACATTTCCAGAAAAAAACAAGGAATAACAAGGACATGGTAAATATAAAGGGTCCTTAAATGAGGATGGAATGAGGTCCAGTGTTCATCTACAACCAGAAGGCAATGGAAAGGATGGCGGGGAAGCAATGTTTGAAGAGCTGACAGCTGGAGACGTTTCCGAAGTGATGAAATAACATGTATTCTTGGACTAAAACAGCACTCAGAAGTGGACATTGAATTAAATCTAGAAGCATGCTCGTATATATAGACACATGCACATAGACACATAGACACACTTAGACATGAGACAGACTCTCCAAATCACCAGAAAGGCAAGGTTGTGTGCACTAACATGCGTAAGGGCTCAGAGCCGCACCCCACACACAACACGGAACGTGTGACTGTTAACTATTATTCTTCTTACTGCTGTAATGCTCTGCCACCACTGTTACTATTCACTTAGCTTCTCTGTATCTTAATGAATTCCGTAACAGGTAGTACCAGTGAAGGAAGTGGTTACAGTGTGGTTGAAAAATACGTGGCATGAGATAATTTGTATGAAGCTTAAACTGAGAGGGAGGCCAAGAGCCATATTATTTTATGAAATGGATGCCTGGCAAATCTGAAGACAGTGGTTACCTGTGAGGACGAGGAAGGGAGGAGGTATGGAATGGGACAGGCAGGCTGCAGCCACACTTCTCAGGTTTGGGCACCAAAAACAAATTCTGGAGCAAACATGGCAACGCTGTCTAATTTCAGCCGCGGCCGCCTCCAGCCGCGGCTGTGGATGGCGAGCGAGCTCAGCTGGCCAAGGCCGGGCACAACGTGCCAAGCCCTGTCCCCTGCTGCAGGGTTGCTTCTGACTGAAAGAAAGCAAGTCTTTTTCTGCTTCACATACAGACGTAAGTTCATGGTGACCCTGTGGGCAAACGGGCGCCTGTTATATTATTTTCCGTACTTTCCTATGTTTGAAATATGTCATCACTTTAAAAAGGGACCATGACGGCCTGCGCAGAGCTTCAGGTGAAAACAGAATTCCTGTTGCTCAAAACTGTCACAGTTCCTGTGCAGTTTTATCACGTAACAGGCCAGTTTTCTGTCTTCAAACAACATAACACAGGCCAGGGTTTGGGGTCTCCCTGTCCCTATCTGAAAAATGGTTTAAGAATTACAAGATGATTACCCCAGGAATCAGTGGCAGGAAACATGGATTTCAACTTCCCAAACATAACATAACATAGCTTCCAAGTGTCTTAACAAAACACTGGGAGGACTAGAAACCACCTTTTATGTCCTGCTTTTAAAACATCAAGGAGGCTTACGTCACTCCAGAGCACTGGCTGCCAGAAGTTAGAGACTGGTGGAGGGGATGGTTGGGTGTGAACAGAAAGAGACAGGAGACAGATATTTTGGTGGCGATAGAACAGTTTTGTATCTTGATTGTTGTAATTACAGAAATCTGCATGTGTGATAAGTTGGCGTAGAACTTTGCAAATCAGTGCCCTTGCAAATCAGTTCCTACAACACTGGTGGAACCTGAAAAAGGAGACACATTGATCAACGTCAATTTCCCAACTTTCTGGCTTTGATATCATTCTGTGTCTTACAAGATGCTGCCACGAGGAGAAACCAAGTGCAAGTCCACTCCATTGCTTTTGCAACTTCCTGTGACTATGATTACTTCAAAATTAAAAAGTGAAAAAAATAAGTGAAAACAAAAAAGGAGGAGGGGGAGGAAGGACGAGGAGGGGGAAGAGAAGAAATTGAATTCTTTGGGGTTTTTTTGTTTTTTCTCCTGGCTCCAAAGGTTAAGTCTTTGCTCTGGCTTGGTAATTTTTCATATGAAGCATGCAGGAGAATATAAATTCAAATAGTGTTGTTTGTGAAAATGTACATGGTAAATACACACGGTTACATAGGTGGGCCTTTTCCTTGGAGGAACTAGGAACTTCTCTAGTGGGCGGGGGTTGTGAAGGAGGGGAGACGGGTGGGAGGGTAGTTTATAGTCTCATGTGTCTTTTGAAAACGTCCCTCAGATCATTCTGGCCATCACCTCTCTCCAGTCCACTCACTCCCTCTCACAGTTGAGACCCATGTCCACTTTATAGGAACATGGAAGATGTTGACTCTAACCTTACATTGGTTTTCAGCTGGAGAAAGAATTGGATACTTTTTCCCATGATCTGCGGCTCATTAAAAACATGGGATCCACTTCCAGGTCACCCACCTGATGACCCCAGAGCTCCCATAACTGTTATTAGGGAAAAAGCTTGAAGTTTCAAGTTAATTTCTTGGCACAACTAACATTTCAGCAGAGGAATAAGGGTCGTTGCTTCGGTCTCAGTATTGCCAGCAGGGTAGCATCTAGTGATGTAGAGGCTGATTTTCCCACCCACCCCACTCAGAAAAATACCCAGCAGCCTACAGGTCTTTTAAGATAACAGGGTCAGGTAATTATTTCAAAAGAGACATTATGCTCTCTCATCTCCAGTGTTTGCTGATAAGTGGTGAGATAAATTGGAACAAGTGTAAGAGGCAAGTGCCAGATAAAAGGTCTGCATGGTGTTCCACGATGTTCTTTCTCATTGCTGAGCTGCTGCCCAAAACTGCATAAAATCAATTCTCTGTGGAATCCAGGGGCTTTCTGAAGATGTATGTTTCCAATTCTAAACCAGCAATATAGAGCCTACTAACTTCTGAAAACTCTGACTTGCTCATTTTTTTAAATCTGGCCAACGCATACAATCAGGAATTCACTCTCTTAGGTTAGAGAAGCATCATTTAACCCCAGATAATTTGTGTTTGTATCCTATGTTTGCCACATGCCTGCTCTATGACCTTGGATAAGTTAACTTACTTCTTAACTTTGGTCCCTTCATTTGTAAAATACAATTAATGTTTGTTCATACTTACTGTGTATATGTTTGGAGTATTAAACTACACTAATATATGCAAATTCTTGAGCACCATATCAGGGTTATAGGATAAACTTCAAGCTCAGTAAATGATAACCAGTATATCTTTATTAGTGTTTCACCCAAAAAAGAAAAGGCACGAAGCCTGAGTCTGGGATTCAATTTCACTCTGACGTATAATATGTGATCTTGAAGATTATAACTAGCTGCTAACTGTCCAAGTGTTTCCAACTATAAAAGAAGGGCAGATGCACGTTCTACTCAAAGACACGAGCACAGCAGGGGGAAACATATATGGAAACGTAAGGCTCTAAACAGTTGTAAGAATGACTTACTGGTCTCTTAAAATCACTCTTTTGAAATAGGAGGAAATGCCCAGGCAGTGTTGACAGTATCATCACACGTAGATACAGGAGAGTGACATCACCACGCGGGTCCTCATGGCCTCTGTCCTGTCCTGCACGGTTGTTAGAAGCCCTGGACTTTCCTCCCACCAGATACTGCCTCATCCCCCAATTTAGTACACAACTGAATCAAGCCCGTAAGAGATGATTCTAAACATATCTCTTCTGTGCTAAAAATATCCAATAGATTTCCATGGTATCAAAATAAAAGACAATACACAACGTGTAAATATTTGACACACATTCGGTTCTCATGACCATGCTTCCAAAACTTCTTTTCCAAACCTTCTTCCACTCTGTCTTCATAGACTTTGTACCTGTAAACGACTCACTGTCACCCCACCAGAGTCCTATGTTTTTCTCTCTGCTCAACCTTTGCACACGCCGTCTGCTCTCCTTTGATCACTTTGCTCCATCTTACATGTATGTGCTCCTGTACGAACGCCCCCCGTCTCCAAAGTAGGGTTCAGATGCTATTTATGTATCTTGTTCATCCCCCAGCCCTCTGTATTCACGCCCTGTCGTTGCTGTAATGAATTAGTACAAACTTCAAACTTCAGAAATTTATTTTGTCACAGTTCTAGAGGCAAGAAGACTGAAATCAAAGTCTCAGCAGAGCTGGACTGTCTCCAGAGCATCTAGGGAAGAGTCCATTCCTTGCCTCTTCCAGCTTCCGGTGGCTGTCAGTGTTCCCTGCCTTGTTGCCTGTATCAGCAGGGTTTTTCAGAGAAACAGCACCAGTAGGATGGAGTCTTTCAATCTCTCCATTTCTCTCTCTCTCTCTCTCTCTCTCTCTCTCTATCTATCTATATAAATCTATATCTATGTATCTCTGTGTACATATCTATTATTTATATCTGTACATACAGAGAGAAAGAGAGGGATACATGCAAATAGAGAAATTTCTTTTAAGTCATTGGCTCATGTGATTAAGGAGACTGGCAAGTCTAAAATCTGCAGGGAGATATCCAGGCTAGAGACCCAGGAGAGCTAATGTTGCAGCTTGAATCCAAAGGCCACCTGTTGGCAGAATTCCTTCTTGTTCAGGAGAAGTCAGTCCTTGTTCTATTCAGATCTTCAGCTGATTGGATGAAGCCCACCCATATTATGGAGGGCAATCTGCTTTACTTAAAGTCCACTGATTTAAATGTTAATCTCATCCACAAAAAAAAAAACAAAACAAAAAACCAAAAACAAAAAAACCACCCTCACAGAAACATCAACAATAATATTTGATCAGAATCTGAAAACTGTGGTCCGGCCAAATTGACACATGAAGTTAGCCACCACCTGGCCTCATGCTTCCAGCCTCTGCCTCTTTCTCTTCTATGTTATCTCTCCCTCTATGTTTCTATCCTGTAAAAATACAAGTGTTTGGATTCAGAGCCCACCTGGTTAATCCACAATAAGCTCCTCCTTGGAAGATTCTTAAGTTAATTACATCTGCAAAGACCCTATTTCCAAATAAGGTAACATTTACCCTTTTACTATAGAAGGTAATATTCACAGTATCCAGAGACTAGAATGCATACATCATTTTGGAGGCCACCATTCAATCCACTATATTCCTCCAGCCAAAAGTAATGTGTTATTCTTCTAAAGTTTTGTATAACTTCTCCATACCCTTAGTGTCCGTGGGTAACCACTTTTTAATTACATCATTTCATAATCATTCAAAAACAAATATCAATCACCCTGTCCCGTGGCAGACACTGTGCCAGCTGCTGGGCTCACAAAGAAGACTAAAGATGGTCTTGGCTCTCAACAGGCCTACTACCTAGAAGAAAAGTCCCTGTAAAGAAATAGTCCAAGTCCTATATGGTATGTAAACTCAGAACATGCCAGCTGTCCCCCTGCTTTCAAATCACCTCCCATTTATCTCTATGATAGCACTTGAAACATCAGTTAAGACCAACTGTCTACATGTCATCTCTCACCAGACTCTAAGCTCCATTTGTGTCTTTTTCTAATGTCCATGTCCTTAGTGCCTCATACGGATGCCTCGCCTAGAGGAGATCTTTGGCAAAGTGTTTTGAATTAATTAAATAATCTAACAAAATTATTAAGCTGCCACTAAGTGTCAGGTACTCTTCCAGATGCTACACCTATAGCAGTATACAGCCATTCAAAATGCCTACTCTCATGAAGACCTGTTAAACTCTAGCGGGTGGAGGGACACACACATGAATTAATTAACAACTCTGTGCTTTGTAAAGACGAACAGGCAACTCTTGATGGAGGAATAGAGTAAGTGCTGAGTCAGACTGCTGGAAGGCGTGCAGAGGTGAAGGGAGAGCGGAAAGAGCACCGGATGTGCTGACCGACATGGTTACGTTTGATTGATCTGTTGTCGACTTCATGAGGGGAAAGGATTCTTGTTCATATTTCTATCACTCTTGTGTTAAACTCAATGTCTTGAACAGAGGATATTCTCAAATCTCAGCAACTGCCTAGATTATTGTGCTGTTTCTTATGGTAGCCACTAATCCCATGTGGCTGTTCTAATTTATCAGAATTAACTATTAAAACTTCAGTTCCTTAGTCGCATGAGCTGCATTTCAACTGTTCAAGAGTTGTGTGTGGCTAGTAGCGACTGTACTGAAGAGCACAGGTATTGAACAGAGCCACTCTTGCAGAAAGTTCTGCTGGATGATACTGGTCCAGAACGAAGAAAGGAACTGATAAGCACATCTCAAAATGTTAAACCAGAAAGATTCCTTACATCTCAGGAATCCAGCTTCCTCTTTTTACATTTGGAGACAATGAGACCCAGAGAGGCAAACCACCTGCCAAATTTCAATGCTGCATTGGTCCCAAGTGCGTTGATTTTCCATGATAGGTTGGAGTCTTTCCTCTGCACCTCATTTATACTGAATCAGACTACACCTGGCTTTTGCTTTAGTGGTTTCCAAGAGGAAACATTTTATTGTGAAGTGCTCTCTTGTAGCAAAGTTCACCAAGGTCTTTCTGGTGTCACTCTGGGCAATATAGGTGAGAAGTTTACAAGACCATTCCTGGGTAGCTGAGTCAACCCTTCCAGTTATCAGATCAACTGGGACAGTTAATCAGATCAAGGGGATGGGTTTAACCCTGTCACCAGCTGAAAATCAACACCCAGGAGTTGTAGTGACCAATCACTGGAGATGGACACTGGGAAAATGAAGAAGAGGCAGTGAATCACAGCAGAAAGGCTAATGCTCATGTTCACGTTCTGTATTAACACTGTGGCCTTGGGTAGATTCCCTTTATACATTGAGACTGTTCCCTTTTCTACAAAATAGAAATAATGACAGCAGTATCATTAAGTGGTTTTGCATATTAAATGTTGATTACTGTCTTAGTTCATTCAGGCTGCTAGGACAAATTACCATGGACTGAGTAGCTTATAAACAACAGAAATTTATTGCTCACAGTTGTGGAGGCTGGAAGTACAAGGTCAAGGTGTCAGCATGGTTGCTGTCTTGTGAGGGTGGTCTTCCTGGATTGTAGTTGGTGCCTTTTTGCTGGGTCTTCACATGGTGGAGGGGGCTAAGGTTCTCTCTGGAACCTCTTTCATAAAGTACTAGTCCCATTTGTGTGGGCTTTACCTTCATGATCTAAGCATCTCCTGAGGGCCCCACCTTCTAATACCATCATCTTTGAGGGTTAGGATTCGACGTGTACATTTTGGAGGGACCCAAATTTTCAAGCCATGACATTACATAGTAAGTGACTCAAAGGACATTCTAAAAAGTGGTAGCTTTACAATAATTATGATGTTATTTCTATACTATCATTAGGAGAAGGAGGAGGGAGGTAGGGTGAGGGAGGAGGAAGAGGAGGAAGAAAAAACCATTAGAAAAGCAGATACAGATATGATGATAATAAAAGCAAATCCTTACAGAGAGCTCATTAGGTACCACGCATTGATCCAAATGCTTGGAATGCATTAATCCATTTAGTGCTTACAACAAGCTTATGGGAATGGAATTAATATTATTTCTGTTTTACATGTACAGAGACTGAGGCGCAGAGTGATGTACCTAAGATCATCACTAGTAAGTGAACAGGTGAAGTCAAACCCAGACACCGGGGCCCCAGAAAGTATGCTGTCAGCCAACCCGATTTCAAATGAGGGAGGCCGTCCCTTCCGCATGGAGCACTCCTGCAGCCTCTCCACTCAGCAAGAACTAGGAATGACCCTTTGTTGAGTGAACACCCCGGAACCTAGAATGAAGCTGTGCAGGCTGGGAAAGCTGGGACCAGGAGCGCTTTGGGACCTGGGTTCCAGGCTCACGTGGGGGTCAGAGCCCCGGGCTCCCTGCGGCTGTGAGTGGATTGCTCTCAGGAGCTGGTCTGCACGTTCTCTTTAGACCGCCAGTGCAGCACCGATGCTTGGTTGATCTCAAATGCAAAGAGCCACGGTTTTGGCTTCTTTCAGTCCCTCTGAGCTGGTTCCTGTTTTCAAAGCTTCACTGGTTGTTGAAACACAAACATCCTACCTAATAATTTTAGCTTTGCGAAAAGCATCTCCGGTGGAAAAGTGTCCATATCCAGTTTGCATTTGTCTGTTTGTGTAATGAATATTTATGGCAGGTGACATCAGTCAAGAACTGTGCACAGGGAAACATTAGAGACCAGTCCCTTGTGAAGAAAGCTCAGAGTCACAGGAGGACACAGACACGTAAATGGAAAATCAAATCAGGTCTTTTAAATTCTGTGAGAAAAGCCTGGATGGGAAACAGAAGAAATGCAAGAGTGACCCACCCTGGCTGAAAGGACAAGAAAGATTTCACTGGCTCCAACTCAGCTGCTTTTTGGGTGACAGCCAGTCACCTCTCTGGAATGTCTGCATAAGGTAGCATTGAGGACGGTCTGCCCCTGGCCTTCTGAAATGTATGCACTTTTTCTCATGCCTCTGTTTTGAGAAACATTAATGAACATTTGCATTGGTTAAGGTCTGGCCATCTGCCCTCTTTGGCTTAACTGCAATTTTGAAGCAAATTCTGAGGGGTGGGTTATTTTTTCCAACTCCTTAATTAAACAGCTGGAAAGCACCATGAGATTCATTCATCTTTGTATCTTTTCAAATGACTTTCTCTGAAAGGGCCACTCTGTTGAAGTCACCACTTTTCTTTAAATAATATTTCTACTGTGTACTCTGGCTGTTTATTTTTATAGTTCTGTGTATTTGACCTAAAGCTTTTAACCTTGTGTGGGTGCCCTGAAATGACTTTATTGCAAAAGGGTTTGGCTTATAAATCTAAATAATAAATAATATTCAGTCGCAAGAGAAGGAAAAGCAGTATCAGAACTGCCTGTTCCCTCCAGAAATGTAATGGCAAAAATGTAAAAATATACGGGAGAAATTGTAAATGAGCGGCCACAGGGTGCAGCACGAGACACGAAAAGCCTTGAATAGGATGGAGAAAAATAGTGCGTACGAAGCGTGTAAAATACGCCAGGACCTATGGTTGGTGCTTTAGGATGTAAATCTCAGCGGAGCAAGCGCGGTAAAAGGGGAGCCAACAGACATTCAGCTGTGAAGTTCCCGGTCGGTCGGTGAGGAGACGGGGATGAGAACGGCCCCTTCTTACTGCGGTAGCTTTCGCTTGCTCCATTATACCTCATGGCTTCATTTTTAAAAGTCCTTTTCATCATGAATCTGGTGAAAATATCTGTCCCTAGGGAACTTGAACTTGGATTAAGGAAGTTGGAGAATGATAAACGAGTAACCAGAGTAACCAGAAAGGCCATTTGAATTCATGTCATTCTTTAACATCCAGTCTGTTCACCACCAGGAATTCCCTTTTACTAGTTTTTTTTCCCCCTTTATGAGCCCCCTGTTTAGAAATATATTGTCTCCTGACCTCCACTTCTAGCAGTACTGGAAGTGACAGACCAGCATGCCTACTGTGCAGAACTACAAAAGCCGGATTATAAAATCGTCCAAGAAGAGCCGAGGCAGCGGACATCGCGGCGTGAAGGGAGGCCCCCGGTGCGCCGCGGTGGGCGAGGCATCCCCGAGCCCCGCCCGCCTGGTGTTGCTGTGCGTCATGGGAATCTCTGTTCCCCTGTCCGCTTAAGGTCACATGCTGTCTCCTGGCCTCTGCTCTTTCTGCATCATCACTCTTGCACAAAAGTGCCCAGCGCCATGTCCACATCTTCCGCTGACAATCCTTACCTGGAGGCGGTGTCGCCACAGAGCTTCTCATGGATGCTGGTGCCTCCTCCCCCGTGACCCTACTCTGTGCCTCCCTGGGGCAGGGCCATAGCCAGGTGCCGAGGTCTCTGGCCCTTGTCAGCTCGGATGGCCGTAACAAAATACTGCAGGCCCCGTGGCTTAAACAGGCCTTTTTTTTTTTTTTTTTTTTTTTTTTTTTTACACTCCTGGATGCTGGAAGTTCATGGTCAAGTTGCAAGTTGCAAGCAAATTTGGCTTCTGCTAGGAGCTCTCTTCCTGGTTTGCAAATGGTGACCTTCTCCCTGTGTCCTCGCAAGATCATTCCTCTGTGTATCCAGGAAAGAAAGAACTCCGGTGTCCCCTCCTCTTCTTATAAGGATGCCAGTCCTGTTGGATTACAGCCCCATCCTTATGCCCTCACTTAACTTTAATTACCTCCATAAAGGCCCTAACTCAAAATACAGTCAAATTGAGAATTCAGGCTTCATGAATCTGGGCGAGGGGGGCACAACGCAGTCCATAACAGATACAGATGTAATAAATCCATTCCCTTAGCTTTCTTACCTCTTCCTTAATAGTACATTTCTAAGCCGTCTCTAGCATTTCTACTTTATTTAATCTAGTGATTGAATAAATGAATGAACAACTTCAGAGCCACCAAACTTTATCCCATCTGAAAAATAAAGAGGAATGCTTATAGGAAAGTAAAATAAAAATGGTGTCTCTCAAATTGTTAATTATTTTCATTCATTTTCTTAAGTTTTATTAGTCACTCATTTGCTAAACCCAATGATTGGCATAAGATCACGTATCATCACATTTAACTGTTAATTTTCAAAAGGAAAGTGGTAAAAATTGATGACAGTATTATTTACGGAGGCCCTGTCAGGAGAGAGGGACCTGTGCTGTGTGGGTTGTTTCTGTTACTTTTAATTATCAAAACAACCCTAAGAAATAGATATTTGTTTTCTTATTTTACATATTGTGGACAAAGACTCTCGGGATCAGTACCGCGTCGTGTGTCTAAATTCGCATAGCAGGTAAATTGCTGACTGCTGTGATTTGAGCCCAGATCCATTTGATTCCAAAACTAATGTACTTTCCACGTAAGGGAACCTCTAGACGCTGTGTAATTCCCTTTGGACTTTATAAAATGTTAAAAGTTGCTGGCAGAACTCTGTGACTATCTTACAAATGCCCGTGGGACTTAAGAGTTCCATCACAGAAGCTCGTCACGTGCAGCCCCCTTTTTTTTTTTTGCAAATAAGGAAACTAAGGTCCAGCGAAAAGGGCTGTGTTGTGACTGTCTTAGACCCTCAGCGTTTTGATCATCGTGGGCCTCTCTGCCTAAAAGAAAATATTAAACTTTATTATTTTATTCTATGTGGATAGAAAGACAAAAATGTCGATATTATGTGTCAAAGTATTTGCTTTGACCTAAGAGTTCATTTTGAATTCTGACTTTTTATTAAAAGAAAGTAAAGCGTTTCTGCAGAGCCCAGGAAGCTCAGCATTGTGCACGCTGTGCCCAGTGGACGTGTCGGCCCGGCCGAAGGGGCTTCGCCATGTGCGCTCGTCAAATGGCTCCAAGTGAACAAGTCACAGGCGGAGCCCACGCCTTCTGTCTCCCCGTCTCTGCCGCTCTGCACGGCCCTGTGCTGCTTTCTGGTCCAGATTTGAAACAGACAAAGCATTGGTTTGAAATGTACCAAAGCGTAGTTACTGGGTTATATTTTTGAACCTATATTAAAGGTACAAATTTCATTTGAAATATAAAACGATGCCTAAACAAGCAAGGCGATGCCAACTCCATCATCCTGGGGTGAAATCCTGAATCTCGTATGGAGTCGGTGAAGGACTGCAGAAGAGGTAGACGTTCACACTCCTGAAGTGGGACGTGAAGGCTTGTTCCCTACAACTGCGGTTACTTTTACCCTAGAGGGACTTTCCTGAAACACAAGCTGCTCCTCGTCCCTGAGCTGACTGCTGGATTTGGATGGATCCTTCAGGAATGGACTCTCGGGGACATTCAACGGAGCCTCATCTTCTATGCTTAGCATGGAGACAGGTGGACAGGAGTCTGACAGCCCAACCGTTGCATCCATTTCTGCGGCCGACTTAGACAAGGAACTCCCATGGCCAGGGCTTCTGCACCTGTGTGCCTCTGCCTGGCTCAGCCTCCCTTCCCTCCCTGCTTCACTGCGCTCTCTCACTGAAACCCGCCCATTGCTCGAGGCCCAGCTCAGGTACCAGCTCTTCTCTAGGGCCTTGACCCTGGGCCAGAACTGACCTTGTCTTCCCTTGAATTACTGCTTTTAAATCAAGTTTGTCAAGCTTACAGCTGCACAGCAGCTCTTCATCTTTGTGAGAAAACATCCGGCTACCATATATAGGAAGGACTGTGCTGCAGACTCTGCCATAACGAGTCTTTCTGGGACCCACTTTTTATGGCTTTCACACACTCCAGGTTGCTTCTCTCAGCTACGCGTGCTTCTAGGTGTGCAGTCTTTTTCTATAAGAATTTCCGATCTCTTGTTTTGGATCTATTCCATAACCCCCATCACTGTTTCACCCCAGAAATTACTGCCAATCACTCTTTTCCTCCATATTTGGTGACTCTGTCCTTACCCCACTTACCCCCACTCCCTTCAATGCCCACATAAAGTGAGGCCTATGTTAACACAGATGTTTTAATTGTCTTTTTAATCATCAGTTTATTCAGAGATGGCACTGTCGCTGACTACCACAGGTTGAACTATGGTGCCCAGCAGGTAATTAAGAGTTGAGTTGAAGAAACCAAGGTAAATCCTCAAGTCCAGAGGGAGGAGAGAAGAAGTTGTGATAGTTAATTTTATATGTCAACTTGGCTGGGTAGATATTTGGTTCAACATTATTCTGGATGTTTCAGTGAGGGTGGGTTTTTGAATATTATTAATATTTAAATCAGTTGACTTTGAGCAAAGCAGATTGTCCTCCATAAGGTGGGTGGGCCTCATCCAACTAGTTGAAGGCCAATATAAAACAAAGATGGACCTCTCCCAAGCAAGAAGGAATTCTGCCGGCAGATGGCCTCTGGATTTGAATAAATTATCTTTCGCTTTCTCTTTGTCAGTCTCCTTACACACACGCACACGCACACGCACACTATCAGTTCTGTTTCTCTGGGGAACCCTGATTAGTACAGAAGTGGCAATAAAGTCCAGACCTGAGACCTGCAGACACTGAGTGTGATCAGGTGCATCTGCAGTAGACCAAGGCAAGGGGCAGTGGCTGAGAAGAGCCACAACGTCTCCGTGGATGTGCCTGTCTTGTGGCTGTGTGGAGGAGGGCAGTGGGAACTGTCAGTAGGGATAAGGCCCAACCAGAGGCAAATATTTCCCTCTGGCTTAGACATTCTCTCTCTGGACCACAACTTAAGAGCCTGTATTCGTTTCCTATGGTGGTTGTAACAAGTTACCACATGGTGGCTTAAAACAACGGAAATGTGTTCTCTCATAGTTCTGGAAGCCAGAACTTCAAAATCAGTCTCACTGGGCTGAAATCAAGTCGTAAGTGGTGCTGAGATCCCTCTGGAGGCTCCAGAAATCTTTCATCCATTATTTGCCTCTTCCAGCCATGGGGGCTGCCAGTGCTCCTTGACTCATAGCTGCATCGCTCCAATTTCTGCACTCATCTCCCGTGCCTCTCCTATCTGTGTGTCTGATCTCTCTCTGCCTCTCTCTGTAAAAGAACACTCACTGTAGTGTCTAGGGCCCACCCAGATAATCCAGGATAATCTCTTCATTTTAAAATCTTTAATCACATCTGTAAAAGTTTACCATATAAGATAGCACTGTCCAGTTCCATGGGTTAAGGCTTGTCCTAGTTGGGGGCCACCACTGAGCCCACCACAAACCCAGTCTCTTTTTTGAACAGCCATTCTCCTCCCTCTGTTGGTGTATATTAGAATTAGGGCTACTAAGAACATTGAATTCTCCGTCCTTTTCTGAGTTTAAGGAATCTGGACAGAGGTTCTGAGTGACTTCTGTTTCATGCAAAAAAAATCTAAGCACTCCTGGAAGCATGCTAATCACATGACATATAAATTGCAGGTAACTTGTCTACCCAGCCCAGCCCTCAGGTCTTGAGACAGCAAGTCCATGCCTTGAAGTCAGCACTCACCTCCTCTCACGAGGCAGTGTGTTAGTTACAAACGTGGCTTCTGGCGCAGAGTCCTGGATTTAAATCTGAAAGCCACCATTTACTGCATGACCATGGGAAATGTTTAACTTATCTGTGTTTCAAGTTTTTTCTTGTAAAACGAGGGCAACAGTAGGATCTACTTTGTAAGAGTTAACGTGTACAAAGGAAGCATCAATTCTGCTTCTAACAGTGTCGGCTCAGAAGATGATGATGGTGATGACATTTGGCTACTGCCCAGCCCTCCCCCAGGGCCCATGAGATGAATTACCAGTTGTTCAGTCACCGATGAACCACTGAGTCCTTTCAAAATTACCAAACTTTTAAATATGATCTCTGAGCATTGCTTTTCAAGGCTTTTACAGTGATTTTTACTCCACAGTTTTTGACCTATGGTATCGTGATTGGAAGCACAAGTATTGGCATTGTTGAAACCTAACTCACGTGATCACTCAGCCTGGTTTATTCATCTGTAAAGTAGACAAAATACTCCCTATCACCTTGATCCCTGAGGAGGTTAAATAAAGAAAACCTGCAGGTGTGGGGAATCTAGTAAGTGATCTGAAAAAGGAAGCTACATGTATGAGGCAGGGATTTCTGGAGAAACAGAGCCAACAGGATACAGATTGACTGACTTTTTGATCACTTACTAGGTTCCCCACATCTATACATTTTATGCTCATATATATATAAAATCTAGTTTATAAAACAAGATTTATCCTGATGGATTAGTTCACACAGTAAGTATGGAGGCTGAGAAGTCCCATGATGGGCCATCCGCAAGCTGGACACTCAGGAAACCTGGTGACACAGCTCAAAGTCCTGAGGGTGGGGAAGCCGACGGGGTAGATCCCAGTCCAGGTCTGAAGGCCTGAGAGCCAAGAGCACCGAGGGCAGGAGGAGATCAGTGTCCCAGCTCAGCAGTCAGGCAGAAAGGGGCACACCTTCCTTCACTTTTTTAATTGGACGATGCCCACCGGCACTGGGGAGGGTCTTCCTGACTAAATGCTTATCTTATCCAACAACAGCCTCACAGACACCCCCAGGATAACGTCTACCCAGATAGCTGGGCATCACGTGGCCCAGTGAAGTTGACACCCAAGTCATCCAAGGTGCTGTTACTCAGATACACTTTAGATGGCACGGAAGCCTGCAAATTAGGCAAGACATAGTCTTTCTCTTTCGTGTTTTTCTATTATATGTTCTCTGTATATGTTTATTCTTTTACATACAGATAAAAAAAAGTGATGGAAATTAGTAGATTAATGTCTTGCTGTGTGAATCTAAATTGCTTCTTTGAAAAAAAAAGACAGAAGGAAAAATACATGAAGAAGAAAAGGACGAGGACGTGGGGGGGGGCAGTAGAGATGGGCGCTGTCCCGCCATGTACATTCTGCTGTGTATACGTACATCGTCTCCCTCTTACCCTTAGATCTTTTCTCTTTAAGACACAGTTAATTAAAACCATCTGCTAGCCACTCTTGGTTAGCCAAGGCTAATCCCTGTTTACTGTAAATGTCTGAATGTGCAAGGAAAGCTAAGTGTGGAGGGTGGTTGGTGGAAAAAACACCAAAAATACTTCAAAAAACAAAACAAAACTAAGGAAGCTTTATAATCACTAGTGTCCTTCTGGAAGTGAAAAATCAACATACTTAATCCTGTTAATGCCAGAGGTGTTGATTCATACAAACGGCTGCCTTGTGTCCTAGAAGACTGAGGTTGTGTTTCTGCTGTAAATATGTTACCCGTAAGTCCAGAGAGTTCTACCTGCAACCCCACCGACCCCTTGTGAGGGCGCAGGCTCCTGGACCTCTCCGGACCTGCAGGAGGAAGCCACGCCCCATCTCAGCAGGAAAGGGAGCTACTGGGCTGGATTTGCAGCAGGAACCCATCACCCCTCCTCAACCCCTTTCAACGCCAAGCACAAATGTCACCTCGTTGTGGCATTCTGTCCTTTCATTCCTTGTCGCACACGTGTGGGGTCCTTTTTTACCGGGGATGGCCTAAAACAAATGTTCAGTCAAAATACAACATAAGACAAACAGATTCTGAATCTCAGATGGGCTCAACAGCATTTGCAGCTGTCTCAGTAAAATTCCACCCCCACCCCGACACCAATAGCTCCCTTCTGTCCCCAACCTTTAAAATTTTACATCCTCCCTTCTAGCTCAAGTAACCCTGCAGGCTACAACCTCCCTGCCACCCCCTTCACGCCCACCCTCTTGTTAATTCTCCTTTCTTCTACGGCAAAGCTCAGGAAGGGATCAGTTTTTCAAAAGTTCTGCTGTTTCTCTTGAAACCTCATATTCATCTCCTTTGTCAATAAAAACCTTATTGTGAGAGAAACAAACGAACAGAAAAGACCAGCAGAGGGATATCTGAGTCAGTGAAAAAAAAGGCTGTGATTAGAGATCAGATGGGTCCCTGCCACTGGTTATTTATGTGACGCTGGGCACAGAATTCCGTGGAGTCGTGCAGTGCACAACCTGCACCACCCGGATGCTGTGTCTCTCAGTCACAGTTCCACATCCCCAAAAAGGAGCGACCTTACTCATACAGTTATGGTGAAAGATACACCCAGTGTGAAAATGGCCCAGTAATTATGAAGCAAAGGAGGACATGAATATCACTGCCAATTTTGTTAGAAAGGTTCATGAAAATTGCAATGAAATAGGTAGCTTTCCTTTGAGAGCTTGCTCTCTTTGGGGTGTTTATAAAGACGTGAACATGTCATATGGTGCAAAAATGCAAGGATACCGTTCAGTCCAATATCCTAATTGATTATTGGCCCTGGACTATATTGTTCAGTAAAGGAACTTGATGACTTCCTGAGTACCTTGCTTCAGTGTTTATTTTGTTTGCACTTAATTGGTTGTCTAGGTCCAATCATAATCTCTCCTTCTCGTACCCAAGGCTTGGGTCAGATGCTAAGAGCTGGACTTTATTTGAATGCAAGGAGCCCCTCCCACCCCACTGCTGGCTAACGAGAGTGACGGGAGTCGGGACATGCAAGCGGTGGGGACAGTTGTGCCCTCTGAGCATCCTCTGCAGGACTCCAGGCTCTGCAACACATTTCTAAGGTCTCAATTGACATGAAGAAATCTAAGTCCCTGAGGACAAGAGGCTGGAAGAAGCAGTGGGCAACATGCAGCTGACACGCAGGCGGCGGGGGCCTGAGACACACAGAGACGGCCGTCAAGATGCAGCTGCTTTGGGGGTGGGGGCACGGGGCTGCTCTCTCACCAACCACAGATTCGGGGCTGTGATATTAGAATGTGGTTGGCCTCTGCCACTGGGCTTTCCGCCATGAGCGCCACCATGTTGGTGGTGAGGGGGATCACGGGGATGAATTTATAAGCTTCTCCCTTCTTTCCTCTCCCAGCCGCTGGCTTGTCAATCTGCTTTGCAGACACCAAGGGTTTAGTTTTCCGAATGGGTTCACCCTCCCATTTGTCCAGGCTTGTCTCTTCCTCTGGTCAACTCGGGGTGGGTGTGCTTGGGATGCTCTGCTCTGCCTGGGTGCAGCGCACACACTTCCTGCACAGTGTGAAAAGAGCTCTAAGAATGTTAGCTCTTAGTATTAAGCATCATAGTGTTTGAATGGCCTGGCTTCGGAAGTCGCACGCTGACACCTTCACTGGATACTCTTGGTCACACGCCAGTTCGTGAGGAGACAGCACATCACCGAGTCCAAGTCCCTACTGCTCTCCCCACGACAGGCTGACACATCGAAAGACGAGGTGTTGGAATGAGGAATAGCGACTTCATTCGGAAGGCCAGCAGACGGAGAAGACGATGGACTAAAGTCTCAGAGAACCTTCTTGCCTGAGTGAGACTTCACGTTTCTTTATTGCTAAAAGGGGCGGGAGTAAAGCCAAACGTTTCCTGCTCCGGTCAGCCAGGTGGTCAGCCTCCGAAGGGGAGGTGTTCACCTCTTCCTTCCCGCCATCATTCACAGGTGGGCCTGGCCGGGATGTTGCCTGCGAGCTAAACAAAGGTATTTTAGCGTAAGGCTCATTACCTGGGAGGCAGGGTTCCAGGAGATGGGCCATTGTGTGTAACTTAGCCTATAGGCAACATCCCTTTAGGGATTCACTTGAATACAAAGGCTAAAGTAAAAGAAGCAGATCTGACGGGAGGTGAGCCTTGTTCTGCCCTGGGACACATGGAGTGCGAGCTCCCGGAGGCGGGGGCTGGGGGCTGGGCTTCCGATGTTGTCACACTATACTTATTAAAATTGGCTCCTAAAATATTGTTACAAGTTCAGATAGTGGTGCTCTCCTTACTTGTGTATTATATAGTATTCAAACGGAAAGTTATGTTAATACATATTGTGGGACTATAAATACATTTTAAATGAAAACGTTGGATCTGTGGGTTTAACTCCCTCACTATATGGAAGATGTTCACCATAAAAATCGATACATTTAAAGTTGAAGTAAAAATGTTAAGAAGCAGTGCTGTCAGAACATAATTTTCACTCTAACAAAAAGAAAGAGAGAGAGAAAGAGTGAGAGAAAGAGAGAGGGAGACATCAAGCCCTTCCTGGGAGCTTGTTGCCTGGATTCAACCAGGCTCTGTTTCGGTATTTCTTGCGGGCGCTCCCTTTGCTTTGCACTAAAGGGAGGCTCCCTTCAGAGAGATGCATGTACAAGTCACCCCTTGTTTTAAGTCTGAAATACTTCTACACTTCGGGACAATGTACCATAAAAAGATTCAGAACGGGTAAATCCGATGCAGGAGAAGAGCAATTAGGGAAGGGTGGTGGGTGAGGAGACTGGGGTGGACCCCAGAACCCCTTAAGCAGATCAGTGTTAGAAAAGAGGACCTGTGGATACTGTGACTCCAAACGCTGATTAGCTGAAAGCTATCCTCACCCCGAAAACCTTGGAAGGCGCCCGCGGCATGCACGCCCCAGTCTGAAAGCGCAGCTTCACCTCGCTCCGCAGTTCTGAGACAATCTCTAGTTACTCAGAACTAAAAGCTAATAAACGTCCCAGCGTCACCTTCACTGCCTTCTGTTGGCCAGAGCAAGTCATAGAGGCAGAGCCACTTCAAGGGCACAGTTGGAACCTGCAGGGTAGATGTTGTGGCTTCTAGTGGGTTCAGGGGACTAGGTCTGGGTCCAGATGGAGCGGCAGGGCGAGGATGGACTGGGATGCTCTGTGCATCAGGGGCAGCTCAGAGGACCTCGCCTCAGGCCGAGATGCTGCTGCTGTAACCACTCCGCCGAGAGAAAGCCAGATCTTGTGGGATCTCAGGAATCCCACGGGAGCCGGTAGGAGAGACCTGGGGTGAGAAACACCTGGGTGTCCCGCGGGCAGGAGGAAGACGGTCGTGGGGCTGGAAGATACAAACACACTAGAAAATCACACCAGTGCTTTAAAGATGCTGCAAAGTCACCTTGCAAGGGGCATGGATACAGGGGCGCGAGGGATGCAGCCGGGTTCTGCGGTGTCCGCTTGCCTTCTGCACAAGTCGGCGTCTTACTGCCTGCACCCGCAGCCGGGCTGGACCCTGCAGCGATGACTGCCGGAGGGAAACATGCCTGTCAGGCGCCGAGGTAAGTGCTGCGGACGTGCCGATGAATCATCCCAACCCCTGACCTCACAGAGCTCACAGTGTAAATAAGTAATTGAAGAACGCGGTTCCCAATGCGTTAGGCAGCTCCTGCTCTGGGACAGCGGCGCTGCCGGGCAGTAGGGAGGCAGGATGAGTGTGGCCCCCCTGTCACCTGGAGAGACAGAGCAGGAGCGCTTTGCTCTTCTGCAACAGTCAGTGCTGGGAGCACTCGGCGTTTCTCGATGCTGCGCCTTCCTCATTGGTCCAGTGCCATCCTTAGGGAAGGGAGCAAAGTGCAGGGTTTGGAAGAAACACCGTAAAGAGGGAAGGAGGAAGTGCAGACGCGAGTGTCTGTTGGCGGGACTGCTGTCCTCGGTTGGTGTATCTGCGAAATGGGCCTTCTGTATTGAGCCTGGTTTGCCCTCTTCCCAGCCTCTCATGCAAATGGGGGTGTCTGGCCTGAGTGCAGCCTCGGGAGAAGGACGTGTCTGTATCCTGAGATGCTGGGGGGCCTCAGAGAAATTCAGCAGAACCACCCTGCTACCAGCATTGACTGTCAGACTCTTTTAAGGATCTACACGTGACGTTAATACAGACGTTATTAAATTATAAGCACCCATTTCATTTGCTGTATTTGCTATAGACGTGGATGACACGTAGCATGTCATTGTTGTAAGTTAGGCAGTCTTCACTCTGCAAAGAAGGAACATTTCTTGAGTCGAGCTGTGCACACGGTACATCCATCCCCAGGGTCCGGGTGCACTGTGACCTGGCCAGCGGCTCACCTGTCAGGGACAGGAAGGGGTTGTCCCCAAGCTTCAGTTTTCTCATCTGTAAAGCAAGAGATGTGAGATCACACTGGTGTCCCTGGCATCTCTCATCTTTCCCCCAACTTCAGACTTTTATACTCAACATTACAGTGAAAATTCCCAAGGTCCCCTCTCAGTGGGATTGCTACCAGCTCTTTTAAAGCTTTTGAGGGCATGTATTAAACGCATAATGAGTCAGGAGCTCACGTGCCTGGCCTAGGGCGGAGCACACAGTCGGTGTGGAATAGATAGTTGCTGAGTGGATGAGCAGGTCCCTGAAGGTGAGCCGGGCAGCCTGAGAACAGGACACAGTGCGGGGGCGGGAGCTGGGGGCCCCCTGGGCTGACAGTGAACCCCGCAGGCGGTGCTGCTTGCCAGCCACGTCCCAGTCGTCAACAGAAGACAAGTCCAAGCAGGGACATGACTTCCGTGACGCAGTCCTTCTGGAAACATCAGCTAGGCCACTTCCTCAAGTCACGTGGGCTGGGCCCCGGGGCCGGGCTCCTCTCACACCCGTAGGAATGCAAGCTTTCGTCTTCCCAGGGACCATCGGCTGCACGCCACATGGCTGTTGTCCTCTCGGGAGCGGCTGTGGGAACACCCTCGGGCCTTGCAGGAAGGAAGGAGGTTCAGGGAAGGCCGTGACCCGCGGTTATTTTCAGCCCGAGTCCTCTCAGTTCAAGCAGAGGCCACCCTCCTATCTTCAAGGCAGAGGAATCTTAGACCTGGGATGGGTTCAAGTGAAAGAAGACAGGCTTGGGGTCTGAGGAAGGTAGCCTTCCTCCCGTCTCAACTCCATTTCGGCCCTAAGGCTAGTCCCTTGCTTCTCCTGGGCCTCGGTCTTTCCATCTTTAAAATTCATCTATTTGCAAACCACAGAGAACCTCCTATGGAGCAGGAACAGTTCCAGGGGCTGAAGACTAGGTTATTTTTAAAAAGTCCTTACTCCCATGAAACCTTTATTCTAGTGGTAAGAGACAAGTGCTAAACAGGTGGAAACGGGATATGACAAGGGATGGCACACAGGGAAAAATAATAAAGCAGAGTGGAAAAAAGTGTACTGGTAAGGGGAAGGTTCGCTGTTTTGCACAGCCTGGCCAGGGAAGGTGACTGGCACTGTGATGGGAGGAATGTGATGGAGACAGCGAGGGAGATCCCCGCAGGGATGAGCTGGGAGGTACCCAGGGGGCGTATCCCAGGAGTGCAGGCTCCCAAGGCAGGAGCACGGCTGTGTGTTCCTTCAAGGAACAGAAGGCAGATCAGCAGGGC
Organism: Vicugna pacos; assembly: GCF_048564905.1. NCBI lineage: Eukaryota > Metazoa > Chordata > Mammalia > Artiodactyla > Camelidae > Vicugna > Vicugna pacos. Next base: position 53,099,199 of record NC_133001.1, read on the forward strand.
TGGGAGGAACCCCCCAACAGAGGCGTCGCTGTGAGTCATGGTCCATCAGAACCTGGTGTTTCCTTCAGGGCGAGGTGGGAAGAAAGTCACGGGCGGCTTTGGACGATGGGAGGAGAACAGACTCCAAGATCGAAGCCGACAGAACAACTAGGAGACACAGTCAGATTCCGCGTATTTTGCCAGAAGGGCCATTGATTCAATATGGAGTTTGAGGAAAAGAACAGAGTTAAATTTAACCGCAAGGTTTTGGAGTCTGAGAAATTGGAAAAAAAAATGTGAGATTTATTGGAACACTGCAGATTGTGAAAAAAAAGTTATTATACAAACAAGGGGGAGTTCAGTTTTGGAATATTATTTTCAGGATGCCTATGACAAATCCAAACGGACGTGTTGAGCAGATAGTCAGAGATCTGAGTCCGGAGAGCAGGAGAGAGTCTTCGGGGAATCATGTCACCTTTCAGAAGCAGGATGTCTCATCTGAACCGTGGAACACACACACACACACACACGCAAATGATTTGAGTGGCTCTTTTCTCAGTTCTCCCAAGGGGTGTTCACGAATATGGTACCTAATGCTATTTACAAAGGAAATTAGAGTTTTACATGCAATGCATGCTTTATAGCCATGGTCTTCAAAGTGTGACCTGAAAACTTAATAAAAATGCAGCTTGATGGGACACCACCCCAGGCTTGGTGAATCAGAAACTGGAGACAGTGGGGAGGAGCATATAATCGAGCCCCCAGTGATCTGAACCCCTGGCTTAATGGCTTAGGAAACTGGCGTATCATTTCTTTGGGACCCTCGATGAGGAGTGCATGAAACTATGTGATGAGGGGACTGGACTGACTGATACTCTGGAGGAGTAAAGTCTTTCTTCTCCTCTACCTTCTAACAGGGCAAGAGACTCAGATAAGCCATTGGTTTTCACGTACTTGTGTATTTCTAATCAGCTCACGTTTCCAAATCTGCGTTCTGCCTCGCCCAGCTCAGCGGTGAGGAAGGGCTCACTGTGTCTGACTTTAGCACGAGAGGAGGTGGCTGGAGACACAATCATAAAGATGATAGAAATAAATTCTCTCTTTTCCTTTTGTTTCTGAATAATAGTCTCTTTGTATAAATAATCGCATTTGAGCTGTCTTTTTTTTTTTCCTCACTGATGTAGGATTTTATTTTGGTTTTCTGTTTTTGTGTTTACTCTGATGTGTCAAGGTGTAGGTTTCTTTTTATTTTAGATAAGATGCACTTGGCTTCTGTCTGTGGGTTCATGTTCCCTGTTGGTCCTGAAAAATGACCAGTCAATTTCTCTTCAAATAGTGTCCCTTCTCCATTCTGTCTCTTTTTCTAGAATTCTGGTCAAGTATATATTAAGCCCTCTTAACTCTGCATGTCTTTTATCGCCTCTGTATTCTGCACATTTCATCCTTACGCATTTCATTCGGTAAAACTTCTGTTCTTTCAGTTCAGAATTTTTCTTGCTATGTCAGATCTGCATTTGATTTTTAAGTTCTGCTTGTTGTGTCCTTCATTTCAAGGTATTCTAATTGGCACTTTTACAAAGCTGCGGTGCTACTTTTTGTAGTTTTCCCTTTCCGGTAGGTATTTCAAAGTGTATCTCTTACCTTTTTTCAAGATGATGTCGTGATAGTTGCTACTGTTGTCTGGTGAGTCCGGTATTTGATGTCTCTGCAGCTGTTTTTCTATTATGTACCAGATAAAACACATTCGTGCAGTTTTGCCTTCCAAACAAGCATCTCTAATCAACCTCTAATTATCAGCAACAAGAGCTACAGGAAAAAAAAAGTTGGCTTCAACCAAATCTTCTCCCTACCTCTGATCCAGGGGATTCATCTAGCAAAGTAGCTCCTTTGAAGTTAACCCAAAATTACACAGGCTGAATGTCAGGAAAGACGAAACTTGGAATGAATGAATGCACGTTCGCAAGAATGAGAGAGACAAAAAGCTGTCTTCAAATGAACCAGGGTGATGACTCTAAATCAAAAACTCTCTTAATGGCAAGGAAGAATGAATGCTCTTCAACGTAGGTTAACTTTCACCAAACGTCCAGGAAGAGTTAGTCACTTTAGAAATCAATTTAAATCATTCATCATCTATCTTAAAGTAGGGCATGTCTCCAGGTTATGAATAACAGGGCGAAGGCTCCACTCATTTAGATGATTTGCCCAGGGTTCTGAAGTGACTAAGTGGCAGATCTGAATTTAGAACCCAAATCTCAAAACAAAATTTCCTGTTTACTACTCCAAAGCGAACGTCACCACCCCAGAAGGAGAGGTAGGATAGGGTGAAACCCAGATTGTGAATCACTTCAACCAGAATGGAGAGATTGGAAGAGAAAAGTGTGTTGCATAAATTAGGCGATCTCCTTGTTTGGGAAACTCTTCACTTTGTTTCCAAGGAAAATGTAGTCCTTTGCCTCTGGCCGATCCTGGCAAGCCTTAGCAAGCTCCTGGGGCCTCCCACCCTTCCCTTGTATCGGGATTGGAAGGACGCCGTAACCCGAACAAGCCTTAGGAATGAGACTCATAAAGCATTTTGACACATTCCTCACTTGGTCCCTCCTAAGGATTAATATTTCAAACTGAACCGTCTAGCTTTCTGACCCTTTGAGCCACTACATAGTAAATTTCATAAACGTGCAATTTCAGAATGATAAAATGCTCGAGAAGGTGCTTTCTATTTCATTGAAGAAGCTGCAGACCTGATAAGGTTTAATCACGTGCGTGGATCACGCAGGTGGTCAGCAGTGTCCTGGGACTCTCTCGTTTGCTTGTTTGTCTGTCTAAACATGTGTTTCTTTGGAGAGGATCATGCATAGTCATTGCAAAAGCAAAACATTCCCTGCTTCTCTGTATTGAATCCTTTGCTTTATTTGTGAATATTTCAGAAGTTAGCGCCGTCTTCAGCTGAACCTCCAGGTGAATATTAGTTCCCACCTGGGGCCAGGTGATGCCTGTTGTCTATTTAGTTCCAGGGCTTGGAACTGAAAGCAAACTGCATTATTCTCTCGTTTCATGCCTTCCACTGAACTGCTATGAAAACTTGACTTCTGTTTCCTTGTTTGTAAAATGCAGCCTGTATAAACGATTTGATTTCCGATATTGCTTACTCTATGATTACATAAGTTTGATTAAATTTTAAAACATATATGTCACTGTATGTTTTGTACAAGATTTTGTGATAAGCAAAGATAATACAGAAATGAATTATGCTCATTTCTTGCCCTCGAGGGACTTGAATTCAAGAGAAGAAGGCAGATCTGAAAACGTCATTTTCACATAGTAAATGCAATGTCCTTGGGTAATAAAAACAGATATAATGTGTCTAATTTTCCCCTTTGACTATTCCCATCTATGATAAAAGTTTCAGACTAAACCCTTAGAAAACACATTGGAAGCCAAAGCATCCTGTTTCAGCATGGACCAGTCATAAAATGAAGTCTCCCTGTAAACTCGCTTCTCTCAATGGGCTAAGGCTTGCCAGCTGGGTACAGGGCGTGCATTTCAAATCGTAACAGGATGTTGCAAGTGCTTTGTACCCAGTGCCTTTAAGATCCCAGCAGAGTGATGGCTCCTCCTTGAGAAGCTTCTGTCAACCACCTGGCCGGTCAATGGCCAACTCCTCCACCAGCACCTCACAGTTAAGGCAGACTAACTGCTTACGGAAACTGCCTGTCTGCAAAGGGTGAGCTCACGCCCGCATGACTGAGATGATTTCCAGGCAGCCCCCAACCCCACAAACAACAGCACTTCTCTGGAAGGACTTGCACCTGTCCTTACCCCGTGGCTGGATCTAGGGCTGGGGACCCGTGCTAGTCTTGTGTGTTTATAATTCAACTCCGAGTGAGAGCTAGAGTGAACCCATGATGTCCCTGACCCATGCTCTCTCATTTACTATGGGAAACTGAGGCCCTGGGAAGAGCTGGAACTTCTAAAGTCACTCCACAAGGCAGGACAGAGCCAAAACTAGAACTCCTGTTGTCTGGCCCGAATTTGAGTTATTTCCAAAACTCCACACTGATGCAGCTTCTAGAATGACCTCTGTCCTTGGATTTCCCGGGAATTTACAATTTTTTTTTTAAAGAAAGCCATTATTAGCTGAAGCTTTTCTCAATCCTTCCTTTTCCTGCGTCTCAACTTTTGCCTTAAACTCCAAGGTAGCTCTGCACAGCTCTGTCACTAATCCTGACTTCTGTTCATTATGGATTTTTACATTGATTTTTATATTTTAAAATATGGCACTCCAATATTTTTGTCATGACCATTAAGGGGGTTTTGGTGCCTGCTTAACTGCTGGATCCAAGATGAGTGCCTTGTGGCCTCATCCTAGACCCAGCCCAGTTTCTAGTTTCCAAGCACCTTCTTGGAGAGGAATAGGGGACAGCTGGCAAAGTGCCTAACTGGAGCAGAGGGTCCAGGAGAGACTGCTCATGGGAAGAGCTGAAAGAGGAGCTTCTGAAGAAGAAATAGGAGGTGCTCGTGGGGCTGGTCTCCTCCAGGGCCACCGATACAAAGAAGGAGTCCATGAGGATGAGCTGTTCTGGTTGTAAGGCCACCTGTTGGAAAATCTCTAAAAGCCACTTCCAAACCAGAACCATGGTGCCATGGATGACAGACAGCCCCAAAAGTCTGCATCCAGATTCAAAAGTAGGGAGCTTACATCTGCAAGAAAGTGAGGATGGTCCTCGCTGGCTATACCCTCTAGATATTGGCTCTAAAACATGCCAGGTAGCTTTGAAAATCACCGGCCTCTATGATGAAGTTAAACAACATGTCTAGAAGAAGACGTGCTGGGGACCAGCCAGTCAGAGAAAGGCATTTGCCCTTGGGCAGTTGGGCGGGTACGCAGGTGGGCAGGTGGGCTGCCACACTGGCGATAGGTTGACCTCACCTTGTCTGACTTGGGATTGTAGCCCCCACAAACCTGCTCCTGCCTTCATCCCGTCCCAGCCAGGATGGGGTCCTTTAGTGATCTGGCTATGTATCTTATTTTTGCCAGTGAAAGTGAACTTCTTGAGAGCTTTCTCAACTCACTATTACCAGCCTGGAGCAGATGGTCAATTGGCAGGACTGAATAAAGGGAAGAAATGAATTTAACCAGATCAGCATACTTTTTCTGTAAAGGATCAGAAAGTAAATATTTTGTTTCTGAGGGCCATAGGATAGCTCTCACAACTACTCAGTTTTGTCCCTGCAGCCGCTGTGGACAATACATGCACGTGAGTGGGTGGGGCCATGTTCCAGTAGATGATTTATGGTCACTGAAATTTGAATTTCATGAAATGGTCATGTTTCATAAAATGTAATTTTTTAGATTCTTTTTCAATCATTTAAAAATATGAAAACCTTCTTAGCTCCTGGGCCACTTTGCCAATCCCTGGGTTAAACCAGCAATCCTTGGACACTCTACTCCCATCAAAAGCTGTTCTTATATTTCAGGCTGAACTCAAGCCAAATGCTACCTTTCCCAGAAATACTGGCAGTTTAATAAAATAAGAATCCCTAGAAAACATAAATAATTCTGAAGTAAATGGTGTTTATCTGCTAAAGGTGTTATAAACAGGATACAAAGAGTAGGAAGAGAGACAGTCATTATGGCAGATTTTGGAGTGTCTAGATTATTTTGTCCTGACGTTTGTTTTTTAGGGGAGATAAATTGAGGGGTTTTTGTTTGTTTGTTTTCATTATTGCTACTGTTGTGTTTGAGTTTTTTGTTTGTTTTTTGTTTTCTTTTGCAAGGAGGACTTGTGAGAGCTAAGGAATTTCATTAATTCACTGTGTTTCTCTCTCAACTAATATAATCATTTAGTACATGAGGCATTGTAGTTTATTAAGTAATTATTTTTCATTTTTAGAATGCGTTCAGCAGTTCTGTGGAGCAGACAGAACCAATGCTATTAGCAGTAGAGCTAAGTTATGGATGAAGATTGGAAAGGCTTGAGTACTAACACTCAGAGAGAGCACATAATTGAGTCAGTATTTGACCCCCAGTCCTGTGGTCCAGTTTGCTGCCATTGCCTCTACCAAACTGCCCCCTGCTGTGGCAACACCCTGGAATAGGTACCACGGAAGATGCAGAAGTGAGGAGGCTAGGATGCCGGAGAGAGAGACACCAGCAGTTACAGAGCAGCGTGAGAGGTGTGCTGTCCAGCAACCCTGCCCGCCCTGGGGTCTCTAAGGGCATTGGCCTCCGTGATTATGGGATGGGGAGCTACCCTGGAAGGAAAGCTGGTGGCCTTTAGTCCACAGGAGATCTATGGACTCCTAAAGAGTCCATAGGAGTGTTATTTTCTGCAGCGAGGTGTTCATCATCAAAACACCAAAAGACAATGAACACCTCACTGCGGGAAATAACAGACACAGAGCACGCAGAGCTCCTAGAACTCACCGTCCCTCCTTATTCCAGCAGACCGAAGGGGCCGACAAGGAACTGGGCCAGGCTAACTCGCCGTGAGCGGGCCCCACACAGCTCCGACACAGCCAAGGGGAAGCCTCCTCCCAGAGTAGCCAGACGCGGGGCAGCCCGGCCTTCAGGCGTGCGGGCCTGTGCGGAGCGAGCGACGCTCAGTGCAGCGCTGCCGCTGTCACAGCTGCCAAGTGTTCCTTTCCCGAGGTCTCTAAACCCTGCAAATGAGAAGGCTGAAGGCATAACTGCCTTGACTCACGCCGGCCGAGAGGAGGTTCTTCCCTTACTCCTTCCATCTGACCCAGCAGCTCCCGATCGGTGCAAACTAACATCGAGTCACATTAAATATTTACTGTGCCAGCTCAGCTGCCTTTCTGAAAAGCAAGCAGGGGAACCCGAGGTTGGAATCCTTGTCCTGCCACTCGGAGGCTATGCTATTTCTCCGGCTTCAAAGCCCTGTTCTCTCGGGATCCAGAGTCTGAATTTAACGGGGGGAAAGGAATCTGTCACCGGAAATTGCGTTGATTGGAGGATTCACCGAAGTAAGCAAGGACATCGGCTGTCTGAACTCGGCCAGAAATTCCACCATGCATTTGAACACCTCACGTCAAATGAGCAGCATCGCAAGTTTGACGGGTAAGAGACGTACTAATAATCGTGAAAGGTATGTTTCTGAGCCACACTGTGCGTCAGACTCAAAGCGTGGCGCCTTGTGTACCTCAGTGCTCGCCCTCACAGAGGGTCTGTAACGTGGCCAACTTTGCAAAAGCCCGTCTTCAGGGGCGCCGGGGACAGGTGGCCTGTTTGGATCTTGGCTGCATGATCTTGGAGAAGCAGGACTAGTAATAATAATCGTTTTACTCGCTATGGCAGGTTGAATGTCACTTACCCCCCCCCCACCGCAAAAAACAAGATGTGTCCACCTCAAGTCCTTGGAACCTGTGAGTGTGACCTTATTTGGAAAAAGTGTCTTTGCCAATGTAATTAGGTTAAGGATCTTGAGATGAAATCACCTTGGAATGTCTGGCTGGGCTTTAAAGCCAGTGACAAGTGTCCTTATAAGAAAAAGGCAGAGAGAGATCTGAGACAGACAAGAGAACACAGAGGAGGAGGCGGCGGGACCACAGAGGCAGAGATGGGGGTCAGGCAGACCTAGAGCCACCAAGAGCTGCATGAGGCAAAGCCGGATTGTCCCCTGGAGATTCTGGAAGGAGTGCAGCCCTGCTGACACCTTGGTTCCAGACTTCTCCAGGACTCTGAGAGAACGGATGTCCAGCGTCTTAAGCCGCCCAGCGTGTCCTGCTTTGTTACAATTGCCGCAGAAGGATAATGTGGTCACAAAGTCACTGTGAATATGAAGTGCGTGAATAGTGAATACCTGGATGCACTTAGGGCAGAAACCGACCTATGGAAAGTGCTGAATCAAATTTAGCTATTATTACAATCACCCCCATTTTAATGGGAGAAGATAGATATTCAAGCTGAGCGCTTTCACAGGTGGGAAGTGGGGAAAGACATATTTAAAACTGTTATATTATACATGACTGTAAACCCAGGCTGGAAGGACTGTCCAAGTGACGTGCCTCGCCCAACTTGCACATGAAAGCGGCCGGCCCGCCGAGCACCACCGGGAGGCTCCTGAGTCCCCAACAGCCAGGGTGCAGGGACCTTTAGACCCTTTAGCGATGATCACCAAAGGGTTGTAACTCAGTACTGGGGAAAAGTACTGAGTCGGAGTGAAGAAAATATCTTAGTCAAGCCCTGCTGATAAAGACGTCTCAGCTGGGAAGTGTCTCAGCGAGGCGCCCTCCCGGTTAGGTGAGCTCCGGGGGAGGCCCCGGGGCGGGGCCCGCCGCTGTGGGTTTGAGCGTGGGGCCCTCAGGGCTTGAATCCTTGACTGCAGAGACGGCCAGGCACGCCGTGCACCACATCTGTGCGGGGCTCCCACGTCCCCCGTGGGACCTGCCGGTAAAAAAACCTTTGTAAATTAGCCTACATCCTGGCCTGGAAGACCACACTTCTGATGTCAGCCTGGAGCTGGATTTTCTCATGATGCTTAGGGGGAAATGAAAGGGTCTCTCACAGGGTTACAGTCCAGGTGTCCCTGTGACCGCTGAGCTGTCTCAGAGCTCACTGAGGGAGAATCGGCTTCTGTTAGGGACTGAATGTGTCCCTCCCAAATTCAGGTTGACATCCTAACCCCCAGTGCCTTACAAAATGAGGGTGTTTGGAGAAAGAGCTTTTAGTGGCTAATGAAGTTTAAATGAGGCCATAAAGGTGAGGCCCAACCCCCCCCCCCGTTGGTAGGTGCCCTTTTAAGAAGAGGGAGACACATCAAACACTCACACACACACACACACACAGAGAGAGAGAAAAGGCCACGTGAGGACCCAGCGGGAAGACAGCCATCTATCTACAAGGCACGGAGAGAGGCTTCAGGACAAACCAAACTTGCTGACACCCTGACCCTGCACTTCCAGCTTCCAGAACTGTGCAAAGATAAATTTCTGTTGTTTAACCCAGCAAGTCTTCAGCTGGGTTGTGGCAGCCCCAGCAGGTGAGTACCATTTCCAAGCCTCCTGGTGGGGTCGGGGGGTGTCCTCAAACCCCAGCTGGCTGTGGTGAGCGGAGACATCAGTTCTTTGTCAGGTGAGCCTTTCCATAGGGGAGCTCACAGCGCGGCACCCGGCTTCCCTCCGAGGGTCCCTGCACACGTGCGAGAGAGAGAGATGGAGAGAAAAACAGAGGGAGGGACGTGAAAGCCACAGTCTTTCTATAACCTAACATCAGAGGTGGGATCCCCTCCCTTTGCTGGATTCAGTGCATTAGAAGTGAGCACGGCGTTCAGCCCTCACTCGGGAGGAGGAGACTAAACAAGCCTGGGGACCAGGAGGCTGGAATCAGCAGGAGCTGCCCCCACACCGTCCACGCCTCACCGAGAGAACAAAGGAAACGCTTTGAAGATGAAAACCCTGTAACTCGCAAGTTGGAAACTGAATCATGGCTTTCCACGGTCCTCCAGTGAAATTCCACCCTCTCGCTGTGGCTTCAGGGTCCTTGGTGACTGGACTCTAGCTTCCCTCTTTCTCTTACTAACCACAGTCCATTGATTTGTCTTCCTCAAACACATGGAGTTCTTTCAGAGCTCAGAGAGCTTGCCTCCGCTTCCCCTTCTGTTTTGGGGGAGGTCGTCCCCAGATGTTCCCAGAGGTTCTATTCTGCTGATCAGTCTGCCCTCAGTATCACCTCCTGGGAATGAATGACCTTCCCTCAATGTCCCAAGGTTATTGGCCAACCCCCGCGCCATGGCGCTTCTTACCATGCTACCTAATCTTACTTTCTTCATCACACTTACCGGTTTAGCTGTGTATCTACAGGCACTCGCACTGCAATAGACACTGGTCAGAGTCAGCGTGGTAACCTGGTAAGTTACCAAAACAGTAGCAAACCCAGGCGGGTCTTCCTTCAAACATCCTTCAACACTGTATGGAGAAATTGGGGTGATTGAGAAAAGTCCAAATGGCAGGCAGAGGGGCCAGGATATTGTCTGAGAATATGGACAATAGTAGGTTCCAAAGAAAGATCTAAAGGGATCTGGAAGCAGGTGGGGGAGGCATCCGTGGGGTGGAGCCTGGAGAGGGCCGGAAGGCAGTGTGGGACAGTGACCCCGGGAAGGACCAGGCCTGTGCATTTTTTCATAAAAATCGTTTTATGGGAATATTCCTGCATGTCTGCGCCTGAGTAAACCTGGCAAGAATCCAAATAAATCTTCACTTTCCATTATGAGTATCACAGGCTTCACGCAGTTCTGCTTCTAACCCACTCTGACTCTTTCAAAAGAGAATGTCTGCATAGACGTCATCATAAAAATAGAAGGGGCTTCTGCCGCAGAAGTCACCATGGTCCCTTTACTTTAAAATGCTTCCATGTCCCTGTGGTCCCCGTGGGTCTGATACATACTGTTTGCACGTTTTGAATTTCCAGCAACATGGACCGCGTCTCTTCACTATGGAGTGAGCCATCAATCGTGTTCTTCCTCAAACACATCAAAGAAACAGGAAAAAAAAAATCTGAGTCCGTTTTCCAGCACCCTGGCCCTGCCTCTCACTTCTCTTTGTTTTCTATTTTTCCAAAGGGAAAGGGGAGAGGGAACAGAGAGAGACAAAGGCGGAGTGATTTTTGATTCTCTCTCTCTGGAGTGGCCACTGGCACTGGAGACAAGAAATTTGTCCAGGCGTGGCACTTAAAACAGGAAGTTTAAGCTACATAGCTGTGGTTTCCTAGGCTAGAATTGGCCAACCTTCGCTTCCTTTTTGGTGGCTCAGATCATATATTCTGAGAGCTAGAAAGAAACCCACTTCAGTCTCAGTTTCCTGATCTGAATAAGGAAGTGGTTGAAATAGATAAGCTTTAAAAAACCAGGACCTTAAAAGCCTGTGATTCTAAACACACACACACACACAGACCCAAATCAGGTAAGATTCTGATCTGGGACCTCTGTGCGTTGTACACACTCAATACCCATTTGTTGGGTTGATGTTGTTTGATCTTATCTAATCCAACCTCATCTGCTTTCCATTTTCAAAAGGATGTGGGTTGTGCAGCTTCATATCCTTGCTAATTAATTCGATTCCTGCTTTTCATGTACAAAATGTTATGCCTGCACGGAGGAGGGAGGTGCAAGTTTAGGAAAGGCAGTTAAAAGGGGAACTCCACAGAAGGAGGTGGTATCTGGGTCCTGAGGCATAAGTAGAAGTTTGCCAAAGAAAAGGAGACGAGGAGAGGCATCTAAGGATAAAAGAACAATGCGTGCAAAAACTCAGAGATACAAGAGTACCTGGTGCACTAGAGAACCCTGGAATGTACGAAAATTGAAGAGATAAACCAGGAAATTAGACCGTAAAGAAAGGGGGCGTGTGCTGGTTCTTGCCTGTCCACTCTCTGTTCCCACGTACGGTAGCATCACTTCGATTGTTCTTTGGGAGCGCCTTTTATCCTTCTCAGTGCCCGTGGTGTTAGTCCCAGAGCCCCCGGGCCCAAGAACCAGGTGCTCCAATGTCCGAGGGATGGAAGAGATGGATGTCTGAGCCCAAGGAGAGAGAGGGGGAACTTGTCCTTCCTTCACCTCTTTGTTTTAGCAGGCCCCGAGCAGATGGGATGTTGCCACCGACATTGGTGAGGGTGGCTCTCTCTCCTCAGTCTACTGAATCAGCAGCTAATCTCTTCCAGAGACACCTTCACAGACATACCCAGAGGTAATGTTTTCTCAGCTACCTGGGCATCTCAGGTCAGTCAAGTTGACACGTTAAAATTAACCATCACGGAGCCCCATCAATGAGAACTGATGCCAGTGAGTAAGAAACAGCCGACCATCCATCCTGTATCCACGGGTCTCAGCGTTCTCGCTAAGCCTTAATCATTGCATCATAGTATCTCTGCCTGCCACTCACTAGTCTTCACAATAATCTCCAATGGGATATTTTTTTCCTTAAACAACCAGTCTTTCCCAGTTTGGTACCAATAGCATGGGTCCCAAGTTCCAAGCCAGTCTGATGGCAAATGTACTTTCATCTTTTCTCACGGACTTTGCATGTGGATTTTTCTTTCTCTGTGTAGTCTGCTCGCACAAATAGCTTGATCAAGAAACTGAGAATGAGGAGAGTAAGTCTGATGATACCTTATGTATAAATATAGTTTATAAAGTTTCTTTCACTCTTGTTTTATCTTCTGTTTTTGCTTTCTTGTTCCTTCATTCTTATAAAGAAAAACACAAAGACATTTCTTTGCTTGGAAAGCACTAAACCCTGTAATCTCTTGTTTCCCCTCATTTAAAAATGTGTCTTACTACTTTCTCAAATGGGGAAAAAATAACTATGTTTCTGGTTCCCTTCAGTTAGTTGCTTCCCCCTAAAATAATCCATTCACACAAAAGATCTCATGAGCAATATATAATTTACTGGAGGTTGCATTGAGCCAACAGAGGGTTTATGCTGGCCTAGCCAACAGCAAATTGAAATCTCCCTTAGACAGCTCCTTGGTGTCAAAAATTTTCCATGGCGGAGGCTGGCTGGTGATTCTGTTCATTCTTTGAGCTTTCTCCCTGCCTCCCCAGCTCTTTCTGGTTTAGCTGCAGTTTTCATGTGACCATCCAGACTCTTCTCCTGTGTGAGGTAATGCAGTTATGTCTTGCTGTATTTTATCTTGAAACTTGCCCACCCACCCACCACCTTACCTGCCCAAACAAAAGGCCCCTGCACCTGCTGGGAGATCTATGCTACTTAGAAACGAGAGGCTGAAAGTAACAAAACACACTGTCTTCTCTTCTGCTGGATATCCCAGAAGGTCTGAATATTAGTTCAATAATGATGTTCAAAACTAGTACGAACAACATTCCACTAAACAGAGACGTTAAACTCTGCTTTTGAGCAGAACCCTCTGCTGAAAGATGAGTCAAACCACTGCCCGTGACCGTGCTCTACAACGTGATGTGTGTGATGCACCTGCTTCCTGGCTTTAATGTGCTGCCGACACTTCATCCCCGTTTTGAAGCCAACCTCTCGACTCCCCCGCTTACAGCCTCCCACCAAATACAACTGCTTTTCGGTGCGTGGAGAGAAATGAGGGATTCCATTTTAAAAGTAGAAATACAATGAGATTTCCTGTTTATTTCCCACAGGCAGTGACCTTCTGAGACCGGGATACGTCTACTATCCTGATAATAAATCGTAGGTTATATAATGAAACGAAGTATTTGGGTTAAAGGGGAATGACTGGTTCCCAGATTTCCTTCTGTCACCTGACTTTCTAGAGCGTTTCATCTTACCATTTATTCATTTTTCTCACTAATTTAAAAATATATAGTGAGTATCTGTGCGATTCTAGACCTTGTGTTAGGTGTCAGAGATGCCAAACTGAATGTCCTGACCTCTGCCCTGAGGAAGGTTCAATCTAGCCACGTAGGAGAAAAGATGAGCAAAGATTCTTGATTAAAATTATGGATAATAATGATTAGATGATGATGGTGGTGGTCGTGGTGATGATGGCTGACATCCATTGTACCAGCTACCATGTGACACAGTTGACCTATTTTGTCTTATCTAATCTTCACCACAATCCCTGGAAGTATGCACTATTCATATTTATTCTATCAGTGAGGTAGCAGGAGCTAAAGGAGACCCAGTAACTTGCCCTGAGTCAGAAAGCCACCACGGGGTAAAGCCAGGATCCAATCCAGGTGTGTCTGAGACTAAGTCTACACTACTGACACTTCTGTACAAAACATAGGCAGATGCTGGAAAAAGGGACAAGGGGCTGGATCAGAACAGAGAGAATAATAGCTGCCCTTGCCTGCGAGCAGTCAGGGAAGACTTCACGGAGGAGGTGGGATTTTTGCTGGCTCTGAAGGCAGAGCATCTTGTGGCAGAGCTGTGTAAGCAGGGAGAGAAGAGCACATCCACGGGCCACACTAAGGAAACGTGCAAAAACAGACTTTGTTTTGGTGAAGAGGAGTAGGTGAATGTCCAAGATCTTGGGATAATTAATAGGAGTTGTCCGGAAAACTGGCCTGAAGGTAGTTTGGAATCAGGTCATAGAAGACTCCTGACTAGCAGATTCAACTGTGCGAGACGTTACCTATGCGTATGTGTTTAATAATACTACCCACACGGGGCTATGATGCAGAGAAAGTGACATGCTCTGACACTCATGAAATATCCAGTCATTCCCCACTTCACACCACCACCAAGGCTCAGCGTTTCTAGCTCCAAAACACATCTCAGATACATCCAGTTCCCCTCCACTCTATGCGTGCCCCCTAGACAAAGCCCCTCTCGGCCCTCACCTGGACCACCAGGACCACCTCCTGAGCGGTGATCTGCTCCCAGCCCTGCCCTCCTCCAGTACAAGGTCCACCCACACCCCCGCATCAGGGAAAACCCTCTTCAAACACCAGTGTGATTGTGCCACTTCTCTGATTCAAAACTTTGCATCTAAGATAAAATTCAAAAGCATTCACAGGGTCCGACACCCTGTGGTCAGGGACGGACCCCTCTGCAGCCTCTTCCGGAAACCCTCTTCCTCAGATTACTGTCACTCAGCGTGCCCCCTCGCTCCTCCAGGGCGCTGAGCAGAGCAAGGCCCTCTCTGTCCGTGGCTTTCAGCCACACTGTGCCCTCGATGCAGGGCTGCAGGGCTGCTCCCAGACTCGTCCGTGGCCCAAGTCCCATGCAGCCTTGCTGGATGCATCACCCTTGGTCAGAGCAGCCCTCTTCCCCCTCATCTAGATTCTGGTCTCCCCCATAGTCCCCTTCACATCACTTACATGGTTTGAACCTCCATGTTCATTTGAGTTATTCGTACTCCCTCCTCTCATGTAACCAGGGCAGAAACCTTGTTGGGTTTGAGTCCCCAGCATGTCCTCAGGACCTCAGTGCCGCCTGGCGCAGCCCCTGCCCCATGGAGGGACACCGTAACTACATTTGAATGCGTGGACCAGTGGACAAGTAAGTAAGCACATACCAGCTGGAATTCTTGTTTGAAAAACACATCTCAAACCCTGAAACCATCTTGCTTCTCCCTTCAGAGGAAATCACCACCCATCCTCGTCCCCTGACGTGGATTTGGCTTTTGCAGAAAGCTTCAGAGTTATCAGGAGGCAGGACTGTCAAGAAAAGTGGTTGGCCAGACCAGAGGAGACCCTGGGCACTGCTCCGTGAACGAAGGGCAAGTTTCCCCTGTGGGGGTCCCGGCAGGGTGCTGAGGGGGTGTGGGCAGAGGAGGCGTGTGCAAATGTTCCAGCCATGGTTTCCCTGGAAAATCATTTCAAAGGCAATGCCTCCATCTGTATGTGTGGCAACCTGGCACATTTAATAAGCACCAGGCTCAAGACCTTTATCATTAAATTGCCTTTTGCATAAACTGCGATTCTGTGACTTCCGATCCCATATTGTATCAACTGCAGTAGGCTACTGTGCCCCCATCTGTCCCTCCACCCAAATAAATGTGTTGCACAAGGTGTTCATTTGCAAGAACTGTCTAAAAGTCTGCATCTGCTTATAGAGGGAGGAACTACAAAGAGCGATTTGCTGCAACGTTCCTGGCGTTGTCTGTGCGGGGACCCGCTCACGGGAGCTGCATCAGGAATTTCCCGACATGCTGTTCCCGATGCTTTTGCCATCGGCAGCTGTCGCGATGCCAACTGGCGGCTCCCGGAAGCCTTGCTCCCCCCCCGGAGACAGAACAGTCTCTGTCGCACTGGCCAGCTGCGGGCCCACCATCCCCATCTGCTGCTTGATCACGGCAGCTGAGAAACAAAAGCCTCCCTGTCAGAGGGCATGCCTGCCACACGGAAAGACGCTCCTCCCTTTGACTCTTTCTGCTCTTGAAAGGCACCTCCAGTTTGCAGAGCAGAGGGCCATACACAAAGCAAAGCAGTGCCCACTTCAGGATGGAAAGAGCTTCATTCCTCCAGTTTTACAAGGGAGGTCAGGAAGGAACCTCATAGTATGTTGGGTCTGTTTTTAGGGGCCCTGGGCTCCCTAACAGGCTCTGCTGTCAGTGGGGCAAGCGTCCTGGCCCGGCTCTGCGCAGACACCGTTTGGGGTTGGAGGGGTGTTGCGGTGATTCCTCTCATCTGCAATATCCAACCCAAGTCAGGAACAGGAGGGCCCAGTCATTTAGATTTTAAGTTATGTTCTATCAAAATAACAAGCTGCATCATTTGTTCATCTCCGGAGCCCTTCACTTCCAAAACCATGGGCCCAGAATAGCAAAAACAGAGGAGAAATACAAGGGGAAGCCACACAGAAAACAAGGGACCGCATGTCAGTAGATGCAGCTCAGCCAGCCCCCTGGCTTCTGGGATCTCCCCTGGCAGCCCCTGCGGGCCTAACCCACCCTGCCGCCCACCGCCGGCCGGCCCCTGGCGCGCGCTCGGTGGGCCCCGGCCCTGCCGCTGCCCAGGACCACGTGCTCTTCCGCAGGGGCCGCCGGGTGAGCCTTGTCAGGTGTGCTTCTTCGCTCATCTTGCTTCTGCTTCTCCTCGGAAAGTCCCTCCCCCGACGACCCAGCCACCTTGTACCTCAAACCTGGTCCAGTGTCTTCAAAGCCAGAGCTGTCCTGGTCCCTTTCCCAACCGTCTTCTCCATCCAGCCGGGATGGCTGTCGTTTACTGAGTCTTGCAGCACTCTGTCAGCCCCTCTGCTGGACAAGCGTGGTTCAGGATGCGGGAGTCATAAGACCTTCCCTCAGGCTGAGCCCGGGTGGGTCCCGACTGTGCGACGTTGGACAAGTCACTTTGCTTCTCGGAACTGCACGACCTCTTTGCAAAGCGTGACTAGCACTGCGTCCTTCCGCGGATGCCGTGCGGTTTAAATGGAACAACCTATATAAAGTCCCTAAAACATCAAAGCTCTTAATACACGATGGTTTCCTTTCCCCTCCACCTCTTCTGGCATCCTCGCTTTTAAGTAACTTTATTTATGGATTTAGGTATCTATGTATGTATTTATTTTTGCATCAGAATCTTTGGGCTTATCTTCTTTTTCTCCACTTCTAAATTGTAAGCTCCATGAGGACCGAAAAGATGTTCTGCTCAACTTAATGACCACCTCCCAGGACTTTAGAGCTAGAAAGAGATGAGTAAGTTTGGATACATTAAACACAACAAACACAACGCATATTGCCTTTGCCAGAGAGGGACACTGAGACTAAAAGGGGACGAAAACCCGAAGTTCTCAGGCGAACCAGCCTCCCCCAGTGACAGTGGTGGATTGCTACGCGAAAGGAAAAGGCCCGTGCTTCTCTCACCCACGTGCAATGCAAACACTCCCCCCTTTTTAGTCAGGGCCTTCCCTCATGCATTATACGCATTGCTTTCATTCCTGGCCTCCTTCGAAGGCAGGCACAATAGCCCACTATAAAGCACCATTCACACGGCCCACTCAGCCCTTCTCGTGCTCGTGCTGCACAAGCACATGCACGCCCAAGTGCCCACCCCTGCAGGACCCACACGGCGGCCTTCGCTCCTTAGTGGCAGGGCGTCTCCACACGCTCTCACTGTGTCTTTGACCTGTGCACTGCATCCTCGGGCACAGAGCTAGGGGACTCTCCAACACACCCGGTGCCCCTCCTCTGTTCCTTCAGTGTCATATTTGTCTGCGCAGGAAGGTGTGCCCACACTCCCCTGTAGGGAGGACTATGAACCCGGCGCAGCAAAGGGCCCATCCTTTCGTAGGTCTGGGGCCTTTACACACTTGGCTCAGGGTCCGCGGTCCGGCCAGAGTGGGGACGGCAGTAATGCTAATGGCAATCAGCCATACACGGGCTAATTTATCTTCATCTCTTTGAATCGGATTTTTTAACACCTACTCCCTCCATCATGGATAGAGGAGAAAATAGTAAGGTTAGGTTAATGCCACCAGGGGAGGAGGGAGGAGGGAGGAAGTAATTGGACTCAAGAATGTGCTTCCGCAGCCTTGATTCTGCTTGTGTTCATTTACGCCTTTTAGGGTGAACCATTCTTGTGATGACTTTAGGAAATTAAAACAAAAACAAAAACAAGCATTCACTTTCTGATTAGGCAAAAGCTACCAGTGTTATAAAACCAGCACAAAACCTGATGGCAGGTGAAACAGAGATTGACTCTCTAGTTTGCCACTGAAGACCTTTTTGACCTTGGAAAAGCGACATAAGATCTTGAGCATCTTTCCATATGCTTATTTTCCATCGATCTATCTTCCCCAGTGAGGTATCTGCTCATATTTTTCGCCACTTTTTGTTTTTTTTTAATTTTTCCAGCTTTATTAATTCACATATAGCATTGTGTAAAGGGCACAATATGTTGATATAATACACTTATATAGTGCAAAATGATGACCACCCAAGTATTAGCTAATGCTCCATCATGTCACATAATTACCATCTACTTTTGTGGTGAGAAAACTTCAGATCTATTCTCTTAGCAGCTTTCAAGTGTAAAATACAGTGTTATTGACGCTAGTCACCATGCTGCACATTGGATCCCCAATCTACCATCCTACCAGTAGACCACATCCTTGCCAATGCTGGTCTTTTTTGATGATCTTTTGATGGAGTGAGATGGTATCTCCTCATGGTTTTCATTTGCATTTTCCCGATGATTAGCGATGCTGAGCACAGAGGGAGCTGGGAAGGACCCAGGCAGCTGGCGTCAGAGAATGCCGACACCTGTGGAGTGAAGGCTGGTGAAACCTGCAGGGGGTCTGCAGTGGCTTTGCTGGCCGCTGGTTTCCTTGGTGGCAAAATCTGCTGGGTCTGTGGCAGAGCAGGTCACTGCGAATCTTGATCGCTCCCACAGCTTGGCTGCTGCTGGAAGCGGGACCTTTGTGTGGGGCCCCACATCCTACACTTGCCTTCCTGGTGGGGGGAACTCTTTCTACTCAGGAAGTTCCCTCTTGGTGCCGAGACGTTCCAGCGTCGGGGATGGGATGAGGCGGGCAAAATGAGACTGCCCTCCTTCTGTTTTCGTGTGCTTATTCTCACACGTTTTGTTTTCCCGTGTTGCTGAAGGTAGTTAACTGGGTTCCAGGACTCTCCCAGGGCTGCTGTTCCCAGACAGCTGTCTAATGGTTCATCTTTGCAGGAGGACAGAGGCTGGGGTCGCCTCCGTTGCCACTTCAGTGACATAACTCCCGCCCACTTGGCAAAAGGCTTTTTTGTTGGTTTGTTTTCTTACTGTTTAGTTTTAAAAGTTCTTTCTCTAACCTTCCCAAATTGTGTCTCTTTAGTTCTATTACTTTTGTAACTAATTCTCTATATTAAATTCCCTCTTTTTGAAATAACTAGAATGCTGTTTATTTTTCTAGTTAGACAATGATTGAGGCCTTTCCCACATGTCTTGATTTTTGTGATTTTTTAAACAATTATCCTAAGGAACCTTGAAATGTCGAGAAAGAGAGTTGTAACGTGTTTCCCAGCTGGACACGTTCTATACACTATGAAACTTGATATAATTTTAAAAAATGAATGAAGAAAAAAATCAAGACTTTTGGGGGGATTTTTATGAGTAATTAAGTTGCAACGATGGTTAATAGCTTGGAATTCACTCATTTACTCATTTATTCATTTAAATGGGACTGAAGGTGCTTCCCTCCTCTCTAGGCAGGAGTGATAGTTTTATTTATATAAACATCTCTTCTTTTTCTCTCATTCTAGAGATATTTAGAGATTGAACTGGTGTATTATGAATTGTAGTAGACAAAGAGAACCTTCTGGGTAAGTGGGCCACCCTTCTCTGTTATGTCCTATTCGCTGATCCAGATCACTTGCCATGAAAGGTGGAGTGCCAGGAAGGCCCGGCCTGCCCATCCACCTCCCCGGGAGTTCACAGAGCTGCTGTCACACATGGGGGTCTGACTTGACCTGACCTGATGTGCCATTGCTTTTCCTGTTTTTATTCACCTGCTTTGATGCAATTTTTAGATATCCTGTCTTGGTCTCCAACTTGGCTGTAAAAACACCCGTGAAGCGATCATGTTCAGATACTATGTGTTTCTGTCCAAACTGAAGTTCACTCTGACCTCAAGGGCAAGTTCCTGGTGCTGGTGGTGCAAGAAACTCCTTTCAGTGGAGAGATCTGAGCTAATTTGCAATCCACACTTATTGTCTGCGGTCCCTAGTGCTTTCAGTTACTGCATTCGCTTCTGCTGGCTCAGAGAAACTCAGGTGAAACAGGCTGGGCTTTTGTTTGTTTGTTTGTTTGTTTTTACAAGAGAGAGACAGGCTTGGCTTATTTCCATCACCAAGCGGTTTCGATTAGCTGAGCTGCTTTCAGCAAAGACAACCGCTGCTTCAACCGGCATCTTTATTCTGTGTCACCGAACAACACGCTTAATTATATTTTTCCACTGAAACTGTCATAGTTTGCTGGTGATTTTCAACTACATGTCTGCAGTCTTTATACCACATCTCTTTTAAAAGCTACCTACTCCTTTTCAGCCTGGTAGCCACCACCCAGCTTTCAGCTTCTGTTCTGCCCTTAGAATGACAGTAGCTGCCAGAAGGCTCTCATGCCCGACTCTGGCTTCCCTTATACCCTCCCTGTAGGGCCAGTCAGATCAGATCATCTCAATGCCAACGTGTAGATAGGCCTCATTGATCCCATAGCACCCTCCTCAGCGTGAAATCCCATAGCACACCGGCCGTTCATATCTTGTTTTCTGTTTCTCCACCCTCATCTTCTACCACTTCCCTGTGTCCACCCTAACGCCTCAGAGAGCAAGCCCATCTCTTCCCTGGATCCCACCTTCGCATCCTTTAAGATGATCCTTGAACTTTGCTTCTGCTGCAAACCCTTGACATCCCTCCTCCCCGCGGAAGGTACCAGTTCTTTCCTCTTTGTGCTGCTCATACTCCGCATATTCACCCATTATAATGTTTGTCACATTGTATCGCAAACTTTAGTTTGTACATCTCTACCACCATTAACCTGTGCGTGCCTTGAGGGTGGAAAACATAGATCTGATTCGTTAAGGCCTCCCTAGAAACTAGCAAAGCCTCAGGCATGTACTAGGGGAACTAGATGACTGAGTTTGCAAAGCCTTCAATCTTTATACAAATTGTCTTGCATTTATTAAAAGGCCAGATTCTAGGCTCTTGCAGAAATATGAATATGTGGGAGATTCACTTTCTGCTATGAAGCAACATAGGCTGTAGAAGAAGGGGTAAACCACATACACAAATACTTTCATCAGAAGACAGCATGGGAGAAGCCAAGGCAGAGGGGGGGCAGCTCTAAAGTAGACAGAAGTACTAGTCAATGGCATTGTTTCAACGCCATAATGGACGACTGTTTATCCAGAAAGACAACATGTCTTGGGTTCCTTAAATCCCACTGCCAGTGAGGCAGAGGTGGACTCTTCATTGAAAAATGATGGTCTAGCCATCATATAATTGATTGCACCAGCTGCAGATCCCCAAACTGAAAATTGCTTTGAGCCGAAAAGTGCTAGAAAATGAAATTTCTTGGGGAATTCACTGGAGATTCTCCCTGAAAATTAACATGTCCAATTTTCTTCAGGTAGCATGCATTAGGCATCTTATTAGCCCTCTTCAGTAATTGCAGCCTTTGAGTTTTTTGAGCTAAAATTACATAATGGTAAAATGGAATCTTAGAATTATATTACTGGGAGAAAATTAGAAAAGATTCTGTGGATGTCTCATTGGCTGCATTTTAATGTAGAAAAGTGGAGATATTTATATATATATGTATATCCACGACTCAACTCAAATCTCAAACTGTATGAATTAATTTTCCATTGCTGCCATAACAAATTACATCAAATTTAGCAGCTTAAAACAATACCCATCTATTAACTCGCAGCTCTGTGAGAACTGTCAGAAGTCGAGGTACAAGGTGGTTTCTCTTCTCCTCTGCGTAGAGTCTCACAAGGCCAAAATCAAGGTGTTCAGGCTCCGTTTTGAAAGCTCTGGGGGAAAACACTGCTTCCAAGATCACTCTGGTTATTAACTGAACGGGGCCATTGCAGTTGTAGGGCTGGGATTCCCAGCCTCTTGCTCCTAGAGGTCACATGCCTTTCCGCTCATACGTTCCATGTGGCCCACCTCCAACAATGGTGGGTCAAGTCCATCCCGTGCTTTGAATCTCTCTGACTTCTGCTGCTGCATCTCTTTAACTCCAACATGAGAAAGTTATCTGTTGTAAGGTATACTATAATTTGATTGGGTCTACCCAGATAATCCAGGATCATCTACCTCTCTTGAATTCAAAAACCTTAATCATATCTGCAAAGTCTCTTTTACCATGGAATGCAACATCATCACAGACTCCAAGGATTAGACTGTGGACACTTTGGGAGCCATTAGTCTGCCTAAGACACTATGTATGTAAAGTTTGCCAAGGCATAAATGTGTGAAGATTAGCCAGTCAGTTAATTGGATTTTTACATATGCATAGAGATCAGATAGGTGTTAAAATCAAATAAAATGGTGACGACTTGAGGATTCCCCTGAGCAGATAAAACTAGTCAAGCCACATAAGCAAAATTTAATCTAGGTCATTTCATGGATGTAAACAATATTTTACTTAGGTTATGTCTTCTAAATGCCTCTAATAATTGTAAATGAAACCTACGCTGTCTCCTAAAATGGCATAAAATAATCTTTCAGCCAGTCCTCTACCATCTGGAAATCCCCATGTCATGGTAAAATCATAGAAAAGGCTAACTTCCTCATTCCCCCTTTATAAGCCATCCTATAATGATACACTTCTGAGCTTCATGCCACTTTGGGGTTTGAAGTCTCCTTGTTTTGGAAGAGTTTCTCACTTGACAAAATATTCGTATCAAGTAAACCTCTTTGAAATTCTATCTGGTACAAGCCTATGAATGAATACAGTAGATTCAAGCACATAACAGATGTTCAGTAAATGCAGTTCTTAAAGATACTGATGTGTTTGTTCATATACCTCCACAGCTGGCCAATACACCTAGCTGAGCATATGTTCAGACACCAAGACAGACCTAATGATTAACTTTGTTTTCACGATTCCTGATGTTTCCCAAGGAATATTTTTATGAAGTTTGCAGGTCAAAGGATGAGATTTCTGCTTTCCCAGGCCAGGAAAGAAGGCAAAGGAAGCAGCATCCAAGACAGGGATACTATTGTCCCTGTGTCCTAGACCCTCAGTACTTCCTGCATCTCTGGATGACTCAGCTCACTTCCAATATCTATAAATATAAATCATGCGTGGGAACACGGCAGCTCACTGATTTTCACCTTGTCTCTTTGTGGTGGCTTCCAATTGTCCCCAGCGACCCCAAATACTAGCATAGAAAGGAATATCACCACAAAATCAGTTTAATAGTGGTAGGTCAAGAGTACTTCACAGCACAACACATGGTGCAGAATGAAATGAAAGTTGAGTAAATCAAGTTCAAAGAGAACATATCAAACAGCCAAACTGAGTTAGGGTTCCTGCTCTTCTCCCATTGATGCCTCACAAAAATATCCAATAGCAGCAATTTTTAAAATGTTTTTAAAATATTTTGCCGATCTTTATTATCAGATGATTCTTCTCTACCCTTGATCATACGCATTGTTAAGCACTCTGATTTCT
This sequence comes from Vicugna pacos, assembly GCF_048564905.1. NCBI lineage: Eukaryota > Metazoa > Chordata > Mammalia > Artiodactyla > Camelidae > Vicugna > Vicugna pacos. The sequence goes on from NC_133001.1 coordinate 53,122,733, forward strand.
AAATTCATGGCAGAGATCGGATGAGCACATGCTATCGAGCAAGTCAAAACTGATGTTATAAAACATTGCCACTGACCTCGCTGGAGATCCCTGTTGGAAACAGATTTTTCACAAAACAACTACCGAGTTTGCAGTGGGTGACAAGCACCATGTGACAATAACCAAGTGTGATGGACTCTATTCTATCTTAACAATAATTGACTTTGTTACATTTTTTGGGGGTTATTAAAAATGCAAGACTTCAAGTCCTGCAACTTGCTAAACAGCCCCTCTATTCGCCTGGGCTTCTTTCTCTCCTTGAACCAAGAATGAGTTGCTGCCCACGTGCATGGCAGTGACGAGCTCACACTGATTTAGAGGCTGGGTGGGCGGAGGCGTGGAAGGAAAGTGGGCCATCCCTTCTCTGTGTTCATAGACCAAACCACGCCAGTTTCAAAAGCCACTTATTTAAAATAAATAGGAAAAAAATGAAGCACGTCCCCCCTCAGGTTTCAGAAAAATCATATAAAATTATACCTGCACAGATTCGTTTTGTTTTACCAAACACAACCCAAAGTCATCCCAAACCTCACATTTCTATTCTTCCAATTTGACTGGCTCAGGAATTTGGTGAATCACACTGCAGGGAAGACAAGCCCACTCCATTCACACAAACAAATTGTTTTTGTTTCCACTCATCACTTGCATGAACAAGCGCGTCAGATGCGTTAGCTGACTGCTCCGTTATCTTCAAGGCACTCTGAAGTTTTTAAACTGGCTCCTTGATAGATCATTCTTACTGAGACTTTTGAAAAAGTGGTTTGGAAGGATGGATTAAACCCCTTCCCCTTAGCTATTTATGTAGTGCTAAGCCATGGGAGAGACTGGTTTATTACAAGAGTTTGCAACATAAGCAGAGTCTCTATCCTGTACAGCAGTACTAACTGAGATACTCATTCTGCACCGTTTATACGAAGTGCCAGAGCTCGTGGTTGTAGGCATATTGAGAACCAATCATGGACAACCCTTTATGATTTATAAAGCACTTCCACATGTATGACTCATCACAATACACGATGTGACATGTTTTACTACACCAATTTTCCAGATGAGAACATGGAGGCCCAGAGGTAACTTGGCTTTCGTCAGGCAGGATCCAAACCAAGCTTTGCTCCATACAAAGCTCGACTTCTTGATCACAAGGCTGTACCAATTTCCAAGAGGCGTTTTCTCTTCTTCCCGCTGTGCCTTCTTACTTGCTCTTGCGCCTCCCGTTTGCCATTTGCTGGGAGGGGAAGTACCCCTTTTCCTTGCAGAACAACCAGGGACTCCCTACCTCCTCCAAGTCCATGCTCCTCTCCCTTTCTCACCCCCATTCCTGCCTCTGCGACCTGCTCATTCTTCCTTGCTTGCAACTTAAAGAGTCAGGAGAAGATCTTCAGGAATGAGTTGGACATCCTTCTGCCAAAAAGAAGATTTTCCTTAAAGTGACCTTCCCTCAGTTATACTAAATATAATTAATGTTCTAGTTACTTTGGCCATGTAACAGATTATCCCAAACTGCAATGGTCTCAAAAAAAAAATCGTTTTGTGATGTTCCTGGATTCTGTGAGTCAGCTCATACAGGGCGGAGTTGGGAGGATTTGTCTCTGTTCTACAAAATCTGGGGATTTAGCTGGAAAAAGTTGAATGATAGCGGGAGTCGAACAGAGAGTGTGACTCCATGCCTGTGGAACTGGAGTCACCTTGAGGTTTCTCTACCCATATGTCCGCTGGTTGAGGCTGGGGTTGGCTGGAACCAGCGTGGGTATCAACTGGGGCTGTTCCATGTGGCCGCTCCACATTGTGTCTCCATATGGACAAGATTAGGCTTCCTTTTATATGACAGCTGGGTTCCAAGAGCAAAAATCCCAGAAGAGCCACATGGAAGCTGAATGGTATTTTGTGATCCCGCTGCAGAGGTCACTGGGCATCATTCCACCATGGTTGGAAACCTGCTTTGATTCAAGAGTAGGAAACAGACTCTACCTCTCAGACGGGAAGAGGGCCATAGTCACACTGTAAGAAGGGCATGCAGAATGGGAGACATGGTTACAACCATCTTTGAAGAATATAATCTGCCCCATTTTTGCTTGAAAAGGCAATTTAGGTTCATCTCTTGCATCCCTAAAAATCGTTCCTTTACCCCATGTCATCTGACTTCCATCTTTATCATTCCACTTTAATGAAGTGTAATTGAAAGAAGAATTAGACCTCTTCTTTCCAAGTTTGAGTGGACACCCCGATTTTCTGGTCTGTGTTCTCCATCTTTCTGCCGTGCGGCCCATGGGCTGTGTGTTCACTCCGGGCCCCTCTAGGGCCACTCCTCACCCCTCTCCATCAGGCTCCGTAGCCCAAGAAGCTGCATTCTAGGGACTGCAGCGACCAGAACTCCTTACTTCTGGATCCCCTATTTGATTTGGCCAAGGTAGAGAAGTAACAAGAGGCTACGGAGTAGAAAGAGAGACAGAGAGTGGGGTGACCCTGCCTTCAGCTCCCTCCCTGTTTAATCTTTCTGCCACAGGCCGTAGCTCACTTCAGGCAGCCCTCTCCCACAGCTAAACAGCAGACAAAGCCTTGACTGGATACTCCTCTTTGGCTTAGTAGGTAAAGCCTTAATTTCAAGGACCTGGCCCAAAGCTCTTGTCTACCTTTCTCCCTGTCTACAGACATCATTACACCCTTTGGCCCAGCCCTACTGAGATGCGTGCACTTCCTCCCTACACACTGTGCTGTTCCACACCTCCTTGCCTTGGGTGACATGCTATAGACTCCAGCTGCAGAGTGAAAGCAAAATCAACTCAGTCATCAGCACTCCTTAGGGATGAGCGGACTGGTACATAGTCCCTAGACATGTGACAGCTTCAATCTAAGTTAATTAAAATTAAACACAATTCAGATTTAGTTCCTCATTTATACTAGCCAGATTTCAAGTGTTTCATAGCCACGTGTGGCTGGTGGTGATTATTTAGACAGGATAGAAGATATCCATCATCACAGAAGGTTTTGTTGAACAGTGTTGTCTAGAATCCATTTAGGGTGGTGATTTTTACATCTCCTGCTCAATGAAACTGTAGGTGGGAGCCTCTTCTATGGAACAGATATAAATGGAGCCCTTCTGGTTGAGCCGAGAGTAGGGGGACTTGGAGACTCTGCCATATGTCACCTCTTAGATAGCCCTTTGAAATTTAGAGCTCCACAGAGAAAAAGGGAGAAAACCAAGAAAGACCCACCCAGCCCTTGTAACTCAGAACTCAGCCATGCCCAGAAGCATGCAGATCAGATGCAATCAGCAAAGAAAAATGACTCATATCAAATTAAGATCCTGCTCATGTTTAACTCAACTTATCTCTGACATATCTGATTGTATTCACTCCAAAAACAGCAATATAGAAACATTACAAGTCATAGTTGCCTAGGACAAAAATCCCTTTTTAACTCAATCTTGTCCACATTTAATTTGCAACAACTTCCTTTGCAAATTGTTAGTCCCAGAACAGCATAAATGTTCCCTTTCCTTAAGTCCAGTGGACCTCTTGTTTTCCCTTTGTTCTTTTCTATACTCCGTAAATCAACTTGATTTGTTTTCAGAGACTTCTGTCCCTTTTAGGTGACCGCAGGGCACAATGGACTACATTTTCCAGAATATTCCCAGGCTTAGTCCCATTCCCACCATGAACCACATCTTCCCATCCCTAAAATTCATGTTCCCAGCAGAAAAGCAATGCCTAGTTCCTACTAGGACAATTTGCTAAAACAGTCCCTTCCATCATGTTCTTCTCTGACAGGAAAGGCTGGGCAGGTCACTGGGGAAGAAAGGCATTACGAAATATTAGGAAAGGAAGTGGTCTGACCTGTGAGCAATGACCACCTTGAAGAAGAGGTATAAAATAACACTTTATTCAAATTATAAGTGCACTGGAGAGTGACTTTTGACTAAAACTTTTTCACTCTCTTATCCCTTTTCTTCATCTTCCTTGCTTTGCTCCTTTGGCATCCAAGATGTCTTCCATCCTCTCCAGTGTTGGCACCTTTGGTCTTTAATCATGGCACAGCTGCCTTGCCTTACTACATGGGTTCACAGCTCACAGCCAGTCTCCTCCATAGGGCTCCAGGCATCCCAGACTCACGTTTCAGAATCCGAGCTCCAGCTCACGCTCCCCCAAGTGACAGTGTGGGCTGGCCTCCTTCCAGCCCCAGAAGTCCTGCGAAGGCTGAAGGTGGAAGGTTACAGGAAGGGTGGAAATCATGTAGGGAGATGTGATCCTGAGGATTATTACCATATAAAAATCCCTAAAGACTCACTCTGTTTCTCAGTGTGCCCTAATATTCATTGAGCCACGTTTTGTCTAGAGCTTCACGTAAGTTAACTTTAAATCATGGAAGAGAGATATCTGTAATCCTATCATACATATATGTAAACTGAGTCTCAGAAAAGCCCATGGACCTACCCCAAGGTTACACAGCTGGCAGGGGGGCAAGCCAGGAGAGCAACACCCATTTGACTGCAAACCCCTCGTTTTCCCCAGTCTACCATGATCACCTTCATAAAGCAAGACACACCTCTCAAGCTGGATCTGCCCATTAACCTTCATCACATCTTGCACATGACCAATCATCTTGGCAAACTTCTTACCGAATGAAGGAGGTGATTTCCAGGACGAGGTCATTCCTTTTCTTTGAAGAGTGCTCGTGTTGTTTCACCAGCCCCTTTAAAAATTGCCTTTGATGTGAGATGATCCCCAGGTTTTGACTTTCAGGAAACAGGCTTATGAGGAGGATTACAGCACCTCGAGGCGGGTGGCTGTGATGGGTGACAACCAGCGCCAGAGCAGGGACAGCCCCGGCTCTCAGAGGGTGTTCCTCCTCCTCCTCCTTTGCTCTTACTCTTTGAAACTAAAGACACCTGGAGCCTTGACATGTTTGCTTTGGCAGCTGGATACTCTTGAAGGATGAGCTAACTCACATCCTCACCTTAGGGCTAGAAGAGATCTTGAAAGTCATCTAGTTCAACCTCCTCCCTTTGCAGAAGAGGAGAGGGAAATTCAGTGGCCTCCCAAGGTCACCACCACATTAGCAGCAGAGCTGGGTCTGTGAGTGCAGTCTGTGGCTCCTAGAGGAGGGCGTCCACCCCATGTCAGCCCACCTCCACACAAAGCATGAGAGAGCTCTTCCAGAGAGTGAAGTCTTTGCTGACAGTAACGCTCTGTCATACAAAGAGCGTGTGCTCTCGAGTCAGACAGAAGCAATTAGACTCAAACACAGTCGGAATCCTGAAGATGCAGCCGCTAGATGTGCGACTGGAAAGCTTGATCTCTTCATCTGTAACTTCATGACGTTAATGGAAGGATTGAGCGAGACAGCATATTACGGAGCGGTGGTGGTGTCCAGGAAATAGGAGCCCAACCATCCCCCTGCTGTCAGTACTTACAGGCTGTGAACAGCCAAGTTCAAGCCAATCTAAATACACTAATTTCAGATTCAACAACGCATGTCTGTATTACCTTCTGAGAATCAACGTTAAACCATAAAATACATGACGAGTGATGCTCAGATTTTGAAGTGGCCATTATGGAAACTATAATACTAAGGACCAGTTTTTGAGTATCTACTTTGTGTTTATCATGCTAGGCAGTTTTTTATGCATTTTTCTTTCCCCAAAACAATCTTGTAAGGAAGGTATGTTTATCTCTCTGCTATCAGAGGAGAAATTGAATCTCAGAAGATCAAGTAAAAGATTCAAGGACACATGATGTCATCTGTTCCATTTGTGAAATATACACCCGCCAACACTGACTCCTGTCACTGCGGCCCCGGCCCCAGCACACTTAGAGACTTCAAGTTGAATTTTAATGCACAATAAGAATAACAGGAAGGGAGGGAGAAAAGAAACTTAACTACTCCTCAGAAAGTTGAGAAAAGTATAGAAACAGGAAATGAATCACTGTTAGGATTTTTTCCCCCCTTTTTTTTATAGGAAACCCAATTTGTCAGATAAGAAATGGTAGAGAAGCATTTAGCTGTCTCCCTCCACCCAACCAAGTCTGAGGAATTGCTTCTAGGAGTGCACATTTGGCTTAAAAGCCTGTGGGCTGACAAAAAAAAAAAAAAAAAAGCTATTTAGATTCCAGGAGAAAGCTTTATCACCTATTGTGCTGGCGTGAAAGTAAAATTAAGGGGAGATCCTTGGGGTTCATGTATGTTGAATCCTTATACTCTGAACAAGTAAAAGGCAGTTGAAAGACTCAAGGAGAGCCCTGGCTTTTCCCCTGCTCCTAAAAGTTAAGCTCCAGGGTCCACCCAGGAACCTAGGGGTGGCTGTGCTCAGTATTTGCACAAAGAACATTTTTAAAGAGTTTTGAACATGGCAGTGCTAGTTTATAACAGTTAAACCTGAGCTCAGCCTTCTCTCTACCAATTAACTAGTGGAATGATCTGCTATACAAGCCACTTCAGAGCTCAGTTTTCTTGTCTGTTACATGAGGGCTATAAGGCTCACCCATTGATACTGTTGTTGGAATTGGAAAGTGGTGTCCATTGGGGTCCTCACAGGAACATAGGATGCAAGTGTTATTCTATTATTATCATAATTTTCTTCCTCTTCCTTTGTCCTGAAATACCTTTACCACAAAATACCCTTTTAGGAAGTTTTTCAAGATACCATCTGTTATAGACTGAATGTCCCCAAATTCAAATGTTAAAGGTCCCACCCTCAATGTGACTATATTTGGAAATAAGGTATTTATGGAGGTAATTAAGGTTCAGTGAGGTTGTAAGGATGGGGCCCTGATCTGATAAGATTAGTGTCCTTATAAGAGGAGACACCTGAGAGCTTGTTCACACTCTTTCTACCAGGTGAGGACACAGCAAGGAGGTGGCCACCTACAAGCCCATGAAGAGGGTCCTCACCAGGAACTGAATCAGCCAGCACCTTGATCTTGGACTTCCGGCCTCCAGAACTGTAAGAGATAACTTTCTGTTGTATAAGTTATGCAGTCTGCAGTGTTCTGTCACGGCGGCCCGAGCAGACAGATACACCTTCCCCCACAGCCTCAGCATAGACGTGTCCCTAATGGTGTTCCTCCGCTTCTGAACTCCACAGCACGTTTTGCTTCTGTTCCATGATATTAACAGTTTCTAACTGATATTAAAAGGATTTGGCTGCATATCTTATCTCCTAACAGCAGGTGAAGTCACCTCAGGGTCACCAGCCTATAGCACAGAAGTGGACATTCCCAGCAAATGCCTAGTCAGTGAATACTGGACACATCAATGAGCTCACTAATGTATGTTGCTCCCGAAGGTTAATATTTGTTTGCTTTAGACAGATTGCACTTTATTTGTGTTAATCTCTCTGATTGTACTTAAAGTAACATGTCAGGTCGGTATTATTTATGCAAAGTCTGTCTCCATCCATAGGGATTAAGGGTAGTGCCATATCTGTTGTCCCATGGGAAGCACCTGGAACTTTGTTCAGGTTAATACATGACTGTGAAAAGACCATCCTGGTGATTTGGTATAAACGCCTGGGGGCTGGACAGATTTCATTTGCTGGAATTACTAGATTGTTTGGGGAGATACAAGAACCTGGCAAAGAAGTGAACACTTTCCGGTGAACTAGGCACAGCTGGAAAATCGAAGGCTGAAACGCTGGGGTTGGGAGTCTTTCCATCAGAAAACGTGGTGTCTTTAAGAATTTCCAAAGTTATGCAGGCAAGAGGAGGCTACCTAAATCTTCAGAAACATTTACTGGCTCCATGGTAGCCTCAGCTCTAGTGGTTTTCACTTTTTAACGGGGATTAGTTAAGGGGTAGAATTTTGGACTCAGTTTGGAGCGTGTAACACCAAGATAGTAGATGAAACACCAGAGGAGAAACAGGGGTAAGCAGTAGGAAGAAAGGCCAGAATTCTCAGATTTATCTGCAGGAGTCTGGACTGTTCCAAGTCATGAGACTGGGTGTTTGAGCCAAATTTACCTGAATTCTGGAGAAATGAGGTGATCCCAGAGGATAACTGGCCCCTGCTCTGACCCAGGCCCTTGGCTGGGTGCTGACAATTCAGGGATAAGACGCCATCCCCAGCCTTCCTGTGAAGACGCTTCCCAGACAGATCAGGCAGGTGGTGTCACTGCTTGTAGACTCCCGTTCATCTGAACGTGAGCTCCCCAGGGGCGCGTGTAAACACAGCGCGGGCCAGAAAGTGGATCAGAGACCGAGGAGAAGAGCTCAGAGCAGGAGGACAGTACTGTCTCCACTGTCTTCACAAAAACCTGGGCGGCACTTAGAACACTGTCACTGGCTCTACTGCAGAGGTGAGCAAACAAAGGCCCAGGGCATGGAACTGAGCTGCCCCCAGCCACACGCCTTCATGGTGGCAACATGCGGACCAGAAGCCACATCTTTGACTTTCAGGCAGTAGGCTCTGGGGGAGACAGCGCAGAGACAGGGGATTCTGTTACCAGTGTCACCACTAAGTCACTCCTTTCAAATCCTGAGATCACATGGAACCGAGAGGTGAAGGAAGTACACTGACGGAACGTCTACCAGATGTCCGAGGGGGTCCATTCCTCATCCTTGTTCTGAGTGACACAGCACAACCACAGGTACACTCACGGACGCATAAACACCATCCCGTTGCTAATGCAGCTTGTTTTTTCCTCTTTCCTTTAACTCTGCCCCTTCGTGCCTCTCACCTCATGTTATTCCTCCCATACTTTCCTCCATTTTCATACATATTCATTTACTCAACTCATGTAGTTGCCCAATTTACATACATTTACAGGCACCGATTGAGTACCAAGTATTATGCTAATGCAGAGGATGCAGGGATGGATAAAAGAAGACACAAACTGACAACAACAAAAACAAAGCCCCACGAAGATTCCACACCTCATGCAACTTCTATATTCCGATGGGAGGAGGTCGACAATAAACACAGAAGTCGGTGAACAGTGTGTCCAAAGACACGTGGTGGGAGGACTAATAAAGCGGAGCAGTGGGGTGGGAACACTCGGGCGGAGTGGGAAGGGGTGGAGAGGCCTGGTGTGCAGTTCTAAGTCGGGTGGCCTGTGAACAGGTACACACGTGCATTTGGAACACATGGCACCGTTTTGCAAAGACTGGATAATACTATGCACACTCACTCTACTCCTGTCCTTCTCCAGTCAATAATACTTTGTGGAAATCCCTGCCAAGTCAATCCATTCCGTTCTCACTCCTTTGAATGGCTGGATACTATTCTAAAGTATGACTGTATCAAACATCATCCATTCAGTATCGATGCGCAGCCTTGCATGATCTCATTTCATCCTTACAAAAGTCCAGGGTGATGGAGGAGAAAGCAGTGGGGCTTTCGTGGTCAATGTTCACATTTTCTTAGAACACTAATCAGTGTTTTTAATACAACCACACTGTTGACGAGACTCACGGTAATGGAAAAAGGGGTCTCTCTGCCTTTTGTTTCCCTTAATGTGTTCCCACCTCCTTTTCACCCCCTAGGCTTGAGGCTTGCTTTGGTCTTTGCTCTTGAGTGGAGTTCTTGGATGGACTAGAAGCAGTAAGAATCCAGAATCAAGTCAAACAAGTAACAACATCAGAAAAGATCTTGGAAGGTAGCTGGCCCAGCCCCCTCCATTTCTAAGTGGGCAACCAGAGACCTAGAAATAAGAAAGGATGCCCTAAGGTCACACAGGCAATTTGTAACAAACTCAAAAGAATACACTCGAGTCCCAAATTCCAATCTAGCACTCTGTCCCCTGCACTCTCCTACTCAGTGTGGTCCACAGACCACTGACACCAGCATCAGCTGGGAGTTTGTAAGAAATTTAGAATCCCTGTCCTTACCCTGGATCTAGTGATCAGACAAGATCCCCAGGTGATACACACAGACACTACAGCAGGAGAACTCCCAGAGGAAAGAGGAGAGCAGGTGGCACACGCTTACCCGGAAGGTGAGCCAGGAGTGTGCGTGTGCGCGTGTGCGTGCGCAGGTGTGGAGCACAGAGGCACGATGGAGGAATCTCAGGTTGGCGTTGCCTGAGAAGACAGAAGGATGCAAGAACAGTAACTCGCTTTGCCTCTTCCCTCTTTTTCAAAAAGCAAAATTTCTAAAGCCAAGAGGCCTAAGCATCCCAGGCAGATCTCTGGGATGAGGTTTAAATATGAGCAGGAGATCAGGCACATTCGTACATGCTCTTAACCGAATCACAGGCCCATGGGAGCAGGGAAGAAAGGAAAGAAAGGAAAGGAATGAAAAAAGGAACAACTTACATTTCTGCTTAATTAAACTGTCCTTTAGGCATTTGCTCTTGGCGTATTCACGTGGACAAGGGGTTGTAAGAAAACGCAGAGAGGGAGGCAGGTCTATTTTTTCAGAATAAATGTAGCATATTTCCTGAAGAAAATGAGTTCCTAGTTTTCTCAGAAGGAAGACACTCCATTGTTGGGAAGCAAAAATGAACACATTTTTCTACTTTTTCAAATGGCCTGTCATTTCCTTTACAGTGGTAAACGTCCCCAGGGAGATTTTTCACCCCAGAGATAAAAACCTGTATTCTCTCTACGTGATAAAAACTCACTCAATCTTCATGATCTGTGTCCTGCAGCAAAGTACACTCCTAAAAAGCTCTCCATTAACCCTAACTGGATGAGTTGTGTGTAGCTAAAAGTATCTCCTCAAATCTCCTCTTAACAAAAGTTATTTTTAGCAAACTTGTACTAAATTATAACTCTCGTGTCTTTTAAGCATTCCTTTTGGGCTCCCATAGGAATGTAGGCCGAAAAACTGTTAGCAGGGGGAAAAAAAAGCAAAACAAAACAAAAAACAGAGAACAAGCAACAAAAATTAAAATATATACACATATATATATATTTTTTAACTTGGATTTACTTATTTACCTACTTTATGCCAGCTATTTTAGGTTTAATCCAAAAAAAAATTCTCATAGAAGTTCTTATACTGATTTTGGAAATGAAGAATTCATGCTGGAAGAGGTCAATTAACTTGACGTACAAGAATAAGCTAGAACTAAAATGAAGAGCTGTTTCTGCACGAGGCTCAGGGTCTCCCCACCTCACCCCGCCACTGGGACCAAGCGAAGCATCTTGGAAGCAGCCCACGTTCACGCTGGTCCTGGGCACCTGACTTCCGCCAGCAACTGTGGAAAACAATCAAGGAAATGAAATCCCCCTGGGAGGCAGCAGACACTCAGGGGAGGGAACATGGGCGGTTTCCTGGATGGGCCCCTTGGGGTTCTGGGAAACCATGACCACAAATCAGAGGGCCTGCCCAGCATTGTGTAACTTCAGTTCAGAAAAAGAAAGCTCTCCTCTCTCCAGCAGGCCTCCAGCCGGCCTCTCATGACAAACCACTTTCCTGGACGCTTACTTCTTGAGCTCAAGTTGCAAGGAAGAAACGAAGTTGGAGATTCCAGCTGGCTGGAGGCAGGGATGGCCAGCAAGTTTTGGATAAAGCAGTCCTATTTCTTCTCTTTCGCATCAGTTTGAACTAGACAAAAAGGCTCATCTTGCCAGAGATGACTCGCTAGTCTGAGCTGGCCCTTTGGAAAAGCCCTCTCAGACAGCAGCTGTAAATCACGCGGCAACCTCTCTCTGTAAATCCCGCGGCAGCCAAGATGCGAAGAGTGATTTATCAGGCTGCTTCCAACAAGCTCAGTTTTTGAAGGCAGGCAAAAGATGCCAAAAGGCTTTAAAAGCTGAACGAGGATTTCCCCAAAGAGGGAAGCGGAAGACACTTCTTGGAGGAAGGGACCCAACCAACGACTGGACCATCTGGGTCCTCCAGGGAGTGGGGGTTGTAGGCAAGCTTTCTGCACCCCCTCCTGTTTCTGTATTCAGAAATGGAAATCATGGAGAGAGAGATCCAATCAGTAGACAAGAATGCATCCTCCCTCTCCTCTCCCTGACCAAGCCCTCCAAACCCCACCCCCCCGGCCAAACATGCTTCCTTAGACAGGAAACTTTAAATTGCTGGGATGGGCCACCCTAATTGCTACTCTTTTAATAACTCGGTTCACTCCTTGAAGTCTCTGTAAACATCTCGGAAGTGGTGTAACATGGCAAGGAAGGGAAGGAACGTGACTCACCTCTCCTGCAGGGGGCTGGCTTCTGAGGAACCAGAGAAGAGCTAGTTCATCAAGCCCCCTCCCCCCTTGGCCCACCTCTCCACAGTCTCGCGAGAGTTCCCAGAAACCGCGCTCACAGGTGTCTACCTGGTTTCCCCCACTGCCTCCGCCTAGAAGACTGTTTGTTGCCCACGCTCTCTGTCTGCACTAGCAGAGAGCTGTGACCACAGCCCGGCATTCGACCTTTTCCTTCACATCCTAATCCTGCAAAGGACCTGTAGGCATTTGGTAAATAAGACTGCTGAGAGAACCCAGGACGACTCAGGAAGGCAGTATCAGAGCGAAGACGCCAGCACCAGCCTCCTGCTTGCCCAGCCGGCTCTCTGCTGTTTCAGAGAGCCCTGGGCCTTCCCTGGACAGTCATCAGCTTTGAGATCTGGGACTTTCGGAGCCAGCCTTTTTCTGCAACATCACAGACGGTTTTTATATCTTTCTTAGCATCTCCATATGGAGTAAACAAGTGGAAAGTATTATTTGAAAACCAACAGAGTAAAAAGGGGATTGGGAAATACACATAACTTCATCTGGGCACATCAATTTCTTTCAACTTTTTTCCTTTTTGTACAATCGCTTTAATTTATGGTGGTTTGGGAAGTCAGATACCTGTGGTTTGCCGGAACCTCAGGTATTTGATTCAAGGGTGAGAGGGTCCAAGAGGTGTTTGCTAGTTGGTGGCAGAAATAAGAAATTTTCTATTTTTTCTGTCATCAAAAAATGAACCGTCTGAATACCCCTCTCCAGAAAGAGACTGGGCTGGGGCAAAGCAGGCCATCTGAGCAACAAAATGAGCAGTTGCAGGGCACAGAGTTCTTTCCTGGCGCTACGCGAGGCACAGAGCGAGAGGGAGAGACGGCTCGGCCCATCTCCAAGTGCAGGATTGGAGTCCAGAGGGATCACTAGCGGTTGTAAATCAGATCACGGAATCAGGTGGGACAGAGTTCGGAAGGAAAGCACACCAGGAACCAGAGAAGGGACGGTCTGTCTGTCCTGGGCTCCGTGGCTTACCTGCAGGTGCCGTCCAGGGCGCATGGGTAAGTCCGCCTTTAGTGGATGAGCTCTCTAATGTGCCAGTGGCAGGGAGATCGACTCAAGAAGGTACCACAAACCTTCTTGTTATGAGGCAAGAAGTGTATTTCAGAAGGCACGGCTAGCATTGTCTTAATATAGAGAATGACTCCTGAGGCTTTTTTAACTCGAGATGTTGGGGCACAGGTTATTCTGGGACCTCAGCTACAAGTGGGTGCTAAGGAGAGGGAAGGAAGGATTAGAAACCCCAAATGGAGTAGGATGAGGAGCGAGGAGCCTGAGAGGGCCACGACAGGCAGCCCCAGGGGTCTGTGGGGAAAGTCCAGTGCCCAGGTAACCAAAGATGTGGTTAGAAAGATGTGAGTGCTAGGTGGGTGGAGGGGTTGATGGTGAGACGGGCCATATCTAGAACGCAGGCCATGGCCAGAGGCTGGTGGGGCCTGGAGGGTTAAAAAAAAATCTAGTGTTTAGGTAATGATTAAGGCTTGGGACTTGGCAGGTAGGCAGGCCCAGGTTGGAATTTTGTCCTTATCATTTATGAGCCTGGTGATCTCGGGCAAGTAATTGAAACCCTCTTAAGTCACAGTTTTCTCATCGGGAAAGATCATTCTTTCTGTCTCATAGGGTTGGTTTAAAGATTGGTCCTGGTGATGTTGGGGATGGAGATATTGGTGACAAAGTGATAGAAGCGGGAAGAGGAAGAAGAGGAGGAAGGTGGACGATGATGGTGGTGGTGACGTGTGTCGTTGAAGCTGCCTGATGCCAAGGTGCATCCTGGGTACAGAAACAGCACAGACAAAATCAGCCTGTTTCATTTGCACAAACTCCCACCCTCACCCCAGAGTTGGACTTCTAAAACCTTTTCTGTTGTAGCTCAGAATTGTCTGAGGATCTCAGTACAATAAAGAATGGTTCCAGCTGGAAGAATCTGGGGCCACGTAGGGGTTGACAGTGTTTATCATGTAGACATTTTACTGATAAAATTAAAAAGCACAATCAGGTGTGAGCAACCATCATAGAATTTCCAGGACATCTATGTGCTGGTGTGATGTTATAAGAACACATTGACAAAACAGAAGTCTTACTGCAAGTGTTCAGCGCTAACCATATTCAAGCAGCATGCTGTCACATTTTATTATATCTTTTAAAATACTGTGTCTCTGTTTTAAGCCTTTATTTGATAGTTTTCATGGGAGGTATGTTTTCTGGAAGGAAAACTCTGGAATTTGAACAGAGTAGTTTTAACATCTTAATAGGAATCCTAGCATCTAGGTTAATTACGCTGTGATGATATAAAAACCACCCTGCATTTCTCTAATGCACAGCTTTATAGAAGGCACGGGAGAAAGAGTTTTATTACCAAAATGAGGAAAAGGTCTTGCTTTCATCTGTACCTGGGAGAGTTCCTGGCACACAGTGCAGAGAGTATAGGAAACAGGAAAAAGGAGTAGGAGGCAGACAGACCAGAATTTCAACCCTGACCTATCGACTCACTAACACAGCACTTAGAGCCAGGTGATTAACCTCTCTGATCGTGGCTGTCATTTTAAAAATAAGACCATGAGGCTTCATAAAAATTTGTGAGATGTGAGTTAATTTCCTCCAAATGCCTACCGTTGAGCCTGGCGTGTTGCATATACTCAGCTAGCGGGTCATCGCTCCGTGTGAATTTTTTGAGTGAACTAGACATATCTTCTAGATAATTAATGCTGACCTCGTTAAGCTCCCGAAAAAGGTTTTCATGAGAATTTTAATTCAATTTAAACCGGCCTCTAAGTGCCGTTGCATATTCTGCTGTCTTCTTAAATAACGTAACTTTTCTTATGGTGCAAGGTCATCTTGGAAAATAATAAATACTTATTGAAGGGCTTTCTATAAATATAAATGCTGTCAGGTTCTGTACACATTTATGTTTGGTGACCCCGTAATTTTTCAGCTGCCCCATTACATTTTTTATATCCACAGAAAAAGTTCTTATTTAACAGGAAGAGAGGAAGTACAATGGATTAGTGGAAAATTAGACCAGGAGTTGGGGCTGTTGGTGTCGGTTGCCAGCCATTTTCATGGGCAGCTGTGTCAGTGGGGACTGGTGACCTTACCACTCTGGATTTCGCCTTTCTCTTTTAAAATGTGTGTTTATTTTTTATTTATTTAAAAAATGTTAAAAAAATCTATAAGAGCGCTTTCTATTCTTCTGTTTTGTTTAAATGAATCACTTTTCTCTCTGAAAGCATTTTGCTGGCCACTCCGAGAAGTTCAGAGCCAGTAGCATCTCAAAGGAGACCGAACAGAAGGCCTGCTTTCCCTTGTGAGCAGTTGTGGGAAGTGCAGTTGTCGGGATGTGATGTGGGTCTTTGCGGAGGAAAAATAGGTACATAGTCGTTTGGTTGTTTGTTTCTCAAAAAGATCTACCAGCTTGTTGTGTGTTAAAGAGGAGAGTCCTTTCCACTTAGTCTGTCGTCTACAAGATCCCCTCCACGCAAGACCCCCACAGAGACTTTTTATCAGCATCTTCTTTTATGGGAAATGGACTGAGACCCTTTTCCTCAAACACCAAGTCGGTCAGAAGATTGGAATGGAAAACAAGGACGAAAGTGTAAATAAAAACAAAACAAAACAAAAAGGACTAGAGGGACAAAAAAAAAATCAGAAAGACAAAGCGACAGAAAAACAGAGACAGAAAGGGAGAAAAGAGAATGAGAAAGAAAGACAGACAGAAAGAACGAACGACAGAAAGAAACCCAGAGCACAAGCTAAAAGAGACCTTGACTGTTTTCACATTAAGCATATCTTTTTCCCATAATCACAGTTACTTCACATCCTCCCCAAATTGGCATGTTTCTCTTGGGAAGATAAACCCTCTTTGGCAAGCTCCCCACATGTGAGTCGAAGCAGGAAGGCCGAGTCATCCCTGTATTATGCAATCCTGCGTCCGGCCAATAATTGCCTATCTGACATGCTAGCCTCCCACATTCCAGGGATTCATCTGGAACAGCCAGGAGATTAGATGAGTGTGTATTTTCAGCTGGCCACCCTCACTCTTAGCTGGTGTGTCCCCTTCTGTCAGCAGAGGCACTCCTGTCTGTCACTGTCCTCCCAGAGATGTCTGTTCCTAGGGCAACACGTTCTTTCTGTGGAAAGAAGGAGGGACAGAGCTCCAGAGATCTATGTAATCCCAAGCCCTTATTGCCGACAAGTGTCGTGCGGTGGAACTCCACATAGCAACCGAAAACAGTAAGAAAAATTCAGGCAAACAAATCATTTTTCCACCTTCAGCATATATGCACAGTATTATGAAACACAGAGAACACAAGTGAGGGTTTAGGAAAATGGAGATCCAGCCCTCTGACTGCCACCTGTCAGCTGTGTGATTAGAGAAGGTCACTCACTTTTCTAAGCCTCAGTCTCTTCATCTTAAAATTAGGCACGCCAGTGACAACTTCATCAGGTTATTGTAAGCATTAAATGAGATTCTGGGTACAAAAAAATCCCTTGGACCACATTTGCTTGTCAATAAATACTAGTATCCTGCGTGTCGGTCAAGCATGGCCTCGCTATATGCATTTTGATTTTTGTGTCCCCAGGGCATCGATCACAGCGCTCAGCACAGTGGGCGGTCATTGTGTGCGACTCTGTACGTTCCTCTGAGACCGTTTAACAGCCCAGAGCCCATCGGAGGAGGGCTCGGTGCGCAGGCCATCAGTGCATTTGTGTTGGATGTTGAAGGAAGAAAAGAAGAAGAGCAGGAAGTTGAGTGAAACCAGAAGAGGGAGAGGAAGGAAGGGAGGAAGGGGGAGAGGGAGGGAGGGAGAGAAGGAGGAAGGAAGACTTATGATTTAATAGCCAGGCTAGGGATAGAGGACACGTCTTAATCTTCAACACGCTGTTTTCGCCTACTCCCTACGACCCATCTCTCTAACCACAGCCACATCTGCCATTCTGTTTCTACCCCCATGCTTATATTCATGTGGTCCCCATGCCTGGAATATTCTCCACCCTCGTTGGTAGCTCTCCAAAATCTCCTCGTCTGTCTGTATTTGGCTTCTTAATTCTTTTGGAGAGCTCTTCCTGGCAACTCCAGGCTACACTACACGGCTGTGAGTGACTCTCCTTCTCTGCCTATTTCGTGCCCAGATCACCTCTGCCCGGGATGCTTGCTTCTCTGCGAGTCCCTCAGCTAGGATCCTTAAAGAACGCTCCGGCGTGTCCTGTACTCTGCGGTCTTGTGAACAGCTGTCCGTGTTTGCCCTGATACTGTCAAGCACTCTAGATGTTGGCTCATCAGAAGCAGATTTTTCTGTCAATATAGTAAACCGTTAAGACCTGAGCCAAGACACAGTGTTGCGGGTGCACCTCGATAAAGATGGAAAGTTGTAAATGCTACCTGATCTTTAGACTTGGTTGCCAGCACCGTTCCCGCCTCTGCCCCAGCCTTAGAAAAGAGCATTTCTTGCACAGCCCTGTGTGTCTGTATGCCACGGCTGCTGTAACAAAGCATCACAAACTGGGTGCGTGAAACAACGTAAATGCATTGTCTTACAATTCCTGAGGCTGGACGTCTGAAATCAGGGTGCCACACTCTCTCTGGAGCCCATAGGGAAGCACTTCCTTGCCTCTTCCTAGGTTGTCGGGGTTTTCTGGAAATCTTTGGCAATCCTTGGCCTGTAGATGCCTCACGCCAATCTTCCACCTTCATGAGGCGTTTTCCCTGTGTCTCTGTATCTCCACACGTATGTTTTCTGATAAGAACACCAGTCCTTTATTAGATAGTATTAGACAAGGAGCCCGTCCTACGCCAGTGTGGCTTAATGTTAGCTCATTACATCAGCAACCACCTCATTTCCAAGTCAAGTCACATTCTGAGGTATTGGGAGTTAAGACTTCAACACATCCTTTTTGGGGAACACTGTTCAGCCCATGAGAGACCACACTGTACAGCAAAGCCAAGAAGGCCAGGAGGTAGGGAAATAAACATCAGAGCATCCTTGGGTGAGTGAAGGGGCTGGGTGAAGTTGGTGGGACCAAGAAATCACGGTGAATGGTTTGTAGGTCCCGTTGTCATTGGCTCCAGATGAGGGTGAGGCCAGGTTCAAAAGCACAGAGTGAAGGTCCACAGAATGAAGTGTCTTGCCTGGGACCATGGCAACCGGGCAGTGTAAGGTTCAAGGCCCCCAGAAGAGGGTGAGGGCAGAACAGTGGAGGGAGGGCTGACCAGAGACTCTCTTGAGCCCTGAGGGTGGAGAGAACTAAAAAGATAGTCTGCTGTGTACAATAAAATTGAAAAATCAAACAGAATCAACCTCTCTTGAAAAAATAATGTATTCAGTACCCTGCCTATAGAGTGCCACCTTACTGAGTCCTTCAATTTGCAGATTATCTATTGGCCCAACTCAGTCTGTTGAAGGGCTAATGGGTATTAAAGAGGACCTGGTCTCTGAAGTTGGCTTATGAATCATGATGATTATGAAAGACTCACGCCCTTTGCATCTTCAAAGGGTGAGGATTCAATCCCAAACTTTCTCAAAGTGGAGCTTGGCCACGTAGGGTGGTGGGGCTCCAGTCAGACCACCGAGGGAGAGGGTCTTGAGGAACATGGGTGGAGGGGCACACAGTCCCCAGCTTCACCTTACTGCTTGCAAAGTCATTTAGGCACAACCTGATGAAGGGTGTCCCAGCCATGCTCTTCTGGCACCAAGAAGAGACCCAGTGGGGGCCTTTACAGTGTGGGCCTTTAACTGCCTAGCCTGAGGCCAGCGGCTGTGCCAGCGTCTAGCAGCACTTTGATGGCACTGATGTGTTCACAGCACTTAGGGACATCAAGTTTCTTCCAAAATGAGATATTTCGTGGACATTCCACCGACTAGCTAGGTCACCAACAATGAGCCATTGAGGCCCTGAGAACTTCAGCCAGTAAAGGAACACATTACCCAAAATGCCTTTCCTCCCTCTAATAAAGACGGGGGGTGGGGTGGGGGGGGTTGGGAATTCCCCAGAAGCAAAAGGAGAGACTATCCTAAAAAATCGTATAACTAACCAATGCGCCTCAAATCCACATCAGTGGGTGTAACTGTTCAAGTACGGGCTTTCTGGTATCCCGTGGACATCATTTGGTGACAAAATAACAAGAGCTACCATTTGCTGAGCACCTAAGCTGTGTTAGTTTCTTACTAGATATTTTACAGACGTAACTGAAAAGCTGGTATCATTACCTTCAATCTTTACTTGCTCTAAACATGATGATCCTGGAGTTCATGCTGGTGACATAACTTTCCCAGAGCCACACTCAGTAAAGCACCAGAGCCGGGGTTTGGACCCACCACCATGTTACCCCCATGCCTTGTGGCATCGTGGAAGCAGAAGGGCTTTGAGCTCCACTAGGTGTGGACTGGAATAGGGCTTCCCACTCAGCGAGCTCTCAGCATTTGCTCACTGCACATTGAATGACCCAACTTGCAGAAAGGGAGCATTCCTGGGGACAGCCTCGCCCACCTACTTCCTCGCCCCTTATGCCTCAGAACCCCTGGGCAAAGCTGCTCTTCAAAACTTCTCCTGGGCTTTCCAGCACTGCCCTGCTGGGAATCTGCAAATGGGTCGCTCTGTCCAATTACAATTGCTGAATTTGGAGCTCAAATTTATATAATGATCTTCATTAATGGGCTTTGCACCCCCACAGCGTTTCCAACATCAAAGAGCTCTGTGAACATTAACTAATTAATCTGGGCTACAAATTGTGCCAAGGCCCAGAGGGCTTCAACTGCTCGGATCCTGGAAGGTCTCTGTTGATGGTGGTGATTACAGACAGCGCTGAGTTTCCTTCCACTCTCTGCCCAGCGGTGGAACGTGTCCCCGCAGCGTCATCAGCTCGACTGCAGACACTGCTGAGTCCAGTTCTTCTGGGCTAAGCCTGCACTTAGGGCTGCAAAAAAGAGGAAGCAGAGGCCTTTTAGAAGCCAGCAACACACTGGCAGTCTGCAAACACCGTGCTTTGCAATAAAAAATACAGCTGTACACGAATTTGTTCAAATGGATCACATTCAAACTTCCATTTCACAAATGGAGGAATGGGGTCAGAGGAACAGAGTGACCAATTCAGGCTGCATTTATGGTATAGGACAGAGCCTGACTGCCTAAATCCCCGCACAGAACTCTTTGCCAAGTAGAATAATTGAAATTATGTGTAGAACCCACAACTCGACATACAAGTGAGGAATGAGAAGTAGAAAGACAAATTCAAAGGCAAGAGATAAAATTTTCTTCCCATAGGTGCGGAAGAGCTCCTTGGAGATCAAATTTGTGTTGGGTCTTAATTATTTATTTTTACAACTTTGTTAAGTTTTTATTGGGAATGGATGTTGGATTTTGTCAAATGTCTCTTCTGTATCTACTGAGCTATGAAATTTTTTTTTTTTAGGTCTGTTAATAAGGTGTGGTCTGTTAATAATGGACTGAATGTGTGTGTCCCTAAAATTCATGGGTTGAAATCCTAATTCTCAGGGTGATGTTGTTCGGAGGTAGGGCCTTTAGGAAGTAATTAGATCACGAGGGTGGAGCCCTCATGGGTGGGATTGGCGCCCTTACGGCAGAGACCACAGAGAGCTTGCTTCCTCCCTCTCTGCTCTCCGCTGTGAAGAGATGATGACACGTGTTGAGGATACATCGCTGAGGATACAAGGAGGAGGTCTGCAAACCAGGAAGAGGGCTCTCAACAGACACTGCGTCTGCTGGCACCTTGATCTTAGACATTCCAGAGCCCAGAACTGTGAGAAGTGAATTTCTGTTGTTCAAGCCATCCAGTCTGTGGCGTTTTTGTTATAGCAGCCCAAACTGACTAAGCCAGTAAGTTACATTGCTTTTTAAGTGTTAGAGTGACCTGGCCTTTCTGGTCTATGCCAAATGTGCTGTGTTGAATTAGCTAAAATTTTGTTAGGAATTCTGGGTCAGTGTTTACTGTTCTATTGTAGTCTTCCCTTGTAGTGTCTTGACCTGGTTTTGGTATCAGAGTAATGTTAGCCTCTTAGAATGAGTTGGAAATCATTCTTTTTTCTTCAATTTTCTGAAAACTTTTGATAGAATTACTATTAATTTTTTTCTTAAAAGTTTGGTAGAATTCACCATATAGTGAAACTGTATGGAGCTGGAGAGAATTTTATGGGAATATTTTTCACTATAAATTAATTCTTCCAGTAAATCTAAGGCTACTCAAGTTATCCATGTCTTCTTCAATACTTCTGGTAATTTGTGTGTTTTTAGGAATTTGTCCATTTCATCTAATTTGTTGAAGTTCTTGGGATAAAGTTTTTCATAATTTTTTTATCCTTTTAATATATATGGAATGGTAAATTTTTTAAAGAAAAAAATAAAGAAGAACTTCATGATTGGGGCAAATACTCTGAACAGTATATTGGAGATTGGTCATTTTTTGGTAAGTATCTACCTCTTTCAGTAGCCTCAATACTTCCCTAGGTAGAGATTAAAAAAAAAAAATCAAATGTATAGGATTCATGTTGAATTAAATTTAGTGAAATTTCTAATACTTCTTGTATGCTTTTTAAATTTTAGCATCTTCTTTTTTTGTTTGTTTAATTACTAAGGCTGAATATACATCAGATTTAAAAAACAAATATTTGTAATAACATGTATAAAAGAGTAAAAAATATATCTAGACCCAATTTTAAAGTGTAGCAATGGGAAAAATTAAAAACAAACAAACAAAAAAGCTTTATGCATGTCCTAAACTCATTGATCCTAATAGAATTTCTTCTCCGAGTCAAATTAACTTGTGCAGTCTGATGAAGCAGTCAGGAAATCGTTAGTTTGAATAAGGAAAATATACATTGGGAGTTTGCTTGAATGAATTCCTCAATATTCATACTTATTTCTTTTGTCTCATCTGCAGAGCCCTGAGTTTTTGTATTTGCATAATATTTGCATTTCCATATTTGTCCATTTTAAGTAATCCAGGGCTTTTAGCAAACTTGGGTGAGGAGTAAGGTACCCTTAATCTCTGTGACAGAATCCTTGTTTAGAAAGTCTTAGTTTTGTTGAAACAAAAAACTGGAGTTAGAAAAGAGGGTCAAGTTTGAAATCAATGCTTTGAAATATCTTAAATTATCAATTATATTTTCCCCTCAACCACATATTCAGTGGTGTTCTGGGGCTGGTTTAGGCCATTTTGCAATTGTTCAATGTTCAAGAATTTTGCAAGTTGATTGTTAACTATAGTCGTTTTTAAATGTTAAATTATATGAATTTACAATAAAATTACATTAATAACAGAGATAATGGATACACAAAATTCATCACTTCCTGATTAATTTACTACATGTTACCATTATCTGTGCTCTTGAGTTATTTACGTCTGTTGTAACTGTACATTGGAAATACTGTATGATGCTGTGCTATTGGGAAAATCTCTTCCCAGCTCAACGTTCATGATGTCGCATTGCTAGACTGAGATCAGCCCTGGAATGTGTATTCACACCATGGAATTTGGCAGCTACTATAATACACGTTTTGATTTATTGTTCTGTGGTGTATTTAGACTTCAGAAATTATGGAGAAAAAGTTAACGCAGATTGAATTTAAGCAAGTATAATACCTATGGCTGAAACACTGTGAGTAAACATGAGTATTGAGTAAATATTCTCCCAGCATTTGAAAACAATTACCCAATTCAGCAAAGAAGTTGCCCACATCGCTGACAAAGGAGTGAAGTTCAGATATGCTTCTTTGTTGTTTCACTTTGATTTACTTGTTAAGATAAATTAAAATATCAACCAGCATTCATAGTTGGAACTATACTTGTCTGTCAAAAACCACATTTTGTCTGTGGATACAAGAGTTCAGCGAAAGTCAACAAAAGGGTTCTGCGAGAAGCAATTGCCTGTATGGAATTTACAGTAAGTGCTGTGTATTTTATTTTTTTATAAATTGTGTACAATATAATTCATATCAACAAAATTAGACACATACAGTTTTTAGAGACCTAGGTGTTACACGTTTACAAGCATACCACTGTCCAAATTTCTAATTTTTATGGACAAATCTATGTGCATAAACTTTGCCTTTAGCATATTCTCTAGTCATTTAGAGAATCTGTGATCTTTCAGAGAATAACAAAAGATTGCAAGACAAAATGAGTTGAAGTTACTGTGTTTTTTTTTGGCTAATATTTTCTGAGCTAATGCAGTTACACTGAATTATTGTCGGAAAAGACCTAGTGAGACTGACCAGGCCAGGGTAATTCCACACAGAAGGCAAGGGGTTCATTCATGTGCAAAGCAATTATTGACCTTGTAATTATCACTATGCCCTGAGCATGCTAGAGGAAAGGACTGAATTTTTGCAATCTGTTTACAATCAGAAATCAGTGGTTGCTTCAAAAATAGTGACTAATAATCTTCATAAAACACTGGCACCTTGGCAAGTTGTGTAATTAAAGGATCGTGGTGATTCTTGACTTATGTCATATTTTATTTGCAGCTGAGGCAGCAAAGTGGTTTCTTTTTTGACTTTCAAATGTGAAAAGATGTGTGTTTCTGTGGATTTCAGCTGTCACTGAAAAATGTAAACCCTGTGCCCATACACGCAGAGTCATGGAGAGAGCTCTCAGTGCTTCAGCAGGAAGCAAGCAGACTGGGTCCCTCCTGGAGGCAGAGAATTCTTAAGAGATCAAAAGAAAGGGAGAGAATAGAACCTTGCCTTTGCGTGCAATTAGAGCCTTACTTGGGAAGGTACCTCTGCTGAGCAAGACTTTCAACCAGTTCTGGAAGTAACCTTTATCATCATCCTTTATAAACACAACAGAAGCTCTTCCTCGAGTCGAAATCCACACGCCAGAGTGGGCGTGGACTTAGCAACGCAGGCCTTGGCTCGGTTGGTGGTTGTGTTTTTAGTATTTTTCTCTTACGCTTGTTAGAACTCTGAGATCGAGTTTAACTTTTCCAATGGTTAAGGTGCCTTTTACTACGCATATGATTTGGGGAGCTATTTATCCAGTTTGAGTTGTAGTCTTTTCAGTATTAGAACAGAAATGAAAAACCATCTCTCCGTCAAAGTGTCTGGCCCAGGGCTCATCCCCAAATAGCTTCTTAAAAACATTTCCTGACTTACTCTCTTCCTTCCTCTTTGACTCTTTGCCTTCTTGTTCACTTCCTTCCTTCCCAAGTGCTTTATTATGTAAATTATTATGATCGCAGCCGTCACTACAAGCTATTTCAGGTCACGTTTCATTGTGTTTCCACAGGCAGTACGGGCCTGAATTGTTAACTGACCGCTGGGAGGACAATCTCATGGTGGGGCCCTGGCTGCGAGGAAGCCAGGGACGGAGAGGAAGGGCTGCCTTCTGGAACTCCACCCGGCACTGGGATGAGGTGCTTGGGAGGGCCACCTCCAGCTACAAAACCACGCAGGAAGTGACAGCAGCCAGGGTACACGTGGTGTCCCAAAGAATCCAGCCAACAGAACTGAGAACGCCGGCCACGCCCCACCTGGACTGGGCCTGAAGAACAAAGAAGACACCGGTCAGACCTGTTCCTGGTCCTCAAGGAGCCCACTGTTTGGAGAAGACAGACGCGTGAATGACCGCAACATACGAGGTGCAGGGCATTAACCCAGAACCGGGTATTGGAGCTGAGCAGGTAAAAAGAAAAACCCAAGACAACGAATCAGCCTTCAGGTGTGGGGCCTGGGAGTTTAGGAGCAAGAGATCCTCAAAACTCCAGACATGAGATCAGGCAGAGATCATCTCGTAGCCTCAGATCTGGCGCATTTAATGAAAGAGCATTTAACAACAAAGAGCAATCAGCACACAGCGGCAGCAGTAACAGTATTCACAGGCAGTATTCGAACTGGACCTGCCTTGCTGCGAGCGCTGTTCTAGGTGACGGAAGCTCAGCGTCCTTCATTCTCATGGCAAACTGATGAGCTACGGGGCTGCACCCCGCAGGTCTACGAGGCTTGAACTCCCCCAACTTCATGACCGAAGAAAGAGCCTGGAGTCAGCGACAGAGACATCAGTGGTTGCATGGACAGGGGGAGCTTACATGTCTGAAGCCAGGTCCTGGAGGGACACCCCACCATGGGCACCTAGGGGGCGGGTACCAGTTATAGGGGGAGTTGACCTCAGGTTGGCCTTTCAGTCGCCATGGAAACCAGTAGAGGGGCACGCCCCTCATCGCTCCTTTGATAAGCATAGTGGAGAGTTCTGATCTCAAGGGAGAACAGCCATCCGCAGTGGTCTGGGGTGAGTACGTAGGAATGTCAGGACTGTCAGTTGTGCGAGTAGGTGAAGCAGGCACTGGTCCAGCAGGGGGTGCACAGAGAGCAAGAGAAGAGCCATCTTGGGTGGCCTGACCCTGCACCCAGTGTCTGGGGTTTCTCCTGGGTGTAGATGGAGAAATGAAGACCAAAACAGGAAAAGCTCTTCTCCACAGCTCGTTAGTGGCAAAACTGAAAATCATCACCAAGCTTGCCTGGCCTCAGAGCCACTGTTTCCTCTCTCTCGCTCTCCAGCAGCCCTGAAGTATTTCTGTTCCTAATTCTATACAGACCAGGGAACAGCATGGGTTATCTTAACATAAGGACAAAGAGGAAAAAACGGAGGGACAGAAATGAAGCTGATGTCGAAATGTGTTTGTTTTTCCAGGTTTAAAGTGGAAATCCGGTGTTTAGAGCTGGAGCCCAGGTTTAGAGGCCAGTCCCCAGGCAGGTTGAGTCTGCGTCTGCTGTGCATCAAAGCTGCATCCATTAAGTCCTGCCCACGCAATCCTGAGATCCCCATCCAAGCCCCACGAGGTTAGGATTGCCCAAATAATTTCTCCCTTATTGAAAAAAGGGATGCAGGGCTGTGAGTGACGCAGACTTCCCAAAACACCCACGTGACCCCCTGGGAAAGCCACAGCGCATTGCTGCGTCTACGAGTCGCTGTTAATAGACAAGGGCTTTCTCAAAGACGTGTTGGCTTGGCTGGGTAGCTGGGAGCACACCGTGTACTTATTTTTAGCATTCTTTAACGTTCGCCGATGAGCACAGCGCTGAAATAGAACGGCTGACCCATTTCAGTGACATTTTCCCAAGGATGTCACAACACTGTGACTGTCTTTCCTTCAGCCCGGACAGCATCCCAGTGTTTCTGAATTAAAGGACACGTCCCTTATGGAGCTCAGTGGAAAGGCAGGCTGGGGACTTGGTTTAATAATTCACCAGCTACACGGTCATACTTCCCACTAAATGAGCCTCTCTCTCCTCTAAAGTATCAGCATCCACTGAAAGCAGGTGTATTTCTGTGCTTTGAATCCTCAGAGCCATACATTCAATCCAGGAGAGAAACGGAGTGCAAGGTAATTGACGAAGCCGCAGAGAGGCTGGAAGCATGCGAACTGAGAGGATGTCTTACGTGTCTTTTATGTTTTGTTTTTAGCAAATGAGGGGGAGAAGGCAGAGGGGTCAACTCCCCAGGCCCACTGGGCGGGTACGTGATGGAGCCCTGCTTTCTCAGCGGCTGTGGAATGGACAGGAATTTGGCAAAATCTGAATGTCCGGACTTTCTTAACAAACAAATGACACAGTTTTATTTTACTTTCTTTCTGGTCTTCCCTGCAAGAGGAAAATCGGGTGTAAGTATGTGAGTATTCTCCTGTGTCTCTGGGGAAGGCTTGAAGGCGTATCTGCCGTAAAAGCCAACGACAACGATGGCAAAAGAAATCCAAAACTAGTCTGGAGTTTGCTGATGGTTCTGGTTCTCCTTCTGCTCCGTGAGTTGTTCACCAGTGGGTACCAGGCCCCTGGCGGATGGCCAGTGGGTGTGAGGATGGATTCCTCTTCTCTGCCACGTGTTTCCTAGACAAGAGACCTTTTCCGAGCTCCCTTGCTTGTGGGGGGCACGTTGACTAGGATCAGTCCTGCTGATCCTGGTGTTCTCAGTGAGAACCCTCTGCCCCGAGACACACGCCCAGCCAGGAGTCCGCCTGCATTCCCAGCCCCAAACTGTTTGAATTTCCCATTCCCCAGAGGCAAGAGGGGAGATTGTCCTAAAAAAATAGTATAACTAACCAATGCAACTCAAATCCACATCAGTGGGTGTAAGCATAAAAGTACGGGTTTTCTGTTATCCCATGGACGTCATTTGGTAACAAAATCACAAGAGTTACCATTCGCTGAGCACCTAAGCTGTGTTAGTTTCTTACTAGATACTTTACAGACATAACTGAAAAGCTGGTATCATTACCTTCAGTCTTTACTTGCTTTAAACATGAAGACACTGGGGCTTACGCTGGTGGCGTAACTTTCCCAGAGCCACACTCAGGAAAGCATCAGAGCCGGGATTTGAACCCAGCTGCTTGACCGCTAGCCCTTGGCATGGGGGTGGAAGACACTGATTTGCCTCAAGCTCCTGTGAACTTACCTTCTGTGCCACGCGTGGGAGCCCCCCCAGACTCAGAGGCACAATAGCTCACTACTCTCGCACAGCCTGGACTAGAATTTCTCACGCAGGGCTATCTTAGACCGGAGGCAGACATTCTCCGTGGTAGATCGGTCTCTTTGGTTCCTTCAACTCAGTAGCTTTGTCAGGATCCCAGACTCATCAGGGAGATGCGAAATGCCAAACCTGGGTGCCACACACTCCAAGGCCCTGACTCTGCTGCGCTGCAGCCATGTTTCCATTCGAGCCACTGTGCCAGTGATACATGGTTTCTGGTCCTTAGAACAGTCTCAAGTGAGTGTTGCCGTTCCCAGTTCACTGCCTCAGAGAGGTTGCGTCATTTTCCCCACGTGCAGTCAGGAAGCAGGGCTGGGGCTGAGATGGTGGAGAGGGTTTTGCCTTCACTTTTCCCAGTACATCCAGATATTGTTCCAGGCCTGGAACACACCTCGGTCCTTCTCTGCAGACTGACTTCACTTCCGCCCCAGGGGATGGGAGCCGAACTGGCTGGTTGGAACCATCAGCCAGGAATCACAGTGGGAGTCTTATGGGTTTTTTCCCCTAAAACAAGGATCTAAGGGGGACAATAGTCATAGCTATGATGAATATTCATAGGAAGTCATTTTCTGGCTCAAAAAGTAAAATGAAAGGAAATGGAGCTGTTGCAAACAGTGATGTCAGCGCTTACTGCCGTGCATTGGACTTGCACAGGACCTCTTTCTGTATTTTTCACAAAACACTGGCGTTCACTGTCGTATTGCTATAGTCGACCCTGGGGAACTAAAAATCACATGGGCTGGTGTAGGAACCAGAAGGAATCTGCAAATGTTAATGTTGCTGCGCTCATCACTTGGGAGAAATAGCCAGAAATCCCCAAATGCAGATGTGAACAACATCGTTAGAGTAAGTTTGGGGCACATCAGCCTCTTCCCATGTTGGGAGAGACCTTGAGGGCATAAATGCTCTTTGCTGTTGAAACTCCTCTAAAAGAGCTCCAGTGTCATGATAACCTTGGAGCTGGGTCCAAGCCTTTAGGCTGTTCCCTCGCTCTGTGTGCTTGGCCAAGGTGGTTGACCTCTCTGTGCCTCCGCTGCCGGGATTAAAGTGTTTCGCAACTAGAGCGGGCTCTCGAAATCATCTGATCCGAGATTCTTATTTTAGATGAGAGGAAACTGAAGCTCAGTGAGATGAGAGCTTCCCAGAGTTCCCACAGCTGCCCGGCCAGCATGAAAGCTGTGCTTGAGGCCGGATTTCTGCCCACCCCAACCCCCACCCCGATCTGCAATCCTTTGCTCCGACACCCTCCTGCCACACACAAACTTGGCAACGATTCCATTCATCCTTCTGGGTAAATAGAACAAAATTTATCCAACTCGTTCTAATGGCAACCTGAGCCGTAATGATTTCAAATCTATTTTTGCACTTTCTTGAAATTAGAGACAGCCTGGATGTGCCTCAGATTTTCTTTCTTTCTTTCTTTCTTTTTTTTTTTTTTTTTTTGGACACGATGCTAAATCATTATCTAAATGAAGTTTATTTTGGTTACAAGATTACAAGATAAAGGGAATTCTGGGATGATTATGGAGGTGAACAGAGAGCAGAAGGAAGTGATAGAAATCCTATCGCATGAAAGGCATGAACCAGTCTGGCTTCAGAGAATGCAGGACATTGTGAATGTCATCCTCCAATCACCGACTCCAGGAGAAAGGTGAAAAGATTAACCTGAGTTGCTACACACCTGGATCAATCCGGACAGGGGCGGAGCACAGATGCACTTCTTGGAGGCTGTGCATGGCTTCACCTGTCTCACCTCCACATACTCTCAACACTCGTGCTGACCCAGGGTCCTTCTGGGGTCATCCCCTCTCTCCATATCCCTCATGCGTAAGCATCAGTAAGATACTCAGATCATCAGACTCCAGGAGGTGAGGGACGATGAAGAATAAGAAACACCCTTCTGTGCATCTCAAATTAACCCTCCAGTGAGATTCTGGGAAGACCCAGGAAACATAATTTGTCTGCTACCCTGAGAAGTGAAGCAGAAGCTTAGGAAAGGAAAGACCCTGAGGAAGCAAGCACCATGTCATGTCTCCGAACAGATTCAAAGAAATCTGAAAGGCCATCTAAACTAGAAACCCCTTCAGGGTTCTCTTTAAACATGGCCCCACTAAGAAGCCGTTAGCCAGTAGATGTTTTGCATTAGAGTAAGATCTCTACCTTCAAAACACTCCATCTGCTGCTGCTCAGACAGTAACAGTGGAAAGGAGCTCTTGTTACCACACTAAACTTGTCTTCACTTAACAGTCTTCATCGATCCTGATCCTCTCTCTTGAATCGTGTGGGACTTCTAATCCCTTTTCCAGAAGACTCTCCTCTGTGGTACCACTTACAAGGAGCGAGATGTGCGTGGCTGGTGTCATCGATGTGCAAGCAGTCTATTAAGTGCCCTTTGTTCTCATTTTTCCGTCACTTAAAGGAGTAAATGTCTTCAGGTAAAATAATTCCATACCATTCAAATATTCACAAGCAAATATCTCATCCCTCATTCCATTCTATGAACTTTGAAGTTACCAAATATTATAAATTGAACAATTTCAAAGAAAGTTGCACAATGGTATGTGAGATAGAAGGAAAAGAGGATTAAAGCCCTAGGCAGTTATAAGCAAGATTCCAGCCACTTGACTCCATAGTCCTGTCTTAAAGGAAGTTCTGGGTATTACCAGCCTAATAAAGATATCGTGCAACCAGGGTCACAAGCACCTCCTTCATTTGCATATTCAGTAGAGGGACTGCGCAATGTTCAGACGTTTCCTTTCAGATGTAGCTTAATGAAGGTATGAAAGCAGATTGCTTCCTGAGCAAAAACTGGATCTAATAGTACACGATTCCACTTTTATCTATGTCCCTCCCCCCAAAAAGATGTTTTTAAACTGGAAAAAAAAATACTGAAGACAAGCAGTTTCTTTTAAAAACCTATAAAGTTTCTGTTTTTCAGAAACCATGATTTTCACCCAATTTTAAATGAATATAATTGTTAGTGTTTAACACACTATAAATTATTCAATTTGGTGGTAATAAAAAGCTTAATAATACAAAAGATGCCTGAATAAAACTATCTTAAAATTGAAAACATACAATCTTATTAGGAAAAAAAACAACATTTTCTTCAATTGTTTGTTCCATTTTTATGCATCTTTAATTTCCTCTGAGTAACACAGAATAAACTAACCATTCAGAAATTGTTTTCCTGGAAAACTGACTATTGTAGTCCTTTTAATTTAACCCCAAAACCACATTTCTAACCTCTTGCTTCACTATGTACTTGATCTGATTCCTCCTTCATTCTGAATTCCCTGAGGTATTCCCTCCGCACGTCCCTAAACTGCCTATTTCAGGAGTGAGCATTCTTGCCTGAAATGTCTCAAAAACAGGTGCTAAAATCTCAGATATTCTTTTTTTGTTAACTCTTTGTCTCAATTTCAACTTAATTCTTTGTGTGTTTCTTTTTTATTGAAGCATAGTTGATTTACAATGTCGTGCTAATTTCTGGTGTACAGCATAGTGATTCAGTGAGAGAGAGATACACAAATTCCTTTTCATATTCTTTTTTGTTGTAGGCTATTATAAGGTATTGAATATAGTTCCCTGTGCTATACAATAGGACCCTGTTGTTTATCTATTTTATATATAGTAGCATGTATCTGCAAATCCAGAACTTCCAATTTATCCCTCTCCACTCTCCACACACAAATCATAAATTTGTTTTCTAAGACTGGGAGTCTGTTTCTGCTTTGTAAATAAGTTTACTTGTGTCATTTTTTTCAGACTCCACATGAGTAATATCATATGGTATTTTTCTTTCTCTTTCTGGCTTACTTCACTTTGTATGACAATCTCCAGGTTCATCCATGTTGCTGCAGATGGCATTGTTTTATTCTTTTTTACTGGCCGAGTAGTATTCCATTGTATATATACACCACAACTTCTTTATCCAATCATCTGTTGATGGACATTTAGGTTGCT
Source organism: Vicugna pacos (assembly GCF_048564905.1). Lineage (NCBI taxonomy): Eukaryota > Metazoa > Chordata > Mammalia > Artiodactyla > Camelidae > Vicugna > Vicugna pacos. Next base: position 53,154,364 of record NC_133001.1, read on the forward strand.
TCCATGTTTGGCTATTGTAAATAGTGCTACTATGAACATTGGGGTGCCTGTATCTTTTATTTATAGAAATTAGAATTTCCTCCAAATACATGCCCAGGAATGGGATTGCTGGATCATACGGTAAGTCTATTTTTAGTTTTTCAAGGAATCTCCAGACTGTTTTCTGTACTGGCTGCACCAAACTGCATTCTTACCAACAGTAAAGGAAGGCTCCCTCTCTCCACACTTTCTCCAGCATTTATCATTTGTGGACTTTTTAATGATGGTCATTTTGACTGGCATGAGGTGATATCATTGTAGTGTTAATTCTTGATGGCTGATAACCTCTCTCTGGGCACTTCTTCTTGCCTAGAGGTTCTGAGGGATGTATGTAAGAATAACTTCCTTCAAAGCTTTCTACAGTACTTGTCACAGAATGTGTATTTAATGAGTTGTCATTTAACAGACTCGTGCAACAGAGTGAAAGGCTTGTAACACTGTCCCGCAGAACTAGACATCTATCGGGGAATACCCCTTGCTCTTTTCAAGAGTGTATCTTGTGTCTGTTATTTCTACTTCTTGAGAAACCATCCGGGGAACAAAACTAAGTCTATTTCCGTATCTTGCTAAAGATCACTCTTGTGTAAACCAGCATGAGCTCTGGTTAAACTTTAGATGGTATATCAATTATAGACGTTCCAAGAATCACAACACAAAATAATTTATTGCTAGATTAATTTTGACACCTTTATTTACAGTGTGAATTTCAAAGCGAATTTGATGCAGGGCTGTATTATCCATTGTCTTTCCAAAAATTGAATATATCTTGGAATTTCTTGATTTTAAACATCTCTTTTTAAAAAAGCTAGGAAGGTTAAATTCTCCTCTGCTCATACGCTTTTTCAGGAGATGTTTTATAGTTTAAGCTAATGACCCTCCCTGTATTTCTGCAGTAAAACAGTCAGTGATTAAAAAAGGTAAGAATGATTTCTTTGATTTGTAAATTAGTAACTGTCACTTAAGCAAGACATGGGCCTGACGGATTTACACATATGGAAAGTGTTCATTATCCCAAAAGCGACAGGACAAGAGATCTTCTGGTGATCTGTGGGGAATAGATTTCTAAAATAATACCACAAAGAATACATCATGATGAAATAATGCACGGAGTCCATGAATGAAAACACATGTTATATATAGTGCTTTTTTTTAAATGCACATGCAACATTTAATACACAGGCCTCACAGACCTTCCAGAGCTGATGCTAAAGGGCTCAGATAAATACCTAGAGACCATCTTGTTTCAGTTGGATAAGTAAATAAAATAAACCACGTCATTTTCTTGCCTGAAAATTACTCAGGTCATATTCTCTATTTTCAGCTTACCATTCATAATGTGACTATTTCAAATTATGCTCGGAGTATGTTAAGGAGGAAAAGCAACAATAGCATAAAATCAATAAGACTAAATAAAAATCCTTGGGCTACATGGTAAGGAATGTATATATGTATGTCTATACACACAAACACACACACACACACACGCGTGTGTTTCTCATGTATGAGAAACCCAGCTCCCACATCTGCTCAGTATTTGTAGCCTTAAAACCTCCAATCTCCAAATTTCATTTTCCCGGAACAGAAATATCAGTGTGTCATTGACTTGGTTTTCCATGCTCCTTTAAGAAGGAAACTATGAAAACCACCAGGTGGGGAAGATGTCAAGGGGGTCCGGGTTGGCGTCTCCTCAGGGTCTTCCAGGAAAACTCTCAGAGAGCAAAGGGCAGAGAACCAGCCCAGAGGCGCCCTCCCGGAGGAGAAACTCGATCGGAACCCACCGACCTGGAGAGTGAGGGCTCTCTGATGGGGTCTGCATGCTTTCTTAGGAAAACCCAAGTTTCTTCGCAATCTGTCCTCTCTCTGCTTCTCAGGCCCATTTCCTGTCCTCCTCCCCATCTAGACGCTGGCCACGCTGAGGTGGCCGCAGCCCCCACGTCCGCTCTGGACATGCTGCTCCATCAGCCAGGATTCTGCTTCCACTCTCCACCTCTGAGCTCATTCCTGCTCATTCTTCAGCGCTTCCTTTTAGGTATCACCTTTTGTAGAAAGCTCTTCCTAGCGCTTGAAGTGCCATGACGCTCCTCTGCTCCCATGACAAGAATTAAGAGTAAACAGGGGAGAAGAGGCTACATGGGAATTCCTGGGTCCGGTTTTTATTGATCGCCAACCTACCAACATGGGGTACGGACTGGTCTTTTTGGTTTAAATGTTCAGGGCAGGACTGGACTACATATCTACCCCCTACCAGAAAGTACTTTTCCTGAAAGAGCAGAGTTTTATACTTTCTTCCTCAGTTATATCAAATGGATGGTAAAAGCTAACCCCGAGAAATGTAGGAGCCAGTAGCAAGCTTACCTAGCTGCTCATGGGATCACTGAAAACGCAGCTCTAACCTCAGAACTTCCTTTCACCCACAGCTGGACGACTGCTGTCGGCCTTGGCTGTCCTAATGGAACTGTCCATTGTGCCTGATTTATTCGGCCACTCTGTTCCCAGCCTCTCCCCTATGATCCATTTCCATACATGTAGCTACATGCCTGAAGTGACAGGCCATCAGGAGCAGAGGTCACTGCCCCACTACAAGTCCACTGAGCTGAACAAATGTTTCCTTAGTGCAACTGATTGGGAGGTGACCAGGACTCCGCCATATCGTGGTAACTAATTGCTACTCTAAGTGTGGTCCCTGGGCCAGTACAATTGACATGACTTGTTAGAAATACAGATTCTCCGGCCTCTCCCTGGACCTGCTGGATCAGAATCCACATAATAACAGGATCCTCAGATAATTCTGATTGTCCATGAAGGGACGGGAATGTGCGTGGTCACCAACTTTACGAACGGCTATCTAGGGGGCCAGAGCAGTCTCTGGTGGGTCAGGGCAGTCCTTTCTGAACCCACTTCGTGCCTGGCCAACAGTGGTCATAAATGCCTGCCCAGCTTTCTGCATGCCTAAGTCACAGGTCATCGTGACTACTGAGGCTGCTTGTTTTCGATGCCTCCACTGGAACCTGACTGATCTGTCGCAGGTAGATAGGCGAGGCACATTAGCATCTGAACATCTTCACACCAGTGGGCTTGTAGGAAGGTAATAAGGGATGGCAGCCCAGTCTGCAGGGGCGCTGGCACAATCAGTTTGTTGGATGGAGAGAACATTCCAGTTGGCAGCAAAAACAAGTAACAGGCATCTTCCTTTTCTAACTCCTCTGGAAACTGAGCTCCTCTGAGTTCTTCTGGACTGTTCTGTTCTCGCTCTCCCCTTTCCTGCTTTTTTTCTGTTTCCCCACCATCTGCAACCTGATCATTACCTTAAAACCTGTGACTCACTTCAGGGATTTTTGCCTCTCAAAATGGCCCCATTCTCTTGCCAGGTAGCTCAGCCAAGTCTACCATTTTGCGAGCAAACCCTCTTTCCTACATTCCATAACCTCAATCTGTGTCTCCCGTTTAAAACAGATTCCAAGTAAATAACAGTCTGTTTTCTTCAAAGTTCTTTCCAGGTTGGCGAGAAACTTTCTTAGTCTCCGTGTGACTCTTTCACTTGATTGGGGGGGAGGGGGGAGGGTGGGCAAGCACACTGATTTTGTTTTATGGAATGCTTGCTGTTGAAAGAGGTACAATGGGATTAAGTAACTTGTTTCCTGTGGTCACCGCCAGGGTTTTTTGGAGGCATCATGGATCAAATAGAAGAATGGAAATGATGTAAATCCTGACAGGTCCGCCAAGATAGCTGCAACAGACACACAAAGGAAGTCCAGACGGCACCCAGGACAGCATCATGCCTGTGGGCTGGTGGTTAGAAAAGACGTCCCACAGGAAGGGATTGGAAATAATAATACTTTAATGACTTATTGTGGGTTTATATATAAACCTGACTGTGCTGTGGCAAAAATAGCGGTCAGATAAATCAATTTTTTAATGGAAAATGTAACTAAAACAGATGATTCCTTTCCTGGAGATTGAATTTCTCCCAATTAAGATGGTTATTTCCATGTTGGGGTGTGGGGAGTCTTTCTAGATTAATGAGCGAAGTAAAATGTTATGAACAGGAAGGAGCCCACTCTGGGAAAAATAATTGAATGTGAACACAGTTAACGTAACCTGAAAGTTATGACCAGAGATTTCCTCTACGGTTTCAACCCAGGATCTTTTGCATTTCACTTGCCCACCCCTGCGGTCATTTCTATCCTCTGTTGCTTTCCAAGGGTGGAATCCTGCCTCTTCCACCTCCTCCTCTCCCGTGAATAATTTCCTCCTCGCAGGAAGACCATGCCAAAAAGTCTTCATGATTTCCATGACTTTGTTTCTTCATGTTCTATTGTAGTTTTCATTTCACCCTGGGGACTGCAACACCCAATTCCTGAACTGTTTTGTGATTTTCAGTGCGTGAGTTAGCACATGCTCTTTCCAAAGTTAAAGTTTTCCTTGGAAATCAACAAAATGGACGTTGTCTAGTTCATAAAGCTCCACAAACTCCGGATGCCTTTTACCTGGGGTCTGATTATGCAGAGATGCTGGGCTTTCCCTATGGGTGTAAGAGAAGTACATTTAGGCAGAAATAGGAGAACTGGGGTTCTGACTTCAGACAGATCATGGTTCAAATCCTAGATTCAATTTCTAATGATAGCGATTTGGTAAATCACTTATTACCTTTAAATCTCAGGACCATCATCTGAATATATAAATAAGGACAGAATCTACTTAGAAGATTGTTGTAAAGATTAAATGAGATAGTTTTCCTACAAAATGGTTAGCACTGATTGGAGCTTAGAAACATTCAATAGATGTGAGTGTTACTACCAGAAGCAGATTGCTAGTAATAGTAACATAGAGTGAACGTCTATGCCCCAGGTTTTAAACCAAGTAGGTTTGATTCTTTTGTGGCCTTTGGTAAGTAGCTCAAAACTCCAGTTTTTTTTTTTAACTTACAGAAGAGACAATCCAGTTATTCCTTGGTATCCACAGAGGATGGGTCCCAGAACCCCTGGGGATACCAAACTCTGCAAATGCTCAAGGCCCTCATATAATGGAGTGGTATGTACATATATTTACACACATCCTCCCATATACCCTGAATCATCTCTAGATTACTCACGATACCTAATGCAATGTAAATGCTATATAAATAGTGCACAGCAAGTTCAAGTCATGCTTTTTGGAACTTTCTGGAGTTAAAAAAATATATTTTTGACCCACGGTTTGTTGAATCTGCAGGTGCAAAACCCATAGATACTGAGGGCTGACTGTAATAACAACTCTGTCATTTTTTTCAGCTGGAGAGAAGCCTCACTAGGTTTTTACCACATACAGAGGGTTTAAATCATGATCTCATTATGTTCTGTGACATGTACTCATGAGTCATCCAGCAGAGAATAGGAGATAATCTCAAAAATAAATCCAAAACAAAAAGAAGAAGTGAATAACTGTGGGCCTCTGGCTATATTAAAGTTCGGAGGAGAATATAGTAAAGTTGGTAGGTGTACTCCATACAGAAATGTATGACATGGTGTCCTGGACTGTGATTAGATGAAGACCAAAATGTGACATCAAACATCCTAATGGCCAAAAATAAAAGAGAGGCATGATCAGCTATAGAATCTGAAGTTTCCAGCAGGTGAAAATAGAACAAATACACAGAAGAAAACAATTGTTTGTTAGTTCATTTTATTTTTCTAATGTGAAAGGTGAGTGACTTTTGTTCTTCATTTGCTTGTTTTATTCTGCTCTCCTTTTGAGGCTCATTGCTGGGTCAGCACAGCGTTACATGATACTGTTGGAATTCTGTTGGTCCCTTAAGGTGAAGAGTATCACAGAGTCTCCCCAGCAGAAGTAAATTATCCCCAGAACAGGGAAGAGCTTCATTTTCCAGCTGGCGGGCAGCTGGTGTGCATGCTCGGCTTTTTGATGAATGGAGTCATTACATTATCTGTCTCCTGTATCCTAGACCACCCAGCACCTTCTTGGCGTTGTCTGTGAATGAGAATAATGGCCCCTTTGTTAGGCTCGCCAAAGCAGTGCTTCTCCCATGTGACCCATTGAAGAACTCTTTCTGGGCTGAGCAATTTCCTCTCTGAGAGTGTGGCCTTTTTTGAGCATGGGAGTGCTGTCTGGAGACTAGCAGAGTATCCTGCTCCCCAAAGGCACTCAGTGAGAGTTTAGATCCCTACGCCTCTACGCCAGTTCCACCGCCCGCGTCTTCGACATCATAACATCATTCACTTTGATACCACTTATTGAGAACCTTCTGTGTACCAGATAAATTATGTACATTAATTTGGTCAACAAGTCTAAAAGGTCTAATTCATATTTTATATACAAGATGGCCGAGAACCATAGGTAAAATAATCTCACCAAGAAAACACAGCAGGAAAAGTTCCAGAGCAGGAATTTCTACCCGAATTCTCAAGTCTATGCTCTTCCTGGGGAACAGTACTAATCCCATAGAATAAGACTGCTGAATGGAGCTCAGAACTCAGGAATCGCCATCTCTTTGCTCATTTATTCCATCAATATTTATTGTGTGCCTACAATGGACCGAATACTAATCAGGGCAATGGGGCGAGAAAGACATAAAAAGTGCTGTCTTTTGGAACGTATATTCTAAAGGTGGGGACAGACTATAAACAATTCATTTGGTTTGAGGTCAGTTAACACATTATGTGGTTTTTTTTTTTTTAAATGTTGTCTTATATAGTTCAAGGTTTTCTGCAGTCTTATCCCACTCAGAGCAGTGTCTTAAAGCGATGGTAATACATGTCCTGGGAAGTTATTCCACACTAATACCACATTCATTGTAAAGATTATCAATGAAGCTGCTAACTTTAAATGATTCTTTGAGCAATATATTCATTTGTACTATTTTTTTCCCCCAAAACATAACTAAAATCTTCTTTTCTAGAAGCATTTCACTAAGCATTCTAGGTCCACAAAGACTGGTGAAAACAAGGCAATTACATCATTTTTGTGAGGATCAGGACAGCTGAGATAGGAAGTTGTTCAGGTAAGTTTAAGATGGAAATTCGTGAGAAAAAAATACAAATTTTTCCTTCAGTGGCTTAGAATCCCTTCCATGCTGATTTTTGTGAGCAGCAGTAACCTGGTAACGATAAATAACTTATGTTCTTTAAAATGGTAGGTTCCTGAGATTTGCTAAAAACAAGAGATGGCAATTTGTGAGTAAAAACAAGAGATGGCAATTTGTGAGTTTCAGTTGCGTTGTTGCAGAGGTGATATTTTCCTTGGAATTTTGGTTTTTTGATGCTCCCTGTTCTACTCTGTAAACCATTGTTTTGATAGATGATAATTTATAATTTAGACCTTTTTCATCTAATTATAGATTTTTTCTCCAATCAAGATTTCTCTATTGAAAAATGACTTCAACTTTATAAATTTTTTAATGGATTAACTGGACTAGAATATTGTTCCTAGTATGAAAATATATAGACACTATGACGTTTTTTTCCAACATTTAAGCCTTCACACCTTTGCTGTTAAATTTGCACTGGCCTAATCTTTGGATGTGGCTCAAAGACCTTTTTTTTTTTTTAACTTTCATCCAATTACTAGTTGGCAATCCCTATTTTCCTTTTTGTCTGAAAGTTAATTACAATTCTGTCTCGATCATTATCAAGTTAAATTTCTTTGGTTGTATAGAAACTTCAAAGCACTTGTGAAGTAATCTTCATGCAGAGTACTTCAGGATTGGTAAGTTTTCTTTTATTCTGGTCTAGACGTTTGTAGTTGTCTTCTGCACATCTAATTCACACTTTCAGAGACCTTCCAAAGCATTCACACTCACAGCAACAAGACCCCTATTTTGCATTCACTAATTTAAAAGGGATTTAATTAAATAATTAACATAGCAAGTAAACTGTCATAAACAGGTCTGGGGACAAACAGACTAAATTGGTAAGTATTCATTTGATTGGTGAAGAAAAGAGTATCATACTGGTAGCGTGTGCAAAGAGCAATAGTCAGTCTTGCAAAGCAGTTAAGAGGAGATGAAGGGAGTTTCCACTGTATTAACAACAACTGAAGCATTGGTAAATTATACATATATTTTTAAAAGCCATAACTTTTGATTGATTTTCTGAAATGTGATTAAGATTTGATGTCACTAGTAGGTTCAGTGGTCATTTGTGTTTTCTTCTTCTATAAATTGTTTATTCAAATTTTTCATCCATTTTAATTGCAATGTTAAACGATTTTTCTCATCACTTTATAAAAGCTTTTTGCACATAATGTCATATATGTTGCAACTCATTTTTCAAACTTGTTCTACTTGAACCTCAATTATGGTATTTTTGTTATTCAGAAGTTTGAAACTTTAATATACTCCAATTTATCACAATTGTTTCCATACTCTCTGGGTTTGAAGTGGAATTTAGAAATGTCTTCCAAACCCTGTATATAAAAGTACATGTCAGTCTTTTCTTCTAGCATATTTATTGTATGATTTTCTAAATGAATGTAACTAAATGTTGAGTTTATTTTGTATGGTACAAGTCAAGGACAAAGGTCTTTTCCTCCTCTCCTTCCTCCCCAAGGCGAGTTAGTTGTTCCGAAAGTAATTACAGATCAGCTGTTTATAGTACCACCTTTATGACATACTGAGCTCCCTCATACACTTGCATACATTTCTGGATTTTCTGTTCTGTTTCATTCAGTTGTTGATGAACTTCCGTGCCAACATGGAGGTCTGTTAATTACAGCGGTATCATATTGTATTAAGTTGAAATATTTGGTGAAGCAAGTCTTCCCTTATTATTCTTACTTTTCCACAAATGTGTTAAGCATTTTAATAAGCTTATTCTCCCAGGGGAACTGAAAAAACTTTTCTCTATTTCACTAAAATTCTTACTTCCATTAAATTGAATACATAGATTAGTTTAGAAATAACTAGCACCTTTACAAAGTTGAAATTTTTCTATTCAAATACAATGTATTCAAATCTTACATCTGTCTGAAGAATTTTATAATTTTGTTCATATAAGCTGTAAATACTTGTATTTAAGCTAATATCTAGTTATATCATATTTTTAATTCTATTCTGATTTGGGTAATTTTTATCATGTTTAATATATAATTATTATTACTCTACATGAAAGTTATTAATTTGTAAATATTTTGAAACCCACAAACTTACAATTAGCAAAGCTTTATAAAAATAGTTCAGTTGAAATTCTCAGATTTCTAGGTTGACAGTCTTCTGTCTAAAAATTATGAATTTGTCTCCTATTTGTCAGTTTTGTTAATTTTGTCTATTTAATTATTTATTTTGTAGTTGCTCTAGTCTTGAAAATAGCAGAGAAAGAAAAAATAAATAAATAAAACATTATCAAGGGAAAAAGGCAGATATGAAAGACCAGCCTCTTGAGGTCCACCATCTTGTTACCCAAGATCTGAGAGACCATGGGAAAAATTGGAAAAAAATATGTACTGTAAAGATACTTTTTAAAAAGTTCTAAAATAAAGGAAGACCTGAATCTCACCCCATCCACTCCCACCCTCCTCTAGGCTGAGTATACTTCATCCTATCAGCTTTGAGATGGACCATAGGGTTTGCTTTGGCCAATGGAATATGGGTTCTATTCCAAGCCTAGATCTAAAGCATCCCCATTTTGATGCTTCTGACCTCCTTCATAGGAAAAATATATGCCACATGCCTGGGCTCCAGAATGAAGACACCTGGAACATACATCCCAGCCCAGGGCCAGGAGATGAGCCAAAGTCATCAGAGTACAGCTCTATGCACAGAGTACATAGAGAAGCCACAAACCTAGGTGCTGATCGGAGAGTGACAAGTGCATGTTTTCACCTTTGTTGGATTTTACGATACCATCACAGTAAAAACTAATATACATGGTACTGCAGGAAAAAAATATGAAAGAAAACACATCAAGGCATATTTTGACAAAGTTTGCAGACTTGAAGTGTAAAAAAGCATACCAGAAATTGGTTTGGGGGCTTACTGAAAAAGGAGACTAAATTCTTCTGACTCAGACATTGCCTCAGCAATATTAGAAATTGGTGGGAAAAATTTTTTTAATTCTGCAGAGATTTGAAAGGAAGGTTGTATGACCCCAAATTTTTCTATAACCAGCAAAGTCATTGTGCCTTAAAGAGAACAACAATGAAATGGTTCTCATGATAAAAGATCTCACAAAGCAGAACATCTGTGATCTTGAAAACTGTGCTTGAAATAAGAATCAAAATAAAGATGTCATAAGTGAGGAATTTATGGTTTATGAAGAGAAGAAGCAAATATGGAATCAATTTAAACATGGTATCACGTCAGAATAGATACTTTCAAAAGAAAAACTGCTTCATCTAAAATTATAGTTATTGAACTATTATTGTTGTGGTTCACATTTATTCCCTAGTTTCAGCTTAATATAGATAAAACTTGATTCTCTATTCTTTCTCACTTTCTTTTTTAATCTCTCTCCTTCTTCCTTTCTTCCTTCCTTTCCTCTCTCCCTTCCTTCTTTCTCTTTCTTTCTTTCTTTCCTTCCTTCCTTCCTTTTTCTGTTTTAAGATTTCCACAGAGAACAGTTAGAAAACATTTACTTAGTTCAAAAAATAAATTGAATAATTGGAATAATATTTTCCTAGATTGTGTGTGGATATTCTTCACCATTTTCTCTTCATATGAAAAGTATTTTTAATTTTCGAAGTGGCTTATTTCTCTTCAGCTGAATAGCTTGAAACCATTAGCCAGTCTCTGAGTTTCCATTCTGTCATCTAAACATGGAGATAGAAATTACAAGATGCAGGTTTTCAGTGAGAATTAAACGAGACACAGTCTGTAACAGTACCTACAGGGAAGGAGTTTGATAGTTGGCTTGTATCTGCACATCTAATGCGGTTGGTACAGTGCCCCTCCCAGCCATGTAAAAACACTCACTGAATATTTTCATGACCCACCAGACCATAATTTCCTAGGGAACCAGAAAACTGTCTGTTTTATCTTTGCATGTCTGAGTCTAATACAGTGCCTCGTCCATAACCACCAGCCAGGAGATCTGTACTGAAAAGGATTTACAGAAGCCCCTCCACACTTCCTCCAAAAGCAAATTTGCTTAGAAGATGTATTTCTCATCTCTAGTTGTTTCAAATTAGTCTCTCACCAAGGCTATTCAACTGTATGATTGGCGAGAACAGAGAAGGTCAAATCTCTCTTGCTGTCATGAACCAGCCTGATGCTCCAACAGTTCCCAGTGTGATGCTCTTTCTGGAAAATATTTAGGAGGGCTTTTCTTGATGATCTCTGTAAACACATTTGGAACATTTAATATGTGGCTGACACCATGCTAGATGTTTTCACTACAATTATCTCATTTAATTTTCATTACAATTTTTAAGTTGGGTTTTATCAACCATATTTTACAGATGAGAAATGGAGCCTTAAATATATTAAGTGGTTTGCCCACAGCTAATAAATGAGTACAGGGTTTGAACCCCAGTCTTTCTGGCCCCCCATCCAGTTCTCAGTCCGTTGTGTTCCAGCTGTCTAACAAAGAACAACTTAGGAAAATACAATCTTTCTGTTTCCTTTTTTCTCTTCCCTCCTTCCTCTCAATATTGCTCATACAATGGAACGGAATTTGGAGAGAGAAATAAATTCTCTTCTTTTGGAATTTCTTTTCCTTTGGAGTCGTTCCCAGTTCTTGTGTGAACCGTGGTTCAACTTCTACATCCTCTCTTTGACCCTAACATCCTCTCAGATCCCTTTTCCAAGAATCCTCTCCCACCCCATGTGATGAATCACCTGGTTTGACTCAAGACAGAAAACGACAGACTGTAACAATTCCATCCTTATCTACGGGAGAATTCTCTACTATCTACATGTTTAGCCTACATATATTATTGGTGTAAGTGCGCCGAGGAAACTAACGGATTCGTCTTTAACACACAGAGCATCCAGCAGAAAGTTAAATAAAGTGGCTGTGCTCACTTTTATTCATGTTATCATTCATTCATTTATTTACTAAGTGTGTGCGCCGCACAAAGCATTCTATTGGACATAAAGAATTCAAAGATAAATGTTATATTCTCTGTACATACAGACACCAGCAGCTTGTAGAAGGAAATATGCATTACAAAGTATTGTGGGATATTATGTAAGAGATAGTGTGTATAGTATAATTATAAGCTTTGAGACAAATTAACTTGCATTTGAAACCTGGCTTACACAGTTACTCAGGTATACATTGTCATGCAGGACTCTTAGTTTTTTGTTTTGTTTTTCCCCTGATTGTATCTATTTATTTATTTTTAAATTTTATTTATTTATATTATTTTTGATCTTTTGTAGGGGGAGGTAATTAGGTTTATTCATCTATTTATGTAATGGAGATACTGGGGCTTGAACCCAGGACCTTGTGCATGCTAGGCACGCACTCTACCACTGAGCTACACCCTCCCCTATTTATTTATTTTAATCCAATTTATTTTTATTGAAGTGTAGTTTACTTACTATATTATATTAGCTTCAGGTGTACAATATGATTAATTTGATATTTTTGTAGATTGTACTCCACATAAAGCTATTATAAAACATTGGCTATATTCTCTGTGCTCTACATTACATCTTTGTGTCTTACTTATTTTATAACTGGTGGTTTGTACCTCTTAATCCCCTTTCACCTATCTTGCCCCCCACTTCCCTCTCCCCTCCGGTTTGTTCTCTGTACCTGTGGGCTTCTTTCTGTTTTGTTATATTCATTCATTTGTTTTACGTTTTAGATTCCACATATAAGTGAAAACATGCTGTATTTGTCTTTCTCTGTCTGACATTTCATTAAGCATGATACCCTCCAGGTTTATCCATGTTGTTGCAAATGGCAAAATTTCATTCTTTTTTATGGCTGAGTTATATTCCACTGTATATGTATACTACATTTTATTTATCCATTCATATCTGTTAATGGACACTTAGATTGTTTTCATATCTTGGCGATTGTAAATAATGCAGCTATGAACATTGGGGTGCATGTATCTTTTTAATTAGTGTTTTTGTTTTCTTTGGGTATATACCCAGGGGTGGAATTTCTGGATCATATGGTAGTTCTATTTTTAATTTTTTGAGGAACCTCCATACTGTTTCCCATAGTGGCTGCACCAGTTTACATTCCCACCAACAGTGTAGTAAGATTCCCTTTTCTCCACATCCCTGCCAACACTTCTCATTTCTTGTCTTTTTCACGATAGTCATTCCAATAGGTGTGAGGTTTTGATTTGCATTTTCCTGATGATTAGTGATGTTGAGCATCTTTTCATGTGCCTGTGGGCCATCAGATGTCTTCTTCGGAAAAATACTTATTCCTGTCCTCTGCCCATTTTTATGTTTTTTTTTATATATATATAGAGTTGCATGAGTTCTTTATATAGTTTGGTTATTAACCCCTTATCAGATGTATCATTTGCAAATATCTTCTTCCCTTCAGTAGATTGCCTTTCATTTCGTTGATGGTTTTCTTCACTGTTTAAAAGCTTTTAAGTCTGATTAGGCCCCGTATGTTTATTTGTTTGGTTCCTCTTCCTGAGGAGACAGATTTAAAAAAATATTGCTAACACCTGTGTCAAAGACTGCACTGCCTATGTTTTGTTCTAGGAGCTTTATAGTTTCAGGTCTTAAATTTAGGTCTATAGTCCATTCTGATTTCTTTTTTTGAGTTCCATTTTTCTTATTTGTAACACTGGAATAATAATATCTACCCATATTGTCATTATAAAAATTAAACAAAAGCACAGCCTAGAAAAAGAAAAACAGCTTATACCACATTCTATGCCATGAGAGAAGAGGAGATAATATTCTTTTTGCTCAAAATTAAACTCAGGTTAAGAAACAAAAATAGAGAAAGGTATTTTTATGTGACTAAATTACACACACACACAAATGAGCTAATGGTACTTAGACTTACATGTTTGATCCAAGAAGACCTGAATTAACTAAAATATTGATAATTAAGGAGTGTGTGTGTGTGTGTGTGTGTGTGTGTGTGTGCGCTCGCAGAGAGAGGGGAGATTTGTAAGACCTTATCTGATTGCCCAGTGAATTGGTTCAATCACCACAAGTGTGTTCTGCCATCACATTTAAAGTTACTTTCAATTATTTAAAGTTATCTAAAATTATTTTCTCAGACATCACACATGCCAAAATAGGAGCTGCATGAGAATATGAATCACACAACGAAACACATTGTCCAGATAAAGTCTAGCACATGGTGGGCTACCTGGTGGAGGTGACCACTATCGTGACACTCAGAGAATTCAAATATAGGTTATCAATCACTTGGCAAAAGTGTGTCACAGAAAGAACTGGAATGCCTGTGAAGTTTGAGTGAGAAGTTGAGGCTTTATTAGCATTCCTTCTTTCTCTGGGAATTTATGCGTCTTAGCCTGACCTCCCCATTCCCTGGGCAAGCAGGATCCTGGCAAATCCATTTAATTCTGCTTTGCTTAGAAGGAGGGCTCATGGAAACGCGACACCAGCCTTCACACCGCCAGCTCACGCTCTGTTAAACCTCACGCGGAAGAGAGATGCGATGAGTTACTTGTGCAGAATTTTTTAAATGTGCTCTAGTCCCCATGTTATTTTCTTGTTCCTGTTTTTATTTTTGTGTTTAAAAATAGTTACAAGATGGTCGTCTCTAACTTCCGTTGCCCTCCTCCTGCCTCCACAAAGTTAATTGAGGCTTCCTGCTAGTCAGCTCCAACAAGCACTCTCCAGATCCACCCAGGAGGCTCCACAGCCGCCCTGACAGTGACTCAGGACTGCAGCCGATGAAATGGCAGAAAGTGGCCCCTTCAAGGAAAGACTCCAAATGCCTAATACATGCCGCCGGCCCAGAGACCCCGCTGGCACCCCTGCCCTCCAAAAGTGGGGCTGTGCCTCCCGAGGAAACGTCATGCTATTGAAGCCCAGTGTGTTTAAGTTCCCTGGGTTTAAATCCTGGCTTTCTACCTGCATGCCTGTGGACAAGGTCATTAACCTCTTGGGCTCCGTATCTTAAACATGAACCGATGGCGGTGTTAAATGCACGGTGTTAAATGTAAAATACGTAGTATAGTGCCTGGCACAGAAATGCTCGGTTTGGTTTGGGTCACTGTTGTTATATTGCTGCTGAAACAAATATTATGAAGCCCTTTTAGCTTCTCAGTCCAACTCCATGGTCCCTGCTCACATCCACATCCTGCTTAAGGGCTAATCTAAACCCATGGCCTAAAGCATCTTTTCCCACCGTTTCCCAATTCTCCCTTCTGGCTTCTGCTACCATGCTTGCCCTTCCATTGTGTTTTTTGTCTTTCTCCTTATATCTCTTGTTCACCACCACTGCTCCAACCTCACAATTCGAGCACAAGGCTGGTTTGTGGTTCAGCTGGCCCTCAGTCATGCTGGGTAGTATCTCTCCTTACCCTACTCAGGTTTTTTAGCTGTTTCTGTGCCATGAGCTCTTGGCAGTGGGGTGAAGCCTGTGAAATCATTCTCAAAATATCTAAATGTGTAAAAAAACCCAAGGATTTAAAAGGGAATCATTTATATATGATTACAGTTATTTATATTAAAATAAATGCATGATATGTTAATATTTTTGCTTAATATATTAAATTTTAAAAATCTAACAGCAATCTAATTAACACCGTAATTTTGAAGTAGGGGTGGGTGTCAGCATTTTGAGGTATCTACAACTTTAACGAGATGTGAGAATACCTATGATATTTATTGATTTTATTGGTATTGCAAATAGGATTAGAGTCTCCTATGTTCAAGATTAAAGGCCGTGCTAAATTTCAGTTGAAAATCAGTTAAAAATAAAGATGTAATTTGTTTATCCATGGTTACAAACTTCGAAATTCTATCCACTCACTCCCTGGAGGACTCATGGACCGAAAATTAAGAGCCCTTGGTCTAGCCCAGCATTTCCCCGCAGTCCCTGCAGCCAGCATCTCTGGTGAGCTCGCTCTGGATGTCTGCGTGGGCACCAGACTGTGCTAGGTGCCTGGGGACCCTCTCTTTGGGGATCATGGATTCATCTCTTCACTAAAGATGGAAATCTCCATGTCTCAAGGCACAGATCAAGCAAGCCTTCCTCGGGAAGCCTTCCCTGACCTCATGGATCCCACGGTTCCGTTTTCTCACATCATGGCTCTAAAGCCTCTGCCCAGAATTTTTGTTACGATCCCTGAAGTCTCGAGCCACTTGGATTTGATGTTTACTCTTGTTCTAGTCACTGCTCAGAAGTGTTTCCCTTGCCTCGCTGCTGTTTTTTATCCACCTGAACTGCAGACTCAGTTATAATTATTAACTCAGCAAAATCACTCTGCATAGTACAAAGTTTCTAAGAGATCTCATCTGATTCTTACAACAAGTCTCTGTGGGTAGGTACGGGGCAAGCACAGCCTTTATCTTACGCAGGAGGAAAAGCCAGGTGGCTTTCTAAAGGAAGAAATTAGTAAGCCGCCATGTAGCACTGGGAGCCCCTTTCTCCTGTCTGTCTTCGCGTCTGCTCCCTCCAACATTACAGAGTCTGGCAATAACAGCAGGTTAGTGAGTGTCAGCGGCTGATTCTTTTAACAATTCTCGTCCTCGTAAACCTCCTGAACTACAGCTGAAGAGATCACTCTCTACTCTCTTCAGCGGGGTTGTTCAAGAAATCACTGATCTCAAATAGGAGTCTTCAAAAAAAGACAAAATATGAAGCCTCTCTCATTGTCCATGCACCTCAGGCTGACCCCGGGTATCCAGTTAAGATTTGCCAAAAGTGAAAAAGGCAAAGCATGTAATCACTGCCAAAGAACCTGGAGCCGTTTCATACAACATCCTCATGTTCAAGAGGAAGAAAGAGAATCCAAGAAAGGGAAATGAGCATCGCCAAGGAGCAGGAGAGGACCTGGGTCAGCAATGTCCCACTGAGATTGTAGGTTAATTTGTTCCGGTAATTAGCATTGCCTTCGCAAATGTAATTCATTTTGAAAGATATAATCAGCAGGGATAGTCATGAGTGCCTCCTCTCTGCAAAGCGCTTTCCCAGACAGTCTCGCAAATGACAAAATTATTAAACACAGTCTTGAATTTCCTCCATAATATGCTTCTTGTATAAAAATATCCATATTATATATTTGAAATCTAGGACTTGATATGGCTACGTGCAAGTATGTGTCTATATATCTGCATATGTAGAAAAACATTTATGCACACTTCCTCATATGAATAATCAGAGATAGCTACACCACACAGATACACACACACAAATGACTGTGATAGTGTTATACCCTTACACACACATTCACATACACGCTTGCATACTAATACTCTATGTAGAAAGTTAATCAGAAGTATGCATGTATATTGCATGATATTTATATATCTGTCAAATATACAATAAGTCTACATTTATGCACATGTTCTGATGCCTGTGAATATACAGAGATGTACAAATATGCATGCATGTCCATATACAAAGCAGAGAGACACATGTATAATTTAAATATACACTTCTGTTAAACACATAAAATGTGTACACACATACATAGTAATAGATGGCTATAAAGCTACATGAAATATTTGTAAGTTCAGTATTTGTTCATTTGGTTTCCTTTCTTGTATCCTTGACATCCTTCACTCCACCTAATTCATCAGTAAACATCCCCTGAGATGGGACTATTTCTTAAAATTCCTGCACACACCCTCATGCTTTAAGCCACACGCCCTATTTGGGGTGTTGGCTGTGTTCCAGAGTAGAAGGCTAATGCCCCCAGTCTTCAGATAGACTGAGGAATTGGAACAAACAGGATAAAGTCTGGGCTGGGAAGAATTCTAGAAACAGCTCCTAAGGACGTCTCATTGAGCTCTGACCGAACCTGTGGACCCGGGGCTCACACGGTGTTTCCTCAAGTAGACACCTCCAATCAGCCCACGTGACTTTTCAGCCAACCCGACATGTGTGACTGTCAAGAAAGGCCCCTTTAACCCACCGCCTGAAGGGACAGTTGAGGAAAGTCACATCTGAGTCACAAACATTTTGTGAGGAATTACGAAATTAAAGACTATTTATTTATGAAAGTCGTTTCCTCAAAGAATTAAATATCATTCAAAACAGGTGGGTGGTTTATATAGGTATTCATTTATTCTTTAAAATTTGTATTGAAGTACAGTCAGTTTACAATGTTGTGTCAATTTCTAGTGTACGGCATCATGTGTCAGTCATACATGTACATACGTATGTTCGTTTTCATATTCTTTTTCATTGTAGGTTAGTACAAGATGTTGACTAGGGTTCTCTGTGCTATATTTGCTGTTTATCTGTTTTATATATAGTACTTAGTAACTGCAGTTTTGACCAATAACTACTCCCCCCTGCTGTGACTTGCTGGACACTGGAAATAGAGAGATGAAAGTTGTCCCCCAGGAACTCACAGTAGGGAGAGAGGTTCCAGCAAAGGAAATTCAGTGGTGCAGGTGCTAACCCAGGTGCCACGCTCAGGAAGGGGTCCCCTTGAGGCACGAAGGATGAGGAGGAGTTAGCCAAGAAGGAGAACAGGAAGGGCACCCCAGAGAAAAGGAACAGCGTGTGCAGAAACACGCAGGCAAGGAGCGTGGGGCAAAATTGGGGGGAAACAAATCAGCCACGACTAAAGGAAGGAAGCTGGGGAGGAGAGTGGACTTGTTAAGGGATGGAACTGGACATAAGACAGGACAAGATGGGGAACGTTCCAAAGGACCCAACAGGACATTGCATGTATCTTAAAATAATTAGTCACCACCACAGTGTTTCTGTGAGCTTCCAGGGCTCAGTCTGCAATCCCCAAAGCACAGCGACCATAAAGAAGTGTCCACATCATCGTCTTCCACTCTTCATTGGGTGTCAATTATAGTAGAATAAATTTGATGAGAATTTTATTATGCATCTTTTGAAGTAAGAGTATGTATTACTTAAACCAAGGGGAAGGCAATATTGAAGTTTTGGCTTATTTACTAAAAATAGGAGAAATGCATGGAAAATCCTCAAAATTCTACATGCGTGGCACACTGCTGTAGTGGAAAGATTGCAGCTTTGGGATAAAATGATTGCATTAATGGACCAAAGCACGGTCTCTCCATGTTCAAATAATACATTTACAAGTATGATTTTTAGGGTCCCTCATATCTCCAGAGAGAATCTATTTTTCTCCCCCTGAATATTCTACCAAACAGATTCAACACAAAAACACAAATGCAATTTTCTCCTTTGTGTTGGCCCCCAGGATGAGTTGGATGTGTCTACAGGATAACTCAGTGCCCGGGCCTGTGAGCCCGCGTTCTTGCCCACGGACTCCTGCCACACCCAGAAAACAAGGCCAGGCTGGCCTGCTGAAGGCTGAGAGGCCACATGGCAGAGGTCTTCCCAGTTGAGACCATCCAAAATAGGCCGGCCCCAGCCAACCCAGCAGCTGACTGAAGACCCAGGATCGAGCCCAGCCCCAACCAGCAGAGTCTGGTCCAAATCGGCAGAACTTTCCACCTTGTCCATAGACTAAGGAGCAAAAACTAAAATGTTAGTTTGTCACCGGGGTTTTGTGGCTGGTTGTTATGCATCAAGGCGGCATCATGGCACTGGATAATTAATGTGGATTTGGAACCCAAAAAATCTAAGCCCTGGGACCTCCACTTCTGACCTATGTGTTCTTGTAAAGGTGATTTCATCTTTCTGAGCCCCAATGTTCCTCTCTATAAAATGGGAATAACCTGTCCACCAGCAGGAGTTCGTGAGCATCTGAGTGACAGGTACAGCAGCAGTATTTAATAATCGCACAGTAACTGGGGCTTTAATGGTCATTTCTTCTGCATCAATGGCAGTCCTTATCCAGCGGTTCTGACAACACAGACTTTTAAAAGACATGCTCTCTGCTGAGGCCAGCAAACCAGCACTGGGCGGTAGTATCTCTTCTTTAAGCCCAACTTGTGAAACCACCAGCTAATTTAAAACAGGTTCTTGAGGACAACAGAAGTCCCCACAGCCATCATGAACACAGGACAGGGAGCCAACTGCCCCATCTAAGTGGTGGGAGCTTTCCCTCCTGGGCTGGACTTGACAACCCGTCTGCATGCCCAGAGCTCAGCAATGGGAGCAACTGGAGAGCCCCATTCAGACCACCCAGAAGCCTTTGCCGATACACTTGGCCGCCTCGTTACAGCATGAACTGATGGGAATGCAATGTTCCCGCAGCCTGGGCTGGCCACTGCCCTGACTCTGGCTCTCCGGGTTGCTCCATGGGGGAGGCAACGCCTTTGATCTACAAAGCCTGCATACACTTTGATCCTGGTCACCTTCGGGTCAGTCTTTCAGCAGCTGGTTCTTCCCAACAGGTCAGTCACCTGTGCCCTGAGACAGACGTTTAATATTTCCAGATGGAGAGAAATGGGGAGAGATGCTGGATGCGTCTGTGGTGAAGCCAAAAACGCAATTCAGAGGAGATCCGAGATGCTCAATGCATCTTGTTTTGTCCTTGAGAATTCTGCGAGCCATAGGGAAGGAAGGAATCGAAGGCTCTGATGTCCCACCAGGCACCCGGCATTGTTATATCCATGATCACAGCCAACGTGGAATCCAAGTTGAACTCCAACACATGCTAGCTAAGCCGCTGTGGGGGAAGTCCTACACTTTTCAAATCTCAGGTTCCCCATGTAAGGAATAACAACAATTTCTTTAGTAATAATGTACGTAAAATGCCTGGTATTTAAACACTTGCACACAACATTCTCATACCAACTGCATAATTGGGACATCACCTGCCAGCATAGAGGGGAAGTTACAGATACTCAAGGACCCCAGGTGAACAGGAGGTGGGTGTGAGATTTGAGCCCAGGTCTTCCAGCCTCCAAATGCCCTGTTGTCATGCTGTTGCACTGTTTACTGTGAGTTCAACACACTTATCCGCGGATTCCTTGGTTCTCCTGGACTCTTTCTCTGTTTGGCTCCATTGGTGATGCCAACTGCTGAGTGTGGCCAGGACAAAAGATGAACAGCCCGAATGAACACAGTAGCCGTGTTATATATTTGTCATTTCTTATGAAGTTCACCTATAAACTGTTTTATGTGAGTTGTTTTCCAAAGCATTCATTTATTTATTCCTTAGTTTTTAAATCTGAGCTTTTCCAATTTGGGTGGAAATATTTCTGAAGTGATGGATACACTACTGTTCCTTCTTGAGAAAAATGACTGAGTACAAGTTTAAATTTTCTTGACGATGAGATGTCATTATTACAACGATCAGACAATTATGACTATTAATTAGAAAGCTCTATAATAAAATGGTTCTGACTGCCCGCTCTCTCCCCATTCACCCAACAGGCTCTCAGCTCTTGTCAGTGTTTATCTCTTGCAACTTTTCCCTGATTCTATCTGCTGTAACTGATTCTCAACATCAGTATGACTATAATTATCTGGGAAGTTTGCTAGCAATGCAGATATCAGGACCCCACCTGAGAGATGCTGTAGGTCCAGGGTGAGGCTCAGAACCTCCTAGTTTTAACAGGCTCCCCCAGGATATGCTGATGCAGTTTGTCTGATAATCACACTGAGAAAACATTAGGCTATGGGCTGAAAACCAAGTTCTTCAATTATGTATCTATTTAAGACTTTTTTTTTCAGACTCAGTATGAGGTTCAAGACAGGCAGATGTGAAACACGCTGACCTCTCTATCCTGGGATGTTCACAGTCTAATGAACTAACAACCTGAAAACAGTCGTTAAGGTTGGACCAGGGGAAATAAGAAGTTGCACTTGGAAGGGCTGTGCATCCATCAAGGCTCAGCGGCACAAACCACACAGCTCTGAAAAGGTGAATTCCTGTTCCCGGAGCAGGAAGGTTATTCTAGGCAGAGGGAACAGAATGTACACAGCCAGGGGGGCAAAGGGAACCTGGAGACTGGAAGGAAATGCAAGCGGCAGGATGTGGAGGGCCTGGGAAGTGAGATGAGGCGAGGACTAGTCCTACCACCGTGGACTCGGAGAGGAAGGCGGGGTTTTATCCTGAAGGTGATCAGGAGCAAGCGAAAGGTTTTCTTCAAGATGATGACATGATTAAAGCTCAGTTTTAGGAAAATGAAGTGCCCCGGGGTCCCCTTGCTCCTTCCCCCAACTCTGTGTCCCTGAACTCGAGCCCCTCACCAGGATAGAACCACTTGAAAGGGCTCTTCATCCATCAAGGTGTGCACACACACACACACACATATACTAGGAGTGGCTCTGAGTGGCTCTTGCACTCTTATTTTCTCCAGGAAATAGAGACACGGCCCCACGTTACTCCTTGAAACGTCTTCCCAGACTCCAACTCCCATTGTCACATGGAGTCAAGGTTACCATGACCCCCACTTCCATTTGGGTAGAATTACCCACACAGCCCTTTTGAGGAGGGAGTCTGGCACCAGATGCCAATAAGCAGCAGACAGAGTCACACGATCAGCACCTGCCCAGCCACGTGACTGACGTTTCTCGGCCCTGGGCTCTTGTCATCCCGTAGCCTTTCAACAGGCTTGCTTCCAGACAGGGGCTCTCCAAAGCCCAGGTGCCCCTGGGGTCCTCACTGCCGGTTGCTCCTTCCACGCCATCCCCTGAGCCTGAGCTGTCAGACCCTAAGGCCGATGCCTCCTGGAAAACTTGGAGGATGCTTAATTGCCTGGACACTAACCACCTGTGTGCCTCAGCGTCTGTCACTCATCGGCCCTTCTCCCCTCCAGCTACTTGCTCCTCCTCTTCCTCTTCCTCTTCCTGGCGCCATGAATTCTAGCATCCAGTCACTAACGGGCACCATTATTTATTGGGCAATGTCTGTGATGCAAGAGAGAAAAGCTGTCCATGTGTTTCTCTTTTACTCGCACACACAAAACCAGACACCAGATGTGCAGGTTGTTTCCCCACACCGAGCAACTCTCTGAGAGGGTTTCCTGCAATTCAGTTCAAATCTGACTCTCACGGGAGCCAGTGGAGACCCCGAGGTCAAGGGTTCAGTCCCGCGAGACTGCCTCCCACTTCAGGCATCAACCTCAAACAGGAGGTCCTCAGGTCCACCATTTCAGTCTGACTTGGCTACGACCTGGAGGTTCTTACACCCCCCCCCCCTTGGATTTGATCATTTGTTAGAAGAGCTCACAGAACTCAGGGAAAAACTGACTTACTTTTACTGGTTTGTTACATAATAAAGGATATGATGAAGGATACAAATGAGCAGCTGGAGAAAGAGGTACTGAAGGCAAAGCCTGGAAGGATTCCGAGCACAGGGGCGTCTGTTCTGGCAGGGCTGGGGTGCACCACCCTCCCAGCTTGTGGGGCTGGTCACCAACCTGCAAACTTTGCAAGCTCTCCAAGCTCTGCACTGGTGGATTTTGCTAGAGGCTTCATCACAGAGGCATGCTCAGGTCTTAACTCCATTTCAAGCCCCTCTCCCCTCTCCAGAAAATGTGGGGTGAGGCTGGAAGTTCCAAGTCTCTAACCATGGCTTGGTCTTTCTGGTGACTACTCCATCCCCCAGACAGGAGCTCACCAAGAGTCACCTTTTTAGGACAAAGACATTCCTATTTCCCCAGGAAAGTCCAAAACATGTAGGAGCTCTGGGTCAGACTCTCCTATCACTCAGGAAATGACAAAGGTCTTGGGAGCTCTGTTTCAGGAACTGGGGTCAAAGATTACATGTTAGAACAAAAGATTCTCCTAATACCCTTATTTACAAGGGTTTTAGATGCTCTGTGTCAGGAATCAGGGCAGAGACCAACGTACACATTTCTTATTATTTCACTATGTGCAAGTCATCTAAACATATTATCATTTCATTTAAATCTCAAGGCATCCTGGAAGAAAGCATTATTGTCCCATTTTACAGAAGTGAAAACTGAGGCAGAATGATTTAAATTATTTGCTCAAAATGACTCAGGTAGCCTGGAGCATGTCTGGGATTCTAAGGACAGGTTGTAAGTCAGCACCTGTGATACTGCTGTCCCGTGTCATTCAGCCCTTTTGCCAAAAGAATATTTGCGCTTTTACTTTCTGCACCCCATGTACTATTACTCTTGGAGTTTCCAATCTTGGGACTAATACCGACTAGATATAATTCTATCCCTAGAGTAAAAATTACTACACCAATACTTCTCAGATACCTGTAGACACTTCAACAAATATACACATTTCTGAACCCAGGGACACATGAACCCATTTTAGTCCCGTGCATACCACAGAAATCATTTGTGTGATGACAAAGACAAAAACATAGGAGGATGTAGACATGTCAGTTAGGTTTTTGAAGTTTAAATGTTTATGAATACCATTTTGGAACTGGCTGTTAAATATGACCATGAAGGAAGGGAAAATTCCCTCTCGTCTTTCCGCCCTTCAAAGTCCCTCTGTGTCCCAGCTGTGAAATTTCAAGGGAGGGGGCGGGGGCGGGAGCTCCGCACAGAAGACATCCCAGAGATGGGCTCCGGCGCAGGAACGAGGCAGCGCGGTCCCAGCGGGGGATGCTGAGGCTTTCTTCCTAATTGAATCCTCCTGTTCATCATGTTCAGCCTCTCAGCATTGCTTTCGGACCCTCCACCAACCCCTCAAGAATGAAAAAAAAAAAAAAATCTAGAGCTCTTGATAAAATACATATTGAGTGGGATTCTTCCAGTGTTAAAGACATTCACATTTTATAATTAAGGACTCTCCAGAAGCAGCTTTTAAATAAACAGACTCCGGCTTAGACATGGCGGGGCAGAGGGCATGCGTTGAAGCTAGGCGTCTACCCGGTCACTGCAGCAGTCACTCAGCATCTCTCCGCCACTCCTGGGTTGTTCATAGCGCCGTCCACATCATCTGAAGACCCGTAACATATTAGAACGTCCATTGGGGTTACTTCTGCCCCTTTTAAAATACGAACTGGGAAAGTCTGGAGGCTTTTATTCACTGACCCTTGAGCACAAATGTATTTAATCTTATACCTGGCTCTGAGCAATCAGCTCAAACAACAGTTTAATGAAGAAGGGGCAGTGGGGACAGAGGGGCGAGGGCAAGGAGCTAAGTGCTCAGAAAGAGAACAAACATTTCCCAAGAGCCTGGGAGGGTAAGTGTTTCTCAGGGTGTCCAAAGGTAACCCCCCCAGTGTAGGCAAGGTGAGATGAGGGCCCCCCCAGGAGCGAAGTCCCAGAACAGAATCGATGAGCCAGACTTTTCTATTCCGGTGGCTACGTTCCTACCCAGAGGAGCTGGCAGTATGGCCTAGACATGGAGTGAAAGACACAGAGACGTGAACAATCCTCTTTTTGAATCCATACTTGGAGCTCTTGGTTTGGGGATCAAGAAGGCTGAATGTGAATACTGGCTGGGTTTTATAAGAGAAATGCGATCCTGAGCAAAACATCATGACGCTGTGCCTCAGCGTTCTCATCTGTGAAATCGGAATAATAGGATCTGCATTGTAGGGTTAGGGGATGGTTCTAAGGCCATGTGGCAAGATGGTGGCCGAGTGTGAGCCCCTCCCTCCTGGTCTGTTGTCTATTCTGTGTGTGTGTGTGTGTGTGTCCACATCCGTGTGTGCAGTTGTGTGAAACCCCCTTCAGACAACTCTCCCATATGAAACAGCAGCTTCACACCCCGGGATGATGGGGGAGAGTTTTGTTCTCCAGATCTCCACCCCTGCCTGCGTACCTGAGCACATAAAACATGAAATTTCTTATCACAAAGCACTCTCTCTACTTCTTAAGACTAGGGCCAGATGGTAGGAACAGCTGAATCTCCCCAGAGAAATGGTTAAGAAAAGGCAGGAAACAGACGAATACAAAAATACATTTCTAACTTTCAAGAGAGGAAACAAAAATTGGGCAGAAGAGAGTGAAAACGCGGCATTCGGGAGACAAATGATTGGAGTTCAGCTTGATGGGGACGTGGCTGAGAAGCTGTCAGGGATACTGCCTGGGGTACCAGGGCGAGTGACAAAGCTGGCACCAGAGCTGGTACACGGTACTGAGATCCCGTCAGCCTCTTTGTGGGTGAGGGAACATGATGGCGACGCCTCGGTTCCTGAGTATCACTGTTTCCTTCTGAATATATTTGCCGTATAGAATCTCCTTCCACTATTTAAATAAATGACCGTTTTTCTAGCAATTCCTATGTTTGGGTGCCCATAATGGGATGGAAATATGAAGAAGGAAGTGCAGTCAGTTGCTTGAAGGGCTTGGGAGCCAGCATTTGCCAAACACCTGCTGAATGCCAGGCCACATGCCAGGAAGCAACCAGAACTCCTCTCATCCTCTCATTCTCACAAATTCAACAGGTACCAGCTCCATTGTACAGGTAGGAAGACTGAGCCTCTGAAAGGTAAATGACGGGCTCAAGATACAAAGATGAAGTAGAACTTATCTCTGGGGTCATATGATGCCACAGCTCAGGATTCATTTATTTCCAAAGAGGTTGATTTCATCATTTTAAACACAGTTGATAAAGATGATTCCGAGGGAACGATGCCCAGGGCTCTGCTTTCTTCCTTCTCAAAACTGTCTCCACCTCACCATTCCACTGCTTTGCTTAGTCTCTTCGGGCCCCTCACAGCCGTGGGAAGTCTGCCTGGAGGGCCCACTTCCAGCATCGTCCTCCCATGTCACTTCCACCTTTGCTGAGAAGTTCAAATGCACAGACAAGCCCTCAGGCGGTACACCAGGTCAGCAATCCATCAGCCAAACTGTGTATTCCAGCAGCCTGTTTCCCTGGTACAGCACTGGCATGGGAACAAGTGCTAATTATTCCACTTCCAGCATCCTTCAGAAACAGTGACGGTGCTGAAAACCAGCCAGGGCAGCCTGATCAGCCCCACGGCTACAGCAGCGCCTTCTCAGAGGAAGTCACGGCGGGCGGATGCCTGTGCGTGGGGGGCGGCAGGACTGCCGCCTGGAAACGCGTCCTCTAGGGGCACATCCGGCCCTCTGATTTCCTTTCTTCTCTCTCTGCTCTTGTCCCTTTTTTTCCTCTTTGTTTTCTCTTTTCTCTTCCCTCTTTCTCCTCTTTGTATCTTTCATTCACAGCTTCCTTATATTCCTCTCCACAAGCTTCTCTTTCTCCCTACTTCCCTCCTTCCCCATCCCCACTTCCTGCCTTCCTTCCTTCCCTCTTTCCTCCTTTTCTACCTTTATGCTTGCTTTCTTGCCTTTGAGTCCCCACAACTAGAGTGTTCTGCACAACACATCATATGGTTTTACAAAAAAACAAACAAACAAAAACAGAAGACTCAACCGTGTATGTATTTTTTAATATCCTGAAGATCTTGGTTTCTTAGATACCATGTCCTGCTCTCTCTCCTGATTCTGGAAAACATTTAGATCTCTCTACCTCAGAATTAGGGGAGGTCTCCAAGAACATCTGATTCAATTCCCAGTGGATGCAGGAGGAGTCACATTGGCAACACACTCAACAGACATTCTCCCAGTAGTGGTCAGGACCTCCCATCTGGTAGAAAAGAATGGAGAGGTGAGGGGCCAGGCAGCTCAGCACAGCACCCAGGCCATCCTGGAAGAGTGGAGACTCTCTGGAAAGCAGCCAGCTCCAAGATGGGCACCCTTGGTCGACAGCTACTCGGGGAGCGGGGGGGGGGGGGGGTTCGTGGGGCAAGCTGGGGTCTGGAAGTCAGCATGCAGAGTGAGCTGTGCACGTTGAGTGGTCCGGGGCTTCTGCAGGACGCCGTGGGGGTTGGACAAGACTCCAGCCGCCCTCGTGTGAAGTGGTGAGACATTTGATAACTCACAGTTATTGCAGGAGGAGGCAACTGCGTCTCAAGATGTCTAGGCCTGGATGGATGCTTAGAGATCATCTACCCCAGTACACGCTTCAGTGGAGAACCAAAGCCCAGAGCGGGAAGTGACCTGCCCAAAGCCACACATCATTTAATGGTGAATCTGAACTAAAAACGAAGCCTGTCTCTCATGCTGGGCTCAGAGCACCGACCACTGGGTGAGGCACGTACATCTCAGACGTCATGGTGCTTAGGAATTGCCCAGGGATCTTATTAAAATATAGATTCGACTTGGGTAGGTGTGGGTGGGACCTGAAATTCTGCCACTTTAGCCAGCTCCTCAGAGCTCCCAGGTCCACGGACTGAACTTCAAGCAGCGAGGCCCGAGACCATGACCTCCCTCCGTGTTTAGTAAATGCTGGTTTCCTGTAGTCATTTCCCTCCTCCCCGCCTTGCTCCCCCTCCTTTTCTTCCTTCTCATCAGATTTAAATAATTTGTAAGCAGTTAATGCTCATTTTCCTGGGATTTTTTCCAAATTTGGCTAGATTTATAGATCTATAATTTTCTCTTTCCATTCATGTCTATAAATGCACTTGAAGGGGTTCCGAGATCCTTTCTCTGGCTCTCTTTCCTGCCCGCCCCAGACGGGGTGGGGGAGAAGCTAAACAAATGACTTCTGAGGTCTTCTTCAAACCCTGATGGGCTCCCCAGGGCTCCCCGCAGGCTGCAAGGAGCTCAGAGGAGCCAGACGCCCCTGCAACTGCTGCAGCCCCCCGCGCCGCTGGCATGGTGTGGATGTGCTTCTGGGGAGGAATAGGGCAGGCAGAGAGGGGCCAGGGAGGCTGGAGGAGCCAGGAAGAGAAGTTCCCCATCCTCAGTGTCTCCATCGCGCTGTGTGACTAGGAAATGTGCATTGCATCTGTCAAGGACAAAGCAGTAATGTCTACCTACAAATTCCAGAGGATTGAAGCCGTGAAAACCTCAGTGCGGGACCGAGGAGAGCAACCATCTTCTTGCCTCCCTCTGGAGATGACA
Source organism: Vicugna pacos (assembly GCF_048564905.1). Classification (NCBI taxonomy): domain Eukaryota; kingdom Metazoa; phylum Chordata; class Mammalia; order Artiodactyla; family Camelidae; genus Vicugna; species Vicugna pacos. Next base: position 53,183,171 of record NC_133001.1, read on the forward strand.
TCTGGGGGCTCTTTTCCTCTGGGGACTTGGGGAGGGGAGCGGGAAGGAAATGGCAAGCAGGGGGGTCCAGGGAGTGAAACACAGGGCCTTGAGGTCAGGAGGACCCGATCCCCACCCAACGCTGTCACCCACCAGCCGAGGGACTCTAGCATCGGCAGTCAACTGGCTTTAGTGCCCCAGGTCCTCTGCTCACACCTAGGTGGCCCTGGGTAAGCTGCTTAACCGTGGCGACCCTCCGTTTCTTCACAGATGTCATAAGCAGCGTTGTGATGGATATTTGAAACGACTGACACAGAGAACAGAATCAGTGCTGCTGTCCCGGCTCTGACTGTGCTCACCGGAGAAGAGAAAGGCAGGGCGATTTCAAACAGTCCTCCGCTTCAGTGGGATTCCTCTGGGCAGGATGCTCTTGCAGGCCAGTCAGCAATGGCAGAGTGAGATCTTAGCTGCAGCCTCAGAGCTCGCTGTGTTTGAGTTGTGTGTCTGGAGCGAAGCACGCAGAATGCTCACCAGATGGGTGCTGTATAAATAGCACCTTTACCGAGCTGTTGTTACCACCCAGATTCTCTTACCAAGGACGAGATTGTGTCTGCACATCGTGGTGCCCCTGTCTCTCCCCCTGGCTGGCGTCATCCCTGCTCATCCTTGGACATGTCCCTGCCTGGGGGTCTGGGGACCCCATGAGCAGTGGCAGCTCCTGGCAGCTGCCTCCTCAGCCATCGATTCAATCAAAAGAGAGCAGCACCCAGGGTCCGGCAGCAACCAGAGCGCCGTCCAGGCTCACAGGCACGTCTCCATCTGGTCGAGTGTCTTCTGTCTGGGACGCGACCACCCACGCCATCTCTTTGCATCCAACAGACGGGCTCGCAGTGATTCAGCTCCTGTGTCTGCTCTGCGGGGTCCACGCTGCTCTGAGGGCTGGACGGCCTGTGCGATGAGTGAGCAGGAAGTGGGGGCCGGCCAGCACGCCCACCTGAGGCTCCGGGAGCGCCTACTCACATCCGGGATGCTGGGGGAGCTTCTCTCCTGTCATTATTTTTAGCCTTATTAGCTTTGCATTATCTTTGGGAGACGAAGTGCAGGGAGGCACAGAAAGAGGGAGTCAGACAGCTTGGCTTCTGGTTCTGATTTTGTCCCTAGGAACTGTGTGAAGTTGGTTCATTTTTCCCTCTCAGGACTCAGTTTCCTTATAGGCACAAAGAAATATAGATCTTCCTCAGCTTCTGATGGGGTCACACCCTGACAAGCTACCATAAGTTGAGAATATCCTAAGTCAAAAATGCATTAAGGGGGGTTGAGTCTAGCTCAGTGGTAGAGCATGTGCCTAGCATGCACGAGGTCCTGGGTTCAATCCCCAGTACCGCCATTAAACAAACAAACCTAATTACACCCCAAGAAAATAAGAAAAAAATGCATTTAATACACCTGACCTAGGAAACATCACAGCATCGCCTAGCCTACCTTACTTGTGCTCAGACATTTACCTTCACCAACAATTGGGTAAAATCGTCTAGCACAAAGCCTATTTTATACTAAAGTGCTGAGCACCTCACATAATTTATTGACCACTGTACTGAAAGTGAGAAACACGATGGTCGTCTGGATACAGAATGGTTGGGAGGGTACCGGTCGCTGACCTCCGTGATGGCGCGGTGCCCGGGAACCGGGGCTCACTGCCACTGCCCAGCGTTGTGAGAGCGACACAGCACGGATTACCAGCCTAGAAAAGATCAAAATTCAAAATTCGACGTTCTCTTTCTACTGAAGGTGTATCAATTTTGCACCAGGTAAGGGTGAAAACCACTGTCAGTCAGGGACTCTGTAACACTGTCCGCCCATCCTCCGTAGAGGGCTGTTACCAGCCTCAGAAGAGGTGATAGTGGAAGTTAAAGAGCACTGTCAACTGTAAACCAATGTCTAATTATTATAAACTGACTAACCTCCCACCCCCTGCCGTTTTTTATCCGCAGACTTTTCCTTTTAGACTTCACCTGCCCATGAGATGGGGGCAGGACTGGGACAAGGGCTCAGGAGAAGAGAGAAGGCCGAAGGTCTCAGAGTAAATGGGGGACATATTCTAAATTTGGGCAGTTTGCTAAACTAAACCCCTTCTCTCCCATCCTTCTTGCTTCCTACTCACCCAGCATTTTTCTTCGAGGAGACACCGTGAGTGCGTCCTCTGCCAGATACGGATGCTGGAGACAATGATGTGGAATCACCAAGGAGCCGAGAGAGCGAAAGGGGAAACAGAGGCAAAAAAGGAACGGAGAATATGGTGTGTGGAGCTGTAACAGACATGGGCCAGATGCAGGGGGCCCACGGAGGGAGTGCACTCAGCAGCTCTAAGTGAACGATCTCCAGGCAGCCTGCTGAGAGAGATAATGCCCCCTTTATTCTACAGATGTGGAAACTGGTCCGCAGGAAGGGCTGGATGCCTTGCCTCAGGTCAAAGATCATTAAGTGGCGTAGACTGGATTCAACGCAACTGCATGTGTTTCCAAAGAGCATTCTGTTTTCTTTACTCCATTTTGAGCAACTTTGTCTGCACTGGAGGAAGTGTGATGCTATTAAAATATAAACTTTTTCTTGCATCAAGATTCTTGGAGTAAGGAGGTAATGCTCCTCATAACCCTCTGACTCACCATCAAAGGCCTTTTATTCCCAGACCTCCTCCCTGGTCTAAGCCTCTCTCTTCTTACATTAAGACTCCGCTACTGAGATGGCCTTCCTGATTCACCTCTTCTCTTTCCTGTCCAGATAGTCTAACGCCTCCATCAGGTCGGTATCTCCAGGACACAAGGCAAGTTTTTAAGCCCCTTTCAGACTCGATCGCCCTCATTCCCATCTGTCTAACCCAGCCCACTCCCGCAACTTTTTCCCAAGTTCATCCAAGCAAACTTCATCTGTGCTCTTAGCACTGGTGCGGGGGAGGAAAAAGAACACCACCTTTGGGATCACAAGATCTGGGCTCAGCTCCCAACTCTGCCAGGAACAGTCTGCGAACTTTAGCAGGGTTTGAGCCTCTGTTCCTTTGTCTCTAAAATGAGAACATTAACACTGACCCCAAAAGCTTGATGGAGGCTTAGATGATGTGATTTAGCACTGAGAGCCCAGGGAAGCGTGCTGCCTTTGACTGTTATCAACACAGAGGGCAATCTGCAGATAGGCGTCTGGTGAGGAATAAGCTTTTTTATAATTATGCCTTTCCAGCTTTGTTGAGATATAATTGACATAGAACATTGTGTAAGTATATATTGCAAAATGATTACCACAAGAAGGTTAGTTAACGTGTCCATCACTCACGTAGTTACCGTGTGTGTGTGTGGTGAGAAATTTTAAGTTCTACTCTCTTTGTAACTTTGAAGTGTGCAACACAGGACTGTTAACTGTAGTCACCATGCAGTACATTAGATCCGCATAAACTTCCAATAATAAGCTCTTCTTCTGTAAAGGAAGGGCCATGTTAAATGCTTTCAGTTCTCCAGTCTTCAAATCATCTCTTTGGAAATGATCATCTTTCAGGCAGATGCTCACGGTCCCTTACCCTCTGAAAGTATAAATCAGTTCAGTCTCAGACCTGTCTGCTTGCAATCAGTGCATCATTTTCCTTCTCCTCCTCCTCTTTTCCTGTACAATGTGTTTCTCTTTTCTCATGAAGGTTCCCTCCTGATATTAGCTGTTTGGAGCCCAAGAATACAACATTTGGAATGAGATTCTGTGAATACATGCTGGGAAATGTGGGCCTGGGATCAAGAATGCCTCCTGCACAGTCTAGACTGTAGACCGAGGCTCCAAGGGGGAGCGCTGGAGCAAAGCTGCCTGAGTCATGACGCTCCTGGGCCGGGACCCAGGCTCGGAGCAGGCAGCCTGCGGGGAGTCGGCGATGCTCTCCAGCTGGCAGGGCCCGGCGCCGGGTGGCTCGACCAAGGCCAGCTTCCATCTCCTGTGTCTTCGAATCTTTCACTTGTATGACTTTGCAGCGAGCCATGGTTTTTTCTGCGCAGCTCCCCTGGAAGATTTAAACAAAGAGGGGAAAGCCATCCTTTCCAGATTCTTTGTCTCACCTGCCTAGTCTTTAAGTTCTCAGCTTATAGGGAAACCTGGGAAAGAGGGAAGACACACGTCCTCTCTCCTGCTAGGAGTCTGATGTCTGGCCCAGTTCACCGAACCCATCCTGGCTCCATTGTGCGTCTTGGGGAGAAAGTCTGTGTAATTTCTTTGCAACATGAAGGGAGTAGAGGGTCAGGAAGACAGCTTTAATTACAGTGTCTACCACCTTAGGCTTGAGACCAGACTTCCCTGAGGAAATCCATAATAATATTGCATTTAATTGAAGCCAGCATGACATTATTTAAACACTTCTAATAAAGAAAAAAAATGCTGCCAATTAGACTGACACTCTATTGACAATAAAATACATCCTGCGATCAGAGATGTTAAAGTGTTAAAAAGGAAAAAAAAAGTGTCTTAGAACAAATGAAATGTAGCATCTATCTCAGAAGGTGCCTGCGAAGATTAATTAAGATCATGCATCTAAAAGTGTTTTGAAAACTGTCAAGTACCAGAGACGCGCTGTTATGTTTAATAAAGGCAGCACGCTGCCGTGGAGAAGGCATGGGTTTTGAGGTCAGCTTCCTCTGCTTCGAATCCCAGCGACATCGCTTCCAGGCTGCGTCATCTCGGACCATTGCTTTACCCTCGTGGACCTCAGTTTTCTCTGCAGAGTGGAAGTAGTGATGCCAGCTCTGCTTCTCTCACGAGTGTAACATCACAAGTAAATACAGGACATGCTCATTCCGAAATATTTTATCTATCTGAAATTCACATTGAACGGGGCAGCCTGTGTCTTTATTTGCTAAATCTGGCAACCCTATGGAATCTACAGGCATCAGCAAATGTAAAGGATAGGGCACTCCAGGACAGGGGAATAAGACTTGGGAATTTTCAAAGGGTAACATTAAAGGTGGATGAATGATGATCTGAGGCTATGAAGCCTTGTAAGCATCCTCCGGGGCTGGAGACAGCAGGAGGGGTGTTCTGAGAGATGGTGTGTGTGTTACGGGTGGGGAGCATCTGGGAGACAGTGGGAGCAAATAGACACTGTCTCTGAGGGCTGAAGGCTTGGGTGGCAGGAACATCCAGGTGGTGCTCAGATGGTGTCCTATGAAAAGCCAGGAGCAACAGTCACCAAATAAATGTCATCAAAAAAAAAAAAAAAAAAGGAAAGAAATGAAGCTAAGTGAGTAACAGCCATAGGAAGAGAACCCGAGTTGCATTGAGTAAGAACACAGTCCAATGTTTTTCAATAAATGAAGGGAAAGCTGTAAATTATTCATTTGTTATTTTTGTCAGATTTTCAAATCTATGATTTTTTTTTTTCCTGTTTTGTCTCCACAAAAATGTTTCTCCTCCTTCGCAAGTAACTTCTTTTTGCAAACGGAGTCTCAAAGCCACACCGAAACTGCAAATGCGAAGTTTGTTTCTGCCGTCTCGGGTCCCACTGGAGAGAATCCCAGGTCAGCGCTGGGCTGAATACTACCACCTTGTTCCGAGGAGAAGGCAGAGTTTGTGTGGTGCGTGGTTTGTTTTGACTTTAGGAGTTGCTAAATTCAGGTCTTTGATATTTGACCATGTTTCTGAGCTATTGAAATAGACTCGGGCTTCAGTCAGTGAGGAATGAAGGGCATTTGTGTTTTCTCAGAACACACTCAGACCTGTGAATTAGGTGGACTGGGGTTGCAGTTCCTGGTTTACCAGTGGGGAGACTGAGTCCCAGGGCTGTAAAGTGGTTCCCCATGCTCGCCCACTGGGCGGTGAGAGCTGAACCCAAGCCCTGTTCCCCTTCCTGCCCGCTAGCTGTCTGGTCACTTCAGTTAAACCATATGGCCCTCCGTCACCTCATCTAGGAAACACGGTGAATGTTGCTCATCTGCAGGATCATTTGTGAAGCTCTTACGAAATAACATGCATGAAAGGGTACTGTAAATGGCAAAACGATGTATCGGTGTTAGCAATTCTTACATATTTAGTTTACTGGCAGAGCTGGGAGATTCTCACTCTTCTTAGACGGAATCTTGATTCTACATTTTCAACGTATGACCCTCATGTAGGTAAGAAGGACCAATTTTCCGATGTTAAGTCTTGCTCTTATAACAGGAATCTCTAGCCCTTTCTCTGGAGACAGGAAAAGCTAACCTTGACTTTGGGAATCCCTCTTACAAGGCACCGAACAGGTCTCTTTGGTGACTGGCAGGTCCTAGCGCATGTCATGCAGAGAAGCCACGGAGCAAAAGGGGCTCGAAGGAAACTGAGTCTTTCATTGTTTTCTGTATATTGAGGAAGAGAGTTGTTTATCAAGAGCAAACTACTAAGAGCAAGAGAGATTCAAAATCTTTCTCAGCAACATGTAAGTTTTGTTCAGGAAAACAAGGGTGTTTTGGCAACAGGAGAGTTTACCGCCAATTAACAAGACCAGTTTTCCAAATGCTGCGTGTGGAAAACCATATTGTCACCTAATAATCAAACAGGCATCATTTTCTGGAATCCAGAAATTACAGTGCCATCTAGATATGGACATTTAGAGCCACAAGAAATCTCAGTAATCACATACACCCGTTCTTATGTTTTGTAGATTTTGGAAGCGAAGCCCAAATAGGAAGGCATTCTGACAGGGCCACACAGCAAAAAGGGACAGAGCCAGGAACGGGATCTAGATTGCGTGGCCCTCGGGATCATTAATTCTCAGGTGCGCCAAGCTCTCTTTGCCTTTCCATAGAATCTGCACGCATCCTTCTACCTGGAAAATAGAGAGACTGCTTCTTATTTGCACCTTTGGTCCATGTAACCCGAGTGCAGCAATAATGCCCCCAGCGTCGCCACTGCAGACGTCAAAACTGGAGTGACTCCTTTGCAATGACTTTCTCAAGAGATCTGACCTAATTTACAATAGTTCTCATCGTTCCCCTCTTCTTATTGAGATAGAAAGGAAATAATTCCCTCTGAAGAGAAGGTGATCATAGCTGATCCTTCCTGTGGCTCCGAAACATCTCAGTTGATCACTCGAACCTCAGCACAGCCATCCTTCCTCAACACTCTCCGGCTGTCTTAGTAGCAGGGTGCTCTCATCTGAATAACATCTTTAAAAGATGCTGGCTGTACGCGTTTTTCACAAAAGGCTTAAAAAAAGAGCCATCTAGGATTGTAGAGATTGGGTAGAAGGATTATCTGCTGTCTTGAAAAAAATGAAAAATCAACTACATGAATGTCTTCCAGACAAAAGTGTCTATGACAAACCAAACTCAGATCTCAGAATCAGGAAAAAGTGTGTAACCCCTTGGCAACCAGATTCTAACATCAGATGATGAGAATTATGCACCCACTCTTCCTTTTTTTTCCCCTTATTTGCCTAGAGTGCTAGAAACTCAAAGCTAGACTTTGTTCTTACTGCGTATGTCCTCTCCCAGCTAGAGCATCTAGGAATAGGGCTGCGATCACTCCATTTTGCCTTTTTCCTTGAGCTTCAGGGGTTCGAGTTTCATCTTTCCTACACATGCTTTGAATTTCCTAGAATCATCTTTATAAGTAGTCAATATTAAAAAGAAAACACCATAAGTAGAATAAAGCCATAGGTTATCAAAGAATAGATCTGTATCAACTTAAAGAGAAAGAAAGGATGTAACAGACCATAGCACCTTATTCTGGGTCTTCTCACCTGCACACCCTCATCCTTCTCTTCTAGAGACTTTCCTGCCGTTCTCTTTGATGCAGGTAGGACTGTCAGTCATAGTTCCCAGCCCTCCTCTTGGGGGTTCTCTCCTTGGAGGTTGGTGCCTGAGCACTGGTTGACCAGTAAGATTATCCTTATGCTCCTGGCTCCACTGATTTGTTGGGCCCAAACAGAACCAATAATATTCTTCACTGGAATGGCTCTATGGTGGGAAAAAGACAGGAAATGTTTCTTTCTGCTAGAAAGTGGTAGACTGGGGCTTTCAACAGCTATATCATCACTATTTGGAGGTAGCTTATGACTAATGAAGGTGGGCAGAGAGTGGAAAGAGAAGGAGAGAAAGGAAGGGAGAGCAGATTCTGACATTCTTATTGAAGTTCTTGGATCTGAATTTATCTGAAGCCAGACGAAGGGAGGTCACCCTGCCAATGTTTGAGCTCCCCAACCAGCTGAATCCACAACTTGATGTATCCAAAGAGTTCCAATAAATTCTATTGTTCCTGTTCTCGAGGTGATTTGAGTTGAGTTTTTGCATTTACAGCTGAAGATTTTCTGAATAAGTGAAGGACATAGCATGAATCAGCTGAGTGGATGAACCAAAGGAATCCTATCTTGAATTGAAATCTTAGATGAAGTCCCAGTGTAGAAATAGACAAGATGGCCTCCCTAGCTGACACGGGGATGGGTGGGAGAAGGGACGTGGAGCCTGGCTTGACCTCTGTGCATCCTCAAGGAAACCTCGAGCCGCCTCTGCGGGGCCCCAGGGCTTCAGGTGACCAATTTTAAAACCACCTGTGCAGCAAAGAATCCAGAGAGTCCCTAGACCATAAACGCAGTGACAGCAGGAACAGTGTCCGTCTTATTCCCTTCACTATCTCAGTGTCTAGCAGTGCCTGGGGAGTAAGTACACAGATATTTTTTATGTACACAAATAATTTTTCTTTTTTATGTAGAATGAATGATGCAATCATTTTCTATATCTCCTCAGCTAAGTGCTGTAATCTCTTCTTAAATATGAATTTCTTACAGGGCTGCTGAGAGGTTGAATTGAAACACCGTACGTATGGTTCGAGCATGATCCCCTTTTCCCTTATTCCCTCCAAAAATCTCTGAACATCTGTTGCATTAAGTAGAACACACACCAGACCTGGAATCGGGAGCCCTGTGTTTTAAGCCCGGGTTCCTTATGGGGTGATTCTGTGCAAGCCCCCCCTCCTCTTTGGGCCTCGATTTCCCCCTCGGTAAAGTGAGGGGGCTGAGCTAGCCGAGCCCTCATCTCGCTTCCAAGTCTCCTGTTCCACGGCTGAGTATCGCGCAGGACACTGATGACTCACTTAGCAGGATAAACAAGTTCTCTCAATGTGCCGTCTGCTAAAGTAATGAGCAATGTGCGGAACTCTTTCTAAACAGAAAAAAATTTTCACACCAGACAGAGTCCAAAACCTCTGAGGGTTAAATGAGGGGAACTATAATACTAAGCAGATGAATCCTCTAAAATAATATTGCAACACATCCTGGCATCTCTACCCCTGTTTCCATAGGATCTCTCCTGAGTGATTTAGCGGCTGCGCCTGGGGACACCTGAGGTCACCTCCAGCCCTGGCCCCGCCCCACCTAGCCCAGCACACCCTTTGCACTGGGCTGCAGAAAGGCCTCCAGTATATGGAACATGTGGACTCCCTTCCAAAGGCCTCCCAGGGAGACCGTGGCCGTGGATGGACTCATCCACCGCCAGTTGGTAATCACACACCCTTTCTCTCTCCTCTAAGCAAATGTTTATCCCAAAGATTCCTAAGGTTCAGAGGAAGCAAATTAAGATAGAGAGACGGAAACTGGCCACCTACTCAGAAGGAGCCACTATTGCATCTTTTGCATGTGCCATGCCGGGTGAGTGTCACCACAGACGTACAACGTAGGTGACAGCATCCTCAAATTACAGATGAAGAAACCGAATCACAAAAAGTTAAGTAACTTGCCCAACGTCACATGGCTTCAAAGAGGTAGAGCCAGAATTCAGACCCAAAGCCTCTTCATTTCTATGTTTTCAACCCCTGTTTGATCTTTAGGCATGTGAAGCTATGCTTTCCTTTAGTAAATGTGAGAAAATAAGCTTTGTAAAAACGAGATGAAACCATGTTCGCCAACCGGTACAGCACTGGCAGTGTCACCTGTGAGTGATGGTGAAAGCAGGTCATTTACTGCGTGAGACCTGAGACCCTGAAGGACAAAGGGCCAAGTGTGCGAAGTTCTGTTTAACAATCTTAGCAGACGGCCTGGGATGGCGTCTGCTGTAAACACTCCTGCATCCGTTCAGCCGGATGCGGGCTGTCCTCTGGGGTCCTTCTACAACACGAGCATCCCAAAGCTAGAGGCAGAGGCCCACTCTCAGCAAAACTGGTAGTGAGAGTCAGTCTTAACCCCTTTTGACAGAAATTTTAATCCAAGGAAGTCAATCAAGACTCACATCTAAAGGCATCTTTCCTGAGAGTCTTCCTAGATGAACTCCATCCCCCTGGAACTCTCTCCCTTCACTGAGCCTGTATGTTCTCTGGAGGTTGTGCCACCATTTGGACCAGTACATACTCCTTGGGACCTTCTGGGAGTAAAAATGCAATTAGGCAAAGTCTGTTATCTATGTCTGTGATAAAATTAATCCTGAAGACATTGCTTACATGGCTGTCTGCTCTTTATAACACCCAAGAAAAAAAATTTCAGTGTCTGATGACAGAAAAAGTATGTTTTTGCTGATGAATTCATGCATTTTATTTACGCAGACATGGTGCATTTCACAACCGATAGCGTGTAGCTTCGGACAGTGGCAGTCAGAAATACACCATCGTCTCATTCCAATGGGCTTCCTGATACTCGATCTAAAAATTCTTATCCACCTTTTTGCCTCACAGATTTGTACCCATCATTCAGGACTCAGTCTGGCCATAGTCTTTCTCAGTGAGTCCTTTTCTCACCTCTCCCAGGACAGGCTCAATCAGTCCGCCAACCCCTCGCGCTTACCTCTGTCAGAGCAGTGCTCACGAAGCATTGTGGTTGTCCCGTCTCATCAGTTTCCCCATCGTGCCCTGAGCTTCTTATGGGCAGGAATTATCTGTCCTGCGAAGTCGGTGTTTCCTGCACAAAGCAGGATGCAGAAGAAGTTACCCAGAATATTTGCTGATTTAACGTCTGAAGAAATACACAAAAGAAGGGAGGGAGAGAGAGGATGGGAAAGAGGGATGGAAAAATGAAGACAAAAGGAGAGGATAAATTCACATTCAATCTTAAAGATGATCACCCCAGATTTTTAAACTATGTACTTTTTCCTCCTTCATTCTTTTGTTCTTTGGTTTTTATCCTTAGAGTTGTGTATAATTATTCTAGTCAAGAAAGAAGCAGAGTGACATAAGGACATTTCTAAAGATGTGCAAGATCTCTGTGGAGTGACTCAGCTGTGCTAATACCAAGACGACTGATAATTCTGCAAAGCCCGGCTCTCCCCGCAGCACCAGGCTCGGAGGGCAGTGAATTGTCAGGGCATCTGTGCAGCGGGAGGCAAATGGACCACAGGGAAACTGAGTCAACAGTCTCCATGGATCCGAACTGCCAAACTCTCTTACATCAGAGATGCAACTGAGAGCAGAGACGCCCTTCTTCCTGGGAAAGGCATTTGTAAGCCAGTGGGAATGTTGACGCCTTTAAGACAGTCCCTCGGGATAATCTGCAGCTAAGCAGCTCAGACTGAACTAAACGCAAGGCTAGGCCATGTGTCGGCCTGACCCCCCCCCCCACCCCGCCCTCGGCCTCTGCATCTTCCACCCCAGCTCCTACCCGGCTGGCTCTGTCCACGGGGCGTTGGAGAAATCAGCAAGTGGCTGTCAATATTTCAGCTTTATAAATCAGTTAGTCTCAGAGTCTAAGCGATTCAGCCAAATTCACATATTGAAAGAGCATCAGCCTTGGAAACTGGGCCATGATTTTCTCATTTCTCATTTGTCGTATCACCGTTTGATTACCCAGGGTCACTGGCACCCCCATGGGACTCAGGGATTCAGGCTACTGGGTCCAGGGTCTGCCCTGGTGATCTGGTGGGAGACGGCTCACGGGAGAATTTCCCCTGGGGGATGGTGGCATCTTATTTGGGGTAGATGAAATGTGCCTGTCTTAAAAAAGCGTATTTAATAACAAAGCAAGTTTATATTTAGAAAATCAGGGACACGCATTCTAAAAAATATATATTAACTACAGAAAATAAAGTTTAACAAAATTAGTCTCCTCGTCATGAAATCAGCTGAATATAAGCTCTTGGGGAAAATACCAGAAAATCCTGCTTGAAGGGTGGGGTGCAGAGATTTCCAAACTTATCCCCCAAAGCACACGCTGTCCTTTAAAAGGTTTATCTTAGCAGGAGTGGCCTCGTATTTACACTGGGCTGAACAGCCGTAGGCCGTTTCTCTACGTGCCTCCGTAGATTTCATCCTGACACTGGTGACCATTGTTGAAATAATATAAAATAATCTAACTCACACTGAGACATCTAAATTACTCTCCCGAATAGCATGCCTGCCAAATGATATCAAGTTGTATCGCCTTCACACAGATTCAACAGCCTGCTACACCTGTTACTCGTTCTTGCTGCAAATCTTTGGTGACGGCTGGGTCCTATATGAAGGTTCAAGAATACAGGTAATAAAGAAATATTTAATAATGTGTTATAATGTTAATAATGTAGAATAGCATGGAGTAATAATGTAATAACGAAGCAGTACCTGCTCAAGAAGTCCTATACGCTAGATTTCAGTCCATTAAATGGTACAAAGAATTTAAACACTCCACCAGATCATGGCTGTAGGACTTTGCACACCGCCCCAGCTGCCCCTGGATTCGGGATATTGAAAAGTACAAAGCCTTCATCGTAATAAAGAAAATCGTTGGTCATTGTTAGAAAGGATGCTTCTTGAGCTCACCAGGTGTTTCTTGCTGTCCTCTTCCCCAACTCTCCTCCCAGCCTTGGCATAACCATCTCGGCTGTGAGAGTCACATCAGACTCCCATGCTCTGGATCACTGTGTTAGACATGTCTCTGTGGTTTGACCCTGAGAGCAGCTCTGGTCCGTCTTCATTCAGTCAACACACATTTGATGACTCGTGACTGTGCTGGGACCCACGTGGGCCACTGGGAACAGAGAAACAAAGCAGATGGAACCCTGCCCTCAAGGAGACCACAGTCCAGAGATGGAGCAGGGCCCCCGGGCAGTGTGGACATTCAAGCACGGGTTTTTCGAAGAGATGATGTCATGAGAGCAGCTAGAACATAAAACTACATGAGGGAGAGTTGACTGACTTAGGGGCACTCTCCTGATTTACAGTCTGCCGTCAGCAGAGTAATGCCCCCCACTGCAAGGTGTCCAAATCTTAATCCCTAGAATTTATGACTATGTCAGTTTACATGACAAAAGGGAATGAAGGTTGCAGATGGAATTAACATTGCTCATCAGCTGACCTTGAAATACGATGATGATCCTGGATGAGCCAAGTGGGCTCAGTGTTGTTACTGACGTCCTTAAAAGCAGAAGAGGGAGGCAAGAAAGGGTCAGAGAAAGAGAGGTGATGACCGAAGCAGAGAGATCATGTGATGCTGGAGGAAGGAAGCAACCAGCTAAGGAATGTGACTGGTCTCTAAAAGCTGGAAAAGGCAAAGAAATGGATCCACCCCAGAGTTTCCAGCAAAAGCAACAGCACTGCTGGCACCTTGATTTTAACCTCAGCGGGACCTGCATTTGACGTCCGACCTCCAGAACCGTGAGGTAATGAAGTTGTACAGTTGTAGAGCATTACTTTTATGATCACTTGTTACAGCAGCCAGAGACAACTGGGACACCACCTGAGCAAGGATCTGGGGCTGATGCACACGTGCTGTTAAGGGTACTTCCTCGAAACCTGGAGAAAGCCACGGCCAACACCGAGCCACGCCACCATGTCCGAATTAGCAGGGAAACAGCGGAGCTGCAGGGAAGACAACATGCTGGAAAGGATATATTATGTGAGGCCAGGAGAGCCACCAGGGGATTGTTTCACAGTGGGTTAAAAGACACCAAGGCCACCAAGGCCACCAAGGCCATGAGCAAAGTGCTGGTGATAGGCATCACAAAGTTCAGCGGTGGCTCTTTTCAGAGGCCACAGCTAAGGAAGAGGGGCTGCCATGGAGATGACCTGCAGATAACAATGGGGGTGACGATGCCCCGAAGCAACAGAGATAAGCTGTTGACAACTAATTGCCAGAAATCAAAAGGCCACAATTACCATGATGTCTGTAATGCCCTGAAAAGGAAGCCAGAATGATAACCAAGGGACTAATGGCAATAAAAAGACTCAAAGAAAATACATATGCTTTGTCCAGTTCCAGACAGAGTAAGGAAACTGGAAATACGTTTTTGGAGCCAGACCCACCGGCATTGAGGGAGCTGGTTTTGCAGGAGAAGGGGCCCTGCAGCGCCCCAGAGTCTCCCACACGGGCAGACCTCATTTTATTGCTCTTTGCTCTCTTGTGCTTCACAAAGTTGCTTTTTTTTTTTTTTTAACAAGCTGAAGTTTTGTGGCAAACTTGCATCAAGCAAAGTCTATTTGTGCCATTTTTTTTCCCAATAACACATGGTCACTTTGTGTCCCTGTGCCGTATTTTGCTAATTTTTGCAGTATTTCAAACTGTTTTATGATTATTCTATTTGCTAGGTTGATCTGTGATCAGTGATCTTCAATAACAGTACTATGACTTGCTGAAGGCTCAGGTGATGGTTAGCATATTTTAGCAATAAAGTATTTTTTAACTAAGGTAGGTACATTGGTTTTTTTAGACACAAGGCTATTGCATACTGAACAGACTACAGTATAGTGTCAACATAACTTCTATATGCACTGGGAAACCAAAAGCTGTCTGTGACTCACTTTATCATGACATTTGCTTAATTGCAGTGGTCGGGAACGGAACCTGTGCTATCTCCAAGGAATGGCTGCAGTGATTCCTCTGTCCTTCCCTAAAGGAAACCAGAGTTCATTACTTGGGTGACTGTCGCTGAGGAAATAGGACTATCTAGGCAGTTCAAAGGCCTTCGGACACAGGGTAGGACTGACACTGATACCCAGAAACCTTAAGAGCTGTGTTAGAGTGAAGACATAGGGGTCGCGTAGTATACAGAGCCTTTCCCCACCTCCTATTGGACCTGCTGGGTCTGCAGGCACACCTGACCATCATCTCTCCATCCCTTAAATGTATAACTGAGTTTGATATACTCAGCACACATAATAGCCCCCACATTGGGTCTTGACCCATGGGGTAAGAGCCAGCAGAGTGAGGAAAGCTCAGTGAGTCCCCTGAAACTGGTTCCTCACCTACCCTCCCCACGTCAGGGAAGTAAATGAAAAACAACATCTCCTCCTCGGGCAGATGGTGGTAATCAGTGCCACCCAGAAGAGCCTTAAGGATGGAAAGGTGATGGTTCCTGTCACATGTGCATTTAGGATGGATGTTTGCTTCCTGCCCAACCAGAGGGATCCTGGAGAACGCCTGCAAACACCACAAGCTCAGCCAACCGTCAGCCTCAATCAAAGATGCTTCACTCGATGTGGTGTTACTGCTGGAGCAGATTAAAAGGGCCTCAGGTACAGGCCATGCAGCCATCAATTTGGTGAATGCATTCTTTTTTATCCAGATCATGGAAGAAGATAAAAACCAGCTTGCACCACATGGATACGTATTCACAGCGGGCCCAGAGCTGTATTAATACTAGTGCTTTCTTTCACTAGATGGTCTGAAGAGAGCCGGGCCATCTGGACATCCCACAGGGCGTCAGGTTAATCCATGACCTGGGAGGCAGTATGCTGGTCAGGAAGCCTGGCTAGCCTTATTCAGATGCCTGTGATTTTAAAGAGTGGGAGATAAGCCTTATGAAGATTCAAGGCCCTGCCATTTCACCAACATCTTTAAGGGTCCAATGGTCAGGGACACCATCTTCAAAGTCAAATATAAATGGCTGCATCTTTCGTCTCATACTTAGAAAAAGAAAGAACAATGTCTGCTAGGCCTCTAGGTAGAAGTAAGGTTCTGACAGCCCATCACAGGATGGTGAAGAAGGGCTGTGATGATATCTTGGAGGATCCAGCAGGCATGGTCTGGGCTTAGGGTCTGTGAGGTTAAGGTCATAAACAATGTAGCCGGTGGGGCTCAGCTGATGGTCCAAGCTCTTTTCTCTGGGGTCCTTCCTTCCATCTTTACCTACTTCTCGGCCTCACCTGAGGTCTCAGAGCCTGGGCTGTGGGGTCAGGAGCTATGAAGGGACCTTAGAAGATTAGCCTCACTGGCGTAGCAGCCGTATCTTGGGTCGGGGAACCCCAGGGGCCACCCCCCACTGCTGCAGACTCACCCCAGTTGAGTCCTATTTTGCCTGCACTCTTGAATCCAACTTAGTTTTAATTTTAGTACCTAAAAGATGTAGTACTGCTCAGGCCATCTGTCCTTGTAAGAGCATTTGTAGACTACTTTTCATAGTGTGGAAACTTACAAGAAGCCAGTTATCCTCACCGTGAGCCTTTGTTTCCAGTTCGTAGATGAGAAGACTTGGATTCAAGAAGTGATTCATCGTAGATCACACAGGAAACACAGGGCAGATCTTGCAGACCAAGACCTTCTCAGGTCAAACCAAGACCCTCTCCTTCCATGAAAATCCAATATCTTTTCTTTACATCTAGATGCCCATACTTCAAAAGCCTCAACAGTCAGGGTGAAGAGAAGTTTCTGTTTGGGGGAAATGAGAAATCCCTTCCCAAAGCTCCTATCCACATCGGGCTGAATTGTGATCAAGTTCCAGGAAAGGTCAAACTCCGTGCAGCCTCCGTGATGCTCTCAACTGCTCTCTGGTCCCTTGCCTCTGGGAGCTGCAGAAAACCTTCTCAGAATGGGTGGGAGACGGGAAAGGGGCACTGGTCACAGCTTCCAAGTAGCCAGCTCTCCGTGCTGAGGCTTCAGGGACAGCAGGGAATGGCTTTGGGGATTGTGAAACCAAGATTCAGTAGAGAATTCAACACCAGCTGGATGGCATCTTTCTATTAATTTAATCTCTTGGAGGCTCACTTGACTCCTTTGTAAAACTTGCTGCCTACCTTGACCGGCTTATTGATAATTTGAACAGGACATGTTGGTTCCTACCTCCTCCTTCCCTTCATCTCTTATTTGTTTCAAAGTTTGGTTTCCTGCAGTTAGAACACGTATATACCCAGGGACTCAAGTGCACAAAAATGACACAGAACCAGCAGGGATCACTCATGGGCTCAGCAAGGGTTTCTGCCTCCCAAGTTGAGTTACCTGGACTTTGTCTGTTGTTGCAACGCTAAACAGTCATCTGACTTGTATCAGTGGAGCATCTGAAGGTGCAGGTGACGAGTAAGAGCACTTCGGATTCGACATTTGATATGTTGATACACAATTTGTAATTATTTCAGATGATCCTCCAACACCCATTAAAGTATCGGCCACTGGGCTAGTCACAGACGAGAATGGACTGGGTCAGGGAAGGAGGCCACAGTGGGAAGGACCAAGGATGACAGTGAGGGAAGTCGGGGGAGGAACAAATCCCCTGACGTCTGTCTGGGACGACGCACTCACAGAGCCCTGGCACAGCTTGGTTCTCCAGTTCACAGCCCAGCATCCCCTCTCTGGGTGGGCTCTGTAGTGCCCTTGACCTCTCTGGACCTTGGCTGCTTTATCAAAGTTGCTTTGTCACCTCTGAATCAAGAGTTAGACTTGATCAATAACTTTCAATCACATCTGGCAGCAGAAGTTTTCGCTTCCGCCCTGTATGTCAGCGTTAGAACTACACGTGCAAAACTGGGAAAGTGGAGCTGCTTTGATTGTGGCCAGGGAGGGCTCTCAGTGGGTCCCTGTCACCTCTCCTTGATGGCGCTTGATAAATTCTCAACTTCGGTGCCATCCCTTTGTCATAGGAGCTCCACTCTCTGATGCCTTTGGCGGATAATACTGACAGTCACTGGTCAGCCTGCTTCAGCACTCAGCCCCTGACATGCCCTGCCTCGTCTAAGTTAATCCTCACAACACCCTTGGTCCTTATAAAAGTGAAGGGATTTGCCCGGTCACAGCTAATAGGAGGGTGAGGATTCGGAGCCTGGGTCTGCTCCCGGCCCAGCCCCTGCCCAGCCCCTGCCCTCACTCCCAGCGGCCCTGGTCCCTGGCCCTGCCCCAGGCCTGGATGAAGTGGCAGGAGGGTGAAGTATGTATCCCCAGAGGGATCATAGAATAAAAGATTTCTGCTGGCTAAGCCTCGAGACATTAAGAAAAAGAGCTTGCTGATGTCAGGTCCCGCCAAGGTGGACGCTCACTGTAGAGACTAGAAGTAAGCGTGCCAGCAAGTTCCCCCACCACAGCAGCCACGCATGTGACGGTTTGACAGAACACAACTCAAACAGGCATTCATTCGGCAGCCGGCAGTGAACGAGCAAAGAGACTGGATCGGCCTGTCTGCATCCTAGCAAAATCCCCCACTGTGGGCTTCAGTCCTCGGAAAGCCTGTTTCCTAGTGGTGCACCTCTCAGGACCCTGGGGTTGGAAGGAAACTTAGCAGCACATGGAGTCCCCGGCATAAAGTCTACATCAGTGAACCGTTGTTTACCGAACACCCGCCACGCACCAGGGGCTGGGTCAGGTGCTGCTGGAGATGCAGAGGTGACGTTACTGGATGAGAAACACTTTGTGAATTCAGAAGACGAGGCCAGTCGACTGGAAAGTCTCTGCTTCAGCCACGGCCTCCCAGCTGCCACAAACCCCATCTTTGCAAGGACTCTGATGAGCTCTGTCCACAGCCTGGCACCGAGGATGTCCACCTGTTGGGCAAGTCTCTAGATCCTTCTCACACACGGTGCCCTCATTACCCAAAGCCATTTCTTCCCAGACTGATTCAGCCACTACCTCTTCCAGGACAACACCCGACAGAGCCAGTGAGTGGAGTGCCCATCCCGCAGGCTTCCAAGAACGTGTGTTTACCCCACCACTCAATTCTGCCCCGTCTTTGTCAGTTCCCATGGCTATTTCCCCAAGCTGCCTTGCAATGACAGAGGAGGCACATACTAAACATTTCAGGACTGAATTGACCCTCTCTGGCTGTAGGTACGTCTATTAAATGAGGTGCACAATGGATGGGTTTGCCCATAGAGCCCACCTTGGCCTGATACTCCGTGGATCCCTGACTGGGAGAAGGGCTGCCGGCGGGCATTCATTTCTGGGAGTTGGGTGGACTCCACCTTGGTGGTTCCCAGTCAGGTTTGCAGCAGATAATGCTCTTCCTGGGGAATCGCGTGGACTCCTTGATTACTTGAGTCCTAGGCAAGCCTTGCTCCCCCAGAGCTATTATTACACTCGCCCTGAGAACCTCTGGGCTCTCATGTGATAGAAAGAGTACAGACTTGGGGTCCACTCCTGACTCTATCACTTAAGGGTGGTTTCACATTGAACATGTTATGCAACTTTCTAGGCTGATTTCCTAATCTGTAATACGAATATAATTCACACTTCGAAGGTGGTGGTGACGATCCATTCAGTGAGCTATTACATCTTAACTGGCCAGTGTGTGCCCAAACACGGTGGAAGGCGGCTTTGCTTTGTATAGAGTCATAGTGAAGACCTCAGAGAACGTCTGAGTTCCCGGCCGGTGTGAGGTGACCTCCAACCATAGACGGCAGAGAGAAAATCATCGATTGTCAGACCCCAGACGTTTAGTTAAATTTGCACAATTTTATTGATTGAAGAGATTAGGACAAAAACATTAAACCAAATACAGGACAAAGCACCAGAGGCCACAGATTCCCACCATGCATGTCACCAATCCTTCCTCCTACAGGGCACTTAAAAAATAAGGGAGAGGGAAGAAAAACAGGTCCTTCTTGACTCAGCACCATCTTCAGCATGTAAAAAAAAAAAAAAAAATCCTCTCTCCTTTTCATCTTCCATCATCAAAATAGAATCGAGAGCCAATCCATGGCCTCCTTGTCTCCTGACGGTGAACGAACGGTTAAGCCGCCCTCCTGGGAACGCGAGGCGGGGCTCCTGCTAAATAGGCATAAAGCATCCAGGGTCTGCACAGACATGCCACGTACTATAATGAAGCACAGATTCAAGTAACATTTACATACTAGAGTCCACGTGTCACCTACCCAGAAACATGACCGTTTCACAAAACGCATACAGGCAGTAAAAACCTAACAACTGAGGTACTGGAAACACAAACATTGATGCAGAAGAGTTCTGTATCATACAGCGATAGAAAAGCCATAATAATAATAATAATAATAAAGAAAAAAAACAACCCAACATTTGCCACTCGAAATCAAATAAAGCTAGCTAGAAAAGCCAAATAAAAGGTTATTTCAGGGACAGGAATACTCAAACAAGGAAAAAAAAATATATATATAAATGTTAACTACAGCATGTAACATATTATCCCAAGTCAACCCGTAATTGAAGTACTGGCTTAATACATCACAATGTGACATTTTCCTTAATAAATAGAAGAGTTCTTGAAAATACAAAGGTGCGTATTGGGATAGAGAGCTGTTTTTATTTATATCATCCTCGCTTTCAGCTTAATTTTCCTTTTCATTCGTCTCTGCTGAGGGTTTCTGTCCAAACCAGAGGGCCTTCCAAGCCAAAAAGGATCATACTCCGTACAGAAAACTTAAAAGCTGCCCTGTATTTTATACACGTGGGACAACCTGCTTCGTTTCACTAGTTTCCAACAGAACCAAGACGAAGTGTTTAGCTGAGATCAGAGTGTTGTACCAGCTTCAGACTGCAAAGAGCTTCCGGTTTCTCACACCATCACTCCCCTCAGCCAAGAAGAGTGCCTGTAACGCAGCCCCCATCGTTCAAACAACAACCGAAAAAATGTAAGCCGAATTTCCCGTTTCCTTTCTTCTTCCTTTTTTTCCCTCTGTCTTTAAACTATGACAGCAGTAATGCATCTGGAAGTTTGACTTCTAATAGCTTCCTGCCAGAAACCAACTGACACAAAACAGAATAGTGGGTTAAAGGACAGACTTTTTTTTTTCCACCTTCAGGGAACAAAGCATTAACATGTCATTTCCTGACCAGGATCTTAAATAGTTTCTTTAGAAGAAATGAGTTGAAGAGCGCAATTAAGAGACACAAACTGGACTTTTATTTTCTTTTAGTTTAGCACCCAGGTTTCATGTCAGTCTGTGTGCACCGAATTTTTTTTTTTTTAAATGAACCCCATGAATTATCCGATAGATAGGTGGCTGGCTTGTTTCAAAAGGAAAACAAAAAAACAAAAACAAAAACAAAAACCCTTGGCCAATTGTACCTTCCCTGAATTCATGACAAGAAGTTAGATGCTAACAGTGCGATGCCAAGATGTATGTTTGAGGCAGAGAGTTTTGATTCTATCAGGATCTGCAACTATTTTGGAACAAAATGAAAAGTGGGGTAGGCGGAAGCAGCCCAACCGACAGGGGTGGTCTCCGGTCACTCTGCCAGGCAAGAGGAGATCCGGGGGCGCCTGCCCACCCGGCAGGACCCCAGAGCCCGCCCCCATCCCACGTCCCTCGTGCCCCCACCCCCTGCTACATGTTCAGTCAGCTCCTGGACCATTTTCCTTCTTTGAACCAAGAAGCTTGTGAGTGTCAGGGTCTTTCTGGCTGCCAAGCCGGGCGACCGATCCGTGTTCCCTGGAAGAACGCCTCTCCGCTCTCCTCTCTCGCTCCTGGTACCTGCTCAGTCTCTGCACGGCGTGAGCTCAGTTAAAGAAAGGGTCCAAGTTCTCCTCCATGTTGACATCCGGCACCAGCTGATCGGACGCTTCCTTAGCACCATATCCTGAATTCGAGACGCTAAAATCTGTAGAAAACCAAGGATGGTCCAGAATCTCCTGCGAGGTCAGCCGCTCGGAGGGCTCTCGCCGCAGGATGCTTCGGATGAGGCACTTGGCCTTGGGCGACAGAGTCTCTGGAATGTTGAACTGGCCACGCCGGATCTTGCTGAAGAGGGAACTGGGCTCAATGTCATGGAAAGGGTACCGCCCGACCAACATGGTGTACAGCATCACTCCCAGGCTCCACACGTCGGCCGCTTTGCCGGAGTAGCTGCCACTGGTGTTCAGGATCTCCGGGCTGACGTACGCCGGGCAGCCGTGCTTGTCGGAGAGCGAGTCGTCATCCCCTCGTAGGATGTAGGCGTCCTCCAGGCTCTCCAGCTTGACCCGGGTCCTGCAAGAAAGGGAGGCAAACATGAGCTCCCGGGGGTGCACCGAGACCCAGCAATCCCACGATTACATCACAGCTCCCGCTCTGCTGTTTCCAATGACCCTTCACTCACTCACTGGACCAGCCGCACATTGCTTTCTAGGTGCCAGACCCTATTCCAGGGCTGGGACCCGGGAGTAAACAAGACCTGCAAAGGCTCTGCATGAAACTTACCATCTATTGGGAGACCCAAAACTTCAGCAAGTAAGCAGACCGCAGATAGCATTATTCCTAGCCCGTCTTAGTGATGAGGGAACAGAGATTAAATAATATGCTCAAAGTCACAGCTAGGTAATGACAGGGAGCCACAAGATTTTGAACTCAGATCCAACCAGCTGGGAAGCTCATGGAAGCCTGTCCACAACCTCTGGCAATCTTGCAGCTAACACAGCACAACACAGGAGGAAGGACCCTTCGCTCAGCTGTATTCTCGCTTCACCGCCGTCCTTCTGTTAGACTGGGAGGATTTCACTGTCCCATTTTACAGATGAGGACATGGAGGCTCAGAGAGTCTGAGTAACTTCTAGTTGGGAAAGAGGGAAAACCTGACCGCGCATCTTCCTGAGTCAACCCTGTTGCTCCTTCCACTACACCAAGCTGCCTCTCTTAGGACTCAGACAGAGCCAGGGAATGTTGGATCGGCATGTATCCCATCACCTAGTCCTTCCAAGTTCGGCATCCTCATCTTCTTTCCAATCCCACTCCTCTTTCCGAGATTTCCTGTTGTATTTGCCTCCCAACCTGCCCATCAGACTCCCAGGAGGTGGTCCTTGACCTGGTACTTCTGTGACTTTGGTTACCCGTATCTTCCACCTGTGTCAGTGCATATGTGATTCTGATGTCTCACGTGGGCGCATGGGTGTGTGGGTGAATCTTCCCCCCACCATTTAAGGACCACTGAGCTGGGTATGACGGGGAAGAAGAGAGGTGGAGAAATCCTGCATTAAACTCAGTCCCTGGAACCTAGCACTCATCTTTGCACAGAAGGGCTTGATAGAATCACTGACTATAAGACAAGTGAGTGCTCAGCGCCCCAAGCTCCTAGCCTGGCGTTCCCTCCTTAGCCCGGGGGCCTCCTGAAAATTCTTGTGTCCCTGCCCTGTCTTTTTTGAGTAGGAAATTAGGCATTACTACATCTCAGCGCTTAAAACTGACATCCTCCTCCCTGTCTCCTGGCCAGAACAAGGCCACTGCAAAGTTCCCTAGTTCTCAGGCTCTAAATAAGGTAATCCCATTCCAACACAATGTGACGTGAAGGTGACAGGGGACAGGGAGGAGGGGCTGAAGTTGGGGGGCTAGGACCTCACAGACAGTGCCTCCCAGGTCCTGCAAGGTCAGTGTCATTCCTATCAGTTGGTTCCTTCCTCTCAAAAGTGCACATCAAAGCATCTACCCTGTTGCTCTGAGGTGTGAGGAAGCTCAAGCGAGCAGAGAACAGAAAAGTGCTCAGAGAAACCACGATGAGGCTTTAGTCCTGAATCAGAGCTCGTGACTCAGCTCCGTCCACTGCTGTTTCTTTTTCTCCAGCTGCAGGTCTTAGCCTTCAGGGCGGTCACCACGGCTACTCAGAGAGCCACAGAAGTAGTGTTGCTGGGAGCTCTCTAGAGCAACAGGTCTGATGAAACCTGGGCTGATTCTAAGATCCTGTATTTGGATTACAGGAGTTTCAAAGACCCAGGGTGACTACTTCCCTCTCCTGATTTCCATCAATGCGCAAGAAATCATTGTGATCACTGGAAAAGGTGTGGGGCTAAGAGCTAGGAGAGCAGATTCCATCTCTTACTTCCTGTGTGGCTCTGAGTGAGTCACTTAACCTCTCTGTTCTCAGCCTTCAAGTGGAACAAGTTGAACAAGGTTGTCTTTTTTTTTTTCAATATTTTCATTGTGGTGCAGTATACATAAGATATAATGTACCATTTTAACCATTTGTAAGTGTACAGTTCGGCAGCATTAAGTATACGCACACAGCTGTGCATCCATCTGGACAAGATCGCCTTTAAGTCCCTGCCAGTTTTAACATTCTGGGATTCTGCAATACACAGCAACGTATCTTTTTTACTTGCTCACCCACATTCTGTTATAATCTAGAGTGTACACGCCCTTCTCCTCCCCCAGAGTAATGATCTATAAAAATAGGAAGGTCTAGATGTGCTAATCTGGAGTTGAGCGGATTAAACACAAATCTCTTCCTCCTCCTGCTTTTCCTAATCTCAGGTGGCAGGCGGAGCTGACCCAAGGTGGGGAGGGGAGGGGGCGCACACCACAGGCACACGTGGGTTCTCTCCACAGCTCCCCTCGCCCTGCCCTCACCAGCAGCACGCTCGGGAGCAGCCAGACTCCTCGGCTCCAAAGTTCAAGTCTTGGCAGCAGAGCAGCTATGGGAATAATTACAGCAATGGGAATAATAATAATAATAATAATAAGCCATTGCATCTGTGGGACAAGGGGCAATGGTCCAGGGAAAGAAGCATGAGACTTGGAATCAGACGATTCAGGTTCAGGGCTGGGTTTCTCTGCCAACCCCCCTGCCCCGGGTAATGTCTCAGCTCATCCAAGTGGGGGCGACTGTCTTGCGGAGCTGCAGGATGACCGCATCTACAGCGGCGCCGCCCTCTCCTGCCCTGCCCCGGTCCAGCCTCTACACTGCTCCTCACAGACGCTAACCAGTCAGGTCCTTCCTGGGGCCTCTGCTCACGTCCCCCCGCCGGGAATGTCCTTCCAGACACGTGCAGCTCGCAGTCCCCGCAGCTAGCGCTCCCGCTCACTCTTTTCAGGTCTCTGCCCAGATGCCCTTGATTAAAGGGACGTAGTCCAACCCCCCTACATAAAATAAAGCAGCACCCTCGCCCACGCCAGAATCCCGCACCTCCCTCCTCACCGCTGGACACTATGCGTTCGCATTTACACAGTTGTGCGTTTATCTTCTGTATCTTATGCTGGTGGTCATTTCAGGGTCATCGCCTCATTCCCACCTCCAGGGGCTCGTGGGGCAGGTGCCCGAGGTCACTTTGGGTGTCAAGAACACCGCCTGCTTGTCCTGCCGCACCTCCAGCACCCAGACTAGAACCCGGCGTAGAGCAGATGCTCAATCCAAGAGCGAAAGGACCAGGCACACTGCCGACCCCTCAGAGCGTCTGTGTGCTCGCCTTTAAAGAAACCCGGCCCTGCTCTGGGTACCTGGCCACGATTAAGTGGAGGACAGGTGAAGGCTCCTGGGAGCGCAGGCTTTGTAAATGGCCAAACCTCAGGTACCTGTCGGGGTGGAGGCGGGAGGGAGATGTGATTATAGGGACTACTTTGCTCCTGGCTCAGTCCTTTGCGGGAACAGACTTCACCGAATCTAGCTCTTCCTGCTAAGTCAAGTCTAAAGTCCCTTTTTCATTCCTGTCCCCTTCCACGTCATAATCCTGGATTCTGACTTTCTCCTTCACCCAGTTGCCGTCACTCCCTCCCACCCACAGGCAGCAGGGACCCCACTGTCAGTCATCTCATCCCTCTTCCGGAGCCCTTCTCCAGATCGTAGGCAAGGGCTTTAGAAAACGGACAAGGTCCTTATCTCGTCAATGAACCCCCCTCACCTGAGTTCACCTCTCTTCTCCTTCAAGTCAAGACAAGGACTCAGCGGCTCGGTAAATACCTAATGAATCTGCGAATGAGAATTAAAAATAAAGCCGTCCACGTGCTGCTGACCTGGGCTGCCCCTAAGCTGACCCACCTGCCGCTACATCCTCCTCCTGTCAGAAGCTGAGCTCCCGGGGGCAGGGGCTGGGTCTGCTGGTCCCTCCGGGTCCAGTGTCTGCTGTGGCAGAGCCATCACATGGGAACCAGTCCAGCTCGGGGTCTTGACGTCAGAGGCCTGGGTTCAAATTGCAGTTTGACAATCACCAAGCACCAAGCATCCAACACCACCTACGGACTAAAGCACCCGCCAAGCGTCCACATACATTTCCTCTTTAAAATTTTAAATTCAACTTCCAAGGCAAGAGTGGTTATTCCTGGACGTAGACACTGAGCCTAACGCTCAGAGAGGGTGGGCAGCTCAGGTACACAGAAAGGCTAATGGAAGGCCGAGGCCGCACCTGTCTCTGGGCTGTGAGCTGAGCGGGAGCGCCAGGGAGCTGGCCCCTGGGGCAGCAGCCTGCCCTTGTGCCCAGGCGCCCACACCTCCCAAGCAGGCGATGGGGGCAGGGGGAGAGAAGCCTAGAAAAGGATGGGGAGGAAATGCCGCGCTCCAGGCATCTTCTGACCTCGCCTCCCTCTGGGAACATCCTGAACTTGTTTACATCACCCCCAGGCCAGGCTGGAGGCACGAGGTCTGGATTACGTCTTTAAACGAGGACCTTCCGGGGTGCACACACGTCGGGGGCCGGACGTGCTCCACAACTGCGGGGCCCTGGGAAGGTCTCTGGGGCTCGGCTTCTCCCCTGGGGGTGGGGCCTGGCCCTCCCTTCCCAGGACTGTGTGTGGGGAGTGCCTGGCAGAGCACCTGCTTGTGTCAGAAGGGGAGGAAATGAAGGAGCCCGCTTTCAGCTTCTGACGTCCCCTGAACAGTCCCGGGATTAGGAATTTCCAGGCAGGGGAATCGGTTTTCATAAAAATCGACAGAAGCATCGGCAGCCATAGTAATTCAAATGTCCCGCTGATCACTCGGGCATTTAAACTACGCACAGACCCAAGTCACGCCCTTCTGCTTGCTTTCTGTGAAGCTTAAGTGAAACAACGCTAGCACAAAGAGCCTGGCATAGTAAACCTGCAAAAATGGAGGAAACTCCAATTGATCTGATTATTAAGATAAGGCTCTCACATTCAACCCCGAAGCCTGCACAGGGAGATAGATGGACAAGCCTCAGGCAGACTGAGATGAACGTGGATTCTGGGCCCGGTTCCTTCCTGGGTCATTTGCACTTGTTTTTGTTTTGTTTTGTTTCCCACCCCTGCCTAGAATGTTCTTCCTCCAAATGAGCACCCGGCTCACTCCTGCTCACTCCTGCTCACTTTATTCGGTCTGGACTAAGGTTATCAAGATGGGCTTCCTGGAGGTGGTAGGACTAGAGATGGCACATGAAGGAGAGAGATTCCTGAACGTGACAAGGGAGGACGGTAGAGATTTGTGTCAGCAAAAAGCTGTGAATGACAGTGGTGATCTCCTGCCGCTTCTTGGAGGAGAGAGCTCAGAGCCACGAGGCCTGGGCAGGGTTGATTTGGCCGGCAAGCTGCACCCCGGTGTGCGTTCTGTAACCTGTCCCTGGCACAGGCAGGGAGCGGCCTGCTTTGCTTTCAACCTCTGAATGAACAAGGCTGACACAGAGGCAGCCTGTGCCCAGGTGCAGGCTGAGCCCAGTGCCAGGCCTCCTGCCATCGGATCCGAGCCCGATGAGGAGGCCAGAACCAGCAGGATGCCCTTCCACTCCCCGCCCCGACAGAGCAGCCGCACCGCCTTGACAGCCGGGACCCCAGGTCCTGCCCATCTCGGCAGAGGCTTGAGTGGCTCCCTATGGGCCGCTGAGTGAACCGAGCGGTGTGACCACAGGCTCTTTCAGCCTCAGTTTCCCTTCTGTAAAATGGGAACCAATGGCCTGAAAGGGCTCTTCTAGCTGCCAATTTCCCTGTCTTACGTTTTCTTTAACTCTTACACTATAGGGACTGCAACACTTCCCATGTAATGTCCTGACGTTAATGTAATAATTACAGGAACAACGACCATAAATGAAACGTCTACGAAATGCCGGGATGTTTTTCATTCTACATCACCGTTTCTCATAACAAAACTGAAAGGAAAATGTTCTGATATGTGCAACCTTCCTAAACAACAAGGAAACTGAGGCACAGAGAATACGTATTTTAGGTCATACACAGAGTAACTGAAAAAACCGAGCTCTGACCCACATCAGGATGATTCTGACGTCAGTGTCATCCCCAAATGCATCCTGGCATCACATCACTGATTCACTTGGTGTCAAAGACAGGGGAACTGTTAAAGGAAGATCTTGGGCTTATGGAAACCAGTATGGTCCCAGGTTTATTCAGCACCAGATCACATATAAAACCAACACATACATGATCTAATTGCTATAGTTCATGAGGTAGATGCTGGTAGGTGGTCCTGCCCACTTACTAGATGGAGAAACTGAGGTACAGAAAGCAGATGTAATGAGTCCAAGGCCACCTGGCCAGTGAGTGGCAGAGCTGGGATTTAAACCCAGGCTTTCCACCTCCACATTCGGTGCTCTGTCCAAAATGGGAGACATTGCATACACAAGCTAATCATGTTTTGCTTTTAAATCTCAAACCCCACCCTGGTCTCTCAGCAGGAAGAGATCAGGACAGGGTGGGCCAGGGAGAGGCCAGGCTGGGAGTTCAGCCAGAAGAAGTGGGCTTGGTCTGGACGGGAAATCGGGTGGCCTGAGGTCAGTGGAATCTGAAGTCTCTGAAGGCTATCCCATGGGGTGGACCCAAGCAGGCAAGGGGTCTAGCGAGAAAGGGCAGCTGCAGCCAGGTCTGGCCTTGCTTTGTCCGCTACCGCAAAGCCACCTTGGCTGCCAGTCCGCTTGTCCAGCAAGGGTCCCAGCTGGGCTACTGCTGGGGGGCCCCGAGGAAGGACCATCCCAACATCAGGGGCTGCATCATGCTGACCGGGCAGCCACCACTGGGACTCCACCAGCCACTAAACTGCCCAATAAAATCCTCACACCTTTAATTCTGTTTCCTGTCTGCATAGATTTTCCAACAGTCACCTCGGAGAGCCACGATGAGCCAGGTCCTGTAGATTCAGGGAACAGACCCAACACAGAGGTCACGCTGCTCACAAATTGACAAGAGAGCAGCAAGTAAAGCAGTGAGGGAACCACTTCAGGGCCAGTGGGGGGACACAGGGGAGGGCTGGTTAGTTCTACAGGGCGGTGTGTCCTCTCACTGCCTTACACCACCCACAATCTGGGAGGCGGGGGTTCCTGCACAGGTTTGATGCATGAGAAAATGCAGCTTGAAGTTGCTGGCTTGGGAACAGCGCAGCTGGGATGAGAGACGTAAGCCGACTCCAGCTCCCTGGTGTTTCCCAGCACCGGTTGCCTGGCCGTGAGGGCAGGTGCACGTCCGTGCCCCCCTCACCAGGGCCACGGTGGGAACGGGGAAGTCGTTCTACCTATGAGGCCTTCTGCCCACTCGGAGGACCTCCCACACGTGCAGCCTGCCTCCCATCTCCGTAAACAGACCCGGGAAACTAAGGGAGGCAATGAAGCTCCAGACTCCTTATCAATACTCCATCCACCTCTAGCTCCCCTGCATTTAGACCTGGATCCCCGATGATCCCCAGACCCCAAATCCATCCACTCAGCCTCTCAGAAAAGCTTCTGCAAACAATCACCTCTGCTCCCTGCTGGACGGCGCTGCCCCGAGGGCCCACTCAGCCCTGATCCTTCCAGGGAGAGCCAGGCGCACCCTGAGGGGCTGTCCACACCTTGCTGCACAGACTGACTTGATGCCCAGAACATTTCTACCCATGCCCCATGGGCGGGGTAGGAGCCAGGCCATCCCTCCAACTTCGCCACCCCCTGGAGCTCTGTAAGCAGTTGCTCCACACACTGGGCCAGACAGGGGTGCCCCACTTGGCAGAGCTCTGAACAGGGGCTCGCCCGGGTGGCCTCGGCACATACTGAACCAGTTCAGGACGTCAGAGCTGGGTTCTGATCTTGGTCGTGTCAATAATATGTTTTTGCACTTTGGGGAAGGAACTTCCCTTCTGGATTTCTGTATCTGTTAACATAAACGAGTTGGGTTTAAATCCCCCTTTACCCCTCCCCGCCTCAGTCCCACTGCCGGAGTCCTGGTTCAGCCCCAGCATTCAGAAGCCGATATCCATCCCCAGTCCATCCTTCACACACACTTTCAGAATCCCAGCCTGACCCCATCCCTGCACCGTCTAGAACAAAGCCTTCACTGGATTGTCCTGAGCTTCAGGTCAAGGTCAAGGTCTCAGGCAGGAAGCCAAGGCCCTAGACCTCTGCTCCCCTCCTCAGCCCCGTCTCTGTCCCCGCACAGTGCCCGCCCTCCCCACACACTGCTCGCACTTTCTGGACTCCCTCCCCTTCCCTCCCACGTCACTCGGAACAGCCCTGCGAAGGAGCCCATCTCCTGCCTGATGCAGGCATTCTCTACACCCCACTCCATCTTGGGGATACCCTCTTCCTGCTTCCAGACAGCTAACGCACACCCTTCCTCTGTGACACGGTGTTAGCAATAACCATTGCACTGCGTCTTCCATTCGGCGAGGCTGTCTCGTGTTGATTCTTGCACCCCCGGCACCTAACACTGCAGATAGTGTATCATAGGTGCTTAATAAATGTTTGTGAGATGGTGCGATTCCCAGGGCTAAGACGCCTCCAGCTCCAACTTGCTGCCAAGCGCTCAGGGCATCTAGGTACGACTGTGCTTAAGAACCACAATGTCTAGAACCCAAAGAAATTTCAAATAGGCTGGATTCTAGTCCATGGTTTAGAGCAATTCCAAAGACACCTGGGTAAGAGACATTAAAATGTGTTTCCAACCACTGACTTCTGCTGTCAGTATATTTAGGGGATTTTTCTTACAACATTTATGCCTTCAGGGCATATGGGTCTATTCATCACCCATTGAGTCAACTGTCATACATACACTGAGTGCTTACAATGCTGGGTCCTGTGCGAGGCATGAGGGACAGAAAGTTAGAAGGATCTCGGCTTATAGTTCTGCAGAGGAAACAAAGCCTGCTCCATAAAATGGAACAGGATATAGCAGGATTGCCTTCGGGTTGGGTGCCTGGTGGCCCAGTCTACGTCGGCCATGACTGCTCAGAGAAATCTGACCACCGGGCTTCACCCAGACCCCAGTCGGCCAGGTCCTCGTGGTGTTCACTTGTTGCCTAACTGCACCAGAAAGTTCTTTCTACAGCTTGAGCCCAAGGGCGGTATTTTACTTGGTGGCAGCTTCCTGGAGCTAATGTAGCATTTGAAGATCTAAGCTCGGGAGCCAGGTCTCCTGGGTACCACCCGCAGGTCTGCTGCTGATTCACTGTAAGACCCT
The DNA here is from genome assembly GCF_048564905.1 of Vicugna pacos. Lineage (NCBI taxonomy): Eukaryota > Metazoa > Chordata > Mammalia > Artiodactyla > Camelidae > Vicugna > Vicugna pacos. The sequence goes on from NC_133001.1 coordinate 53,214,266, forward strand.
GAGCCTCAGTTTCTTCATCTGTAAAATGGTGGTAACAGTCGCAGTCCCTCACTTATTGGGTTTAAATTTCTCTATTTAAATGTAGTGACTGCTTAGGAGTAAAGCAGTTAATTTAAGTGTAGTTAGAACAGGGTCTGGTATGATGGACCCGAGATACAGTTTCACTAAAATGTAAGTCCCATAAGAGCAGGGTTTCTGTTTCATATGCCAGTGGAGTACCTCCAGCACCTAGAATAGTGCCAGGCATATACTGGGTCCTCCACAAACATCTGTTAAGCAAATACACGAATTTCTAGATTGTTGGGGTATGAGGCTCAAAGCCTCAGATGCCGCCCGAGGGCAGTCATGACAGCTATTCTTTCTAAGTCCCTGCAGGGTGCCAGGCTGTGCACCGGATACTTTTAAGTTCATTATCTCCAACCCACGTCAGAGAAGGCAGGCCAAGGTCAAATGGTTAAGCAGAGGACTCAAAACTCTCACCTCATCTGCCCGGCGTCCGGAGTCTACCCCATCAGCTAACTGAGTAAGCCCAAACAGTAAACAGGCTAGCCAGAAATCCTGCTGAAGAAAACCCACTATTAATGATTCATAATGTTGTGTTAGGTTCTGGTGCACAGCATAGTGAATCAACCATAATTCAATTGAAAAAAAAAAGGAACACCTACTATTTCGTCTATTTCTAAGCACAGAATTTTGAGGAAGTTCGCCCCTAATGGTGACTTGAAGCCCTTCATAAATAAAATGACACCCCCACCATAGACACTGATAATGGTGTCTTAAATAAATGTCACTTTTGCATAAACCATTAAATCAAATGGGAATGATGGGACATGTGTTCCTCGATGCGGAACTTTGAGAACAGTTCTCGTTAAAAAGGTGCCTCTGGGGGATTCCTAAGGGCTGGTCTTTCCGGGCTCCCGTTCTGAGCCATGACCCAGATGATCAATGTATCAGCACTTTCCCTGCCTCTCCCGCTCCATTAGACTCCAATCTGAGCTTCTCCTACTCAAGAGAAGAGATTTTCATCTATTCAGTGACAACCATGTTCTGGGAACAGCGCACACGGCACAGTCTCTGCCCCCCAGGAGCTCCCGGTCCAGCAGATGAAGACAGACTCAAGATGCACACGGAACATACGAACAGAGTGGGGGACAGAGTGCAAGTGTTGGGGTGGAGGGTGGGCAGCTCACCCACACATCCTGGGAAGAAGGCTGGGGGGAGGGGAGCTTTCTCTAAGGATGGGCAGTGTCTGAGGTGCATAAAAGTCATCAACATAAATAAGAGAATCCCAGGAGCCCTGTCTCCTTAGAAGAAAAAGGTACGGTGTTTTCCTAAAGTATGACGAGCCTACAGCTTAACCTGAATGGCTATTAATAAAAGAAAGCGGAGTCTGGGCTCCAGGGCTCCAGCGCCTGTCCTCTGCACTTCTTAGTGTGGGAGGGAAAGGCCTGCACCCGACAGGGAGCTGCAGGACCCGAGCCCGGGCCACGGGGTTCCTCCCAAGGGTCCCGGCTTCCCTCCTGCAGAAGCGGGCACTGACTGGCTTCCACAAAGCAGAGGAAATGAAACCTGTGACATCAAGAGATACAGATCTTCTAACCGAAGAAGAAACACACACAGAAGCAGTCTTCTCTGTTCACATGGGCTACTTCTGTGCCAAGAAATGTCAGCACTGAACTGTGCTTGGGGGCAGGGAAGGGAAGGGAAGGGGGTCAGCTGGCCAGGAGCCTGGTCCTAAAGGGAAGGAGCAATCCAGCTGGTAAACAAGGATGGTGCTGGGAACGATGCCCCCCCGCTTTCTTTAGGTGGCCCCCCTGCAGCGCCAGCTTGCACTGGCATCCAGAGCGCTTCACATCTGACTCAACATGCTGGCCCTGTGTCACCAGGAGGGCCAGACACCAAGTGCAGAGGAGGCTGAAAACAGCAGGGGCAAGCACATGCTGGTGGCTGACTGTGCGCCAAGCATCAGGTTCGCTGCAGTTAATTCATTTAATTTCATGAGGGAAGGCTTCTTGTTATGATGAGGCACCGGGGCAGCAGAGGTTAGGTAACTTGTCAAAGTTAAGTTCGTGAAGAAGTGCGAGAGGCCAGATTGGAATCCAGACAGCAAGCGACTCCCCACGGGAGTAACCCGCCTTGTCCCTTAGAGGCTGGGACTGAAGCCCGGGGCCTCAAGGCACAGGCTGCCCGGCAGATCCCTCCAGCCCCAGGGCAGCGCGAGCGGCGCCGGAGGGCACGGGCACACCCTTTGGGGATCTGGGCACTGACTTTTCTCAGATCCAGGGCCCCCATCCACGGGGGCCCCTCCTACTCGCACAGAACATCTCAGATTTTACTACAGGAACTGTGGATGCAAAAGGTGTGTCCAAAGTGACTTCCATTCCGGGAGGGGTTTAACTTCCTCAAAACACAGCTATGACGGAGGCTCTGCCCTGCAGAAACTTCCCGGCAGGGGCAGAAGCGCAGTGGACGGTCCAGGCCTGGTGGGGCGGATCCCGCAATCCCTGCCTGTACTTCTGTCCGCCTTCCCCTTTGTACATCTTGTCCACCTTCTTATCCCTCTTCTGCCCCTTCTGCGCTGCAGTTCCACACGCCATGCACTTGGCCTGTCAGTCTCCCTCTTAACACGGATCCAGTGATTATAATTAAACAAAAAAGCAAGGAGGATGTGACTTAAAGCTGAACCCTTACATCACCAGGGCTCGACTCTTCACGGAAATGGCTGCCACCTTCTCCGTGAACCTCCAGAGCCCTGGGAACTGCTCCCCAGGACGGTGCCACTTCATCAGTGACTCTAGGACCGGCTGTTGAGTAGCCCTGCCCCGTGAGTCACAGAATCATCCAACTCTCACATCCACCCTACAAAGATGCAATTATTATTCCTGCTTAGAGGAAACTGCAGCTCAGAAGCATTAACTGACTTAATCGAGTAGCTAATAAGTAGTACAGCCAGAATTGGAGTCTGGCTCCAATAAAACAGAATAAATAAATAAAAATAAACAAATAAAACAGGAGCAGAAGAATCTGAGGTGCTGCAGACTCAATACAGAGGCAGCAGGCACACGAGCACCAGGTCCTAACAGAACACTGGGTGTCGTCTGTGTACGTCTGCAAAGCTACTTGTGGGCAACTGACAGTTCCAGTAAGAACGTTTTCATGGATGGCCATGGACTCAAAAGTTATAGACGGCCCAGAATTGAAAATCTATGCATAAGAAGTCAGCACAAAGGCGGGCCTCTTTCTGGACCAGGTGGGGCACAGCCAATTTCACTACGTAATGCTTTCACCTTCGATCACTTTCAAGCTCCTCAAGGATGGAGAAGCACATCCTTGAGAGGGAGAAGACTGATGTGCAAAAGAGGTGTCTGGTGATGTGAAGCATAATAAAGCAGTGTTTCCAAAAATTTCTCCTATGCTCCACGCCCCCCCCCCCCCACCAGGACCAATGCCTTACCGATCAGAAAACAGATTCAAGACTCCATCGTTCAACTCTTAAAGCCTCTCAAATTCAACCCATTGTTTCTCACACTTAGATGCCATCAGGAGAGAAGGAAGCTTTTAGACCTATTGGATTGTCTATTGATTAGGACCAAAACTGAGAGCTGCCAGCAGCACAGCCCCAAAAAGGTCCAGGGCCCCTGACTCCTGTTTCCCTCGGGAGATGCAGAAGAGATGCACCGGGAAGCCACTGTGCAGAGCAACCAAGAGAGACTCCAGCATGAAACTCAGTGGCTTTTGGGAGACACAGAGTGTGCTGAATGACAGTCTCGCAGTCAGAATTCGAGAGCTTAAAAACCAAACAGCGAGAAGAAAGAAGGCTACTAAGCATCATTTATCTTTTACAAAATGTTGATAGTTGGGTTGGAAAAAAAAAGGTCCTATCAGCTACTGATAAAATTCAGGATGTTCTCAAAAAAAAGCAACCTTCTCAGACAGAGGCACTGGTCGTGTTTGAAAAAGCAAGTCCACTGGGACCCTGGCGTGGTTTGGGGCAGAGAAAGAGCTCTGGAGGGAAATGATAGGATTTCTAGACTAGCTCCATTGTCAGACCATCTGTGTGACCTTGAGCAAGGTCACCGTCACCTCCCTGATCACATGGGGAGCTCTCTTTCCCCCGATGGTCCCTCGGGAGGCAGGGCTGCCTGGGCTCGGGTGTTCAGGCACGCCAGGATGGCTGATGACCAGCTTCCTACCTACCTGTCACTTATGTTTTCTTTTTCAGGAGGAAAATGCTCTTTGAAGTTAAAAAAGATTGCGCTTTGACATGCTTGCTCCAGTGGAGTGTCCTGGTTTCACAGTCACATGAGATACCTCTTTCTAGCTCTTTCTAGAAAGGGTCACGCCCTTTTGCCTATGTCAAACTTAACTCCAGACTGAAATAAGAGAACGGTAACCAGGGCCCCACACTCTAGATCTCAGAATAGCACCCCCCACCTTCTTTAGTAGGTTAATAAGAGTAAAACCCATCCGCCATCAGAGCCTGAGATAGTAGCCACCGTGGATGCGTATGATTCTCCTTTATGGGTAAAAATATGGAACAGTAACTAACACCCAGGAAATCCAGCGGTCCTCTGCACCTTGCAAACTCAGCTGGATTATAAACGTTATCCATTGGGGTTAAGTAACAGCACACCCTCTCACCTGTGCTAATCCCAGAATGCTTCCCAGACACTTAGTGCCCGATGAGCTCAAACCACGGAGATGGAAAAACCAAAGAACACCCCACTAGACTCCTCTCATTTGGATGCCATCAGACTTCTAGAAAAGCAAGAGCCTAAAAATATCACAGGCCACTGGCATAGATGGCAAACTAACTGGAAGACAGACAGATTTGACAGCAAGATCTGTGCCAGTCACATAAAAGGTACTCCAGGAATGTTTGCTGAGTGACTGAATGATGTGCGCCAGCCTTGAATTCAGCTGGTCCTTAATAGCTTTGGGACAATGGAACCTCCACTTCACTAAGCACTTTCCTCATGGGAGACGAGGATGCCCAAGGCAGGCATGCACATTCCATGACATCATGTACCCAGAGCCCCTAGAACATTCTTGGAATAGTCAGCAATGAATATAAATCAGTAGCCTCCACTCCTTTAACAAAGCACATTGTTAAAAAGAAAAAAGTCACTTGAAAGAGTTTTTACAATCAGAGTCAGCTGGAGGAAAAAGCAGAGCCCCCGTGGGGTCTGCTAAATAGAATGTAATGAGTTAATGGAAGAGCCATGAATGGGGCCCAGATGCCCAGCATCTCGTCTTGCCGTGTCCTAAAATAACCGAGATCTTTCGACTGCCGAGCACGCACCCTGGTGGTTTTTTTACCTGCCGGTCCTTCTCACGGGGCCTGTAACCTCCTCACCTTTCAAGCCTTGGCTCCAAAATCACCTCTCCTATAAAAACTTTCTTGATTCTCCAAGTCTTTGTTAGAACTGATATCCCAGCCCCCAGCCCCGCTCTGGCCTGTACATACCTGCACGCGGGGCCTGTAACATGTCTTTCTAGGTCAGGTGACTAGCTAATCCTGGTCTTCATAGTACTGAGACTTGTGATTCATACTTAGGAACAGACTCAGGGAATATCTATGGAATGAGTGAATGCATGAATGCATGAATGAATGAATGATAAATGACTGAGGCCAGGCGCTAAACATTCTGAAGGCAGGATTTTCAAAGTCTTGCCTTATTCACTCTGAAAATGCCACACAGGCTTGCAGCCACCTTCAGAGCTCACAGCACCAAAATAAATATGATTACTGGGTCACAGAATATCCTGGCACTTGTGAGCATTTGATAACATCTTTAAAACACTGCAGTATTCATCTCTCTTAGCCCTTCCGTGCTCCTGTCTCACCTGGACCGCAGGCAGCAAAAAACGCCCGGCCCCAGCGGTCCAGCAAGATGCTCTGAGCAGCCTATAATGGTGCCTGGGTCTGGACAGGAAGGAGACTCACCTCTCTTCGTCCTTAAAGATAAATTTCCGCAGCTTGAGATCCCGCAGCACCAGCCCCCCGTCGTGGCAGTGGGCCACTGCCGAGGCGATCTGGTAGAACAGTCTGGCCGCCTCCTCCTCCCTCAGCTTCTTGCAGGTGCGGACGAAAGAATGCATGTCCCCATAGCTTCGCTCGAAGAACACATAGGCTTTGGTCTCCCCCAGGATAATTTCGGTGATCTGGTTGATGTTGCTGTGGGCAGACAGGCAGAAGCAGGGGGCCAGGGACTCCTGGTAGCAGCTGATATCAAACACCTGGAACAGGATTCACAACAAGACCAAGAGTCAGAGGTGCCCCATACACCACCAACGGCGGGACGCGGACCCCTCCCACAGACACGGGCCTTTGAGACGGCAGAAGGCATGCTGAACCTGGACCCAGGTCACACAGCACCTGCCGCCTGCCCGCTGTGTGGCAATGAATAAGTCACTTGACCTCTCTGAGCCTCCAAATGTTCATGTGTAAAATGAGTAAATGCTACCTGACTCACAGTGTTGGGAGGATTACAGGACAAAGTGAAGGTAAGCGTGCTTTGCAAGATGTAATACAATTCCCAGATGGTAAGGTGGATTATTTTTTCTCTCTATCCCAAATGCTTCTGTTTATAGAAGAATTAAGGCAAAAAGCGGAGAGAAAGTGACCCATCCCATCCTACAAAGACAATACTTTATTTATCTTCCCCCAAAAAACAGTACACTCACACCATACAAGTATATACAACCTATTCTGTGCTACACAATTGGATTACAAGCAATATACAACATACTAGCAATTCATAGATTAAATATGTAGACTTTGCCTACAGGTTACCAAATTCAGTACCTTCATTTGACAGATGTGGACACTGAAGCTCAGACAACACATCAAATCAGGCCCCCAGTGGCAGAGCTGGGAAAGGACTCAGCCCTTCCTATGAGGAAGGCAGACACACCTTTCTCTCTTCCCTCCAAGACATCTAGCTCAATGAATCAGTTATGCAATGATTTTTCTATGAATCAAAGTTAGCTGGTGAAATGCCACCTCATTGTGGGGTTCTTTAGAAAGAAAATCCACCCTCAGTACCTTCTGGAAACAGACCTAAGAGGAATTAATACTGCAGAGATTTTTTTTGAGGTTATAAGAAAATGCTGTCATTCATTTCAAGCCCTCCACTGCACCAGGAATACAAATCTCTGGGTTTGGAATGCGGTTTTACTATCTGCCTGGGAACGTGGGTGCGATGAGTCTATTGGGTGACTGCAGGAGTGGGGCGGGGGTGGGGGTGCTGTGCTGAGAGCATCCAAGGCCAGGACTGCTCTAACAACAAGACACTGAATGTTATCCGTTCACCATCATTTAGTTTCTTAAATCTCTTTTTCATTAGTTAGAACATACTCTCCTTGACCAGCATTTTGCAGTGTGGTGGGGGGAAATACTGGCCTAGAAATCATCAAATTTGAGCATCTAATCCTGGCTTGGCTACCGACAATCTGGATGAGGTGGATAAAACACTCAGAATCCCTGGGCTTCCCTCCTCTTCCTAAAGTGAAGATGTTGATTTACAGCATTGTTGACCAGTTTGGGGTCCAGACCCCCCCCCCAATCCCGAGAATCTGATTAAAGGTCTGTCCCTTCTTAGCTGACAATGCCCATCCTCAAATGCAGGCACGAGGCTGGATTTGTTTTCAGGGGATTCACAGGCTTTCCAAAACCCATCCCAGGCCCCAGGCTGCCATTTAAAATCCATGAGGTAAGTCGCTCTTAGCTTCAAAAAACAAAAACAAAAAAATTGGTGAGTCAAACAGGGCTAGTAAGGATGTCAGGAGGGCTGGTGCTAACCCTGGGCAAGGAAGCAAAGGAACGTTGTGAATGAATCGTCATGAAGCATCTCAGGAAGGCGGCAAGCTGCTGCCACTGTAACCTAGAATTTAAGAATGAATTCTTCAATGTCTCCAGAGACCACAAATCACACCCCTGATACTGTCAAATGATGACCTGGAAGCAGTGACCTCAGAGGTCCGTTCAATTTGGAATCTCAAATGCCTGAGTCAACTTTAACACCCAGACTGCAGGCAGCAGAAACCCAGGAAAGCCTCAAAAATTTCAGAGAGTTATAAACGCTTTGCAGTGGCTACTGTAAATACTTTGCGTTACATAACGGGGATGTTGTGTTCTGAAGCACCAGGCTGCAGGCTCTGCCGCCAATGCTCATGGAGTTAGGATTATTTATAACATACTTCCTGCTTCAAGCTGCATTTTTTAAATAAATAAAAGGTTTTTTTTTTTTTGCTCAGCACCTTTAGTCTATTATCCTATCCCACTGCTGAAAAACTGGATGGATACTGAAATTTAAAGAAAAAAAAAATCAAACATATTCATGGCAGCTTCAAAATGTAGCCTTACCCTTTGTAGACGAGATCAAATTCCAAGATGGTGGACAGAGCATGAAAAATAAAGCAAGTACTTATGTTTTCCCAAATGGGTAGGAACCAAACTTTTATTAGTAGCTATAACAGGCATTTATGGGCTTGGATTGGTATTTAAAGTATCACCTTCAAGTGCAAAATCAAGCCATAAGCCTGGTTGCCTGCTTTTTTTTTTATGTTTAATTTAGAGCCATGTTATATAATGTGACAGTTCAGATAAGGTAGTGAGATTAGGCCATCATTAATAGCATTTGCAAAAAAAAAAAATGCCCATTTTGCCAAGATAGTAATTACGTCAATCTGCACAGTAGCCACAAGCATTTCCATGAAAACGATAAATCAAGAGCTTCTAAAGCCCCCTTCCTTCGTTTGCCTAGATTATAGTAGGCACATGGAGACAATAAACAGGCTTGATTATTTGTGTTAAATGGCTGTCCAGTCTCTCTCCTCCAAAATAGTGTCCTCTAGAATTCTCTACAGTTCTCTGTACATGGCACCTTTGCATTGGATCTGTTTTTGCAGACTTTTTCCTTGGGTCAACACAGAGGCAGGAGATAGGAACTCTATATTCCAAGACTTCAAAAGAAACTGGATACTATGTGCAGATTGCACTGAGTCTCGCAGTAAACTAGGTCCACAGTGTCTATTTGAGAGTAGTTCATAGAAGCAGCCTTATAAAACTGCTGGGAGCTTCCAGGGATGTATACAACTATGCTTGCATAAGAAGCCTCCCGCATCACCTCTGGTAAAAAGGCAGGGAAACAGAAGCTGCTCTGTCTTAAAGGGATGACCTCTGTCAAGCACAACAATGATACTGCACTTAAATCCACTTGCAGCCACACAGTAATTGGTGAGGGGCTGATTCAATCTCTACAATAACTAAACCAGCAGATTTAAGTACAGTTTCAGGCCAGAGAGCAAGTCTACTAATGACACTGTAAGGTCAACCCAAAGTGAAATATGTCTTGAAAAATCTAAAGGGAGAAAGAAACGGCAGGGGCCAGAGTCACCTCTGCCTTTAAACAAAGAAATAACGGGCGAGATGCTCCTGCAGAATTTGGCGGCAGAGTTCCTTTACTTAAAAGCGTCTCCAGCCTTTGAAAAATATTAAAATGCGGCACTGAAGTTGAGCAAAAAGAGTGAAAACACTCACTGCTGGGTGACTGTGGCTATTTCATATGAGAGTGGCAGTTCTGTGGAATTCATTCATTTCAAAGGATGACTACCCTATTGTACAACGTTGTAGGTCTTCTGAGAATTCAATCCGGCTCTGAATAGCCTACTGAATTTTAGTTAACTGGGAAGAGCTGCTCTGAGTCTCAATAACTTGGAGAAGATGCAAAATACCAAATGCTCAGTACAAGCAGAGAGCAATATTTACAGAGTCTCTGATTCTCCCCTGAGGTCTGAACTGAACAATTGCAAAACCTTGGAGACCTTCACAAAATCCATTTTTCACAGTGCAATACTCCAGTCCTCTATGAAAGAAAGCAAGTTCACAAAGCAGTCTGGGGTTGATGGTTAAAGTGTGATGCATTATTTGGAGCACAGCTGTGCAGAGTGCCCGTTTCAAAGACAACAGGGGTCCACACTCCTTGCCACCTCCTCTCCCGGCACCCCCTCCCCCCCAAAAAACCAACTGCGTGCAAATCTAAAATTAAGTGACAATAAATTCTTGATCTATGTCCAATTCCTGGGTATGCTCTACCTATGTATGTATGTATATATATTTTATTTATTTATTTATTTGCAACTATTCCCCGGCTCATCCCCTAATCCGGAGCCCTGTGGGCGCACGCACACAAAGACATACAGACACACTCAACACAGACACAAACCAGTCCCTGTTCAGGGTCAAAGACGAAAAGGAAACTGAAGTGCCCATCTCCGGATCAGCACTGTGGAACCCCACCCCCACCCCACACACACCCGAGGCTCCAAATGCTGGCCTCTAAACCGCATTAGCAAAGGTGTGCGTGTGCGGAGGGGGCGGTGAGGGGGTTTCAAGCACGAAGGTCTGGAGATAAGAAACCGAGACAAGAGCAAACGACCCAAAGGATTCACTATTTCCTACACCCAAAGGTGCGCCGGCGGCTTTGATTTCCACCCCCAGCCCTCCTTTCAAGGCTCCGGGCTGAAGAAAGCTCTTTGTAAACTCCTTCCCCGCGCTGGGCCCCTGGGCTCAGCCAGAGGGGACACCTTTGTGTGTCTCCTTTAAAGAACACTTACGGAACAAAGGTTCAACACCTGCACGCTGCTAGGAACAATGGCTGCAAAAGGAACCCAGTCATCAGCGCCTTAAAATTAGCGGGGGATTCCCTCCTCGACGTTGGCAGGGGAGGGGGCTAGACCGAGGGAGACCCCCGCTGGCAGCGCGACCCCGCGGCGCGCAGAGGCGCTCCACGAGCCTCCGGGAGCACGCGTGGCCGTGGCCCCAGCGCAGTCCCGCCGCCCTCCCCGCCGCGGGCTCTCCCCAAAACGCCCCCGCCGCAGCCCGCCCCATTGTCTGCAACGCTCTAAAAACTTCGCAACTAGTCGAACATGAACAAATAAATAAATAACCCCATTTAACGAGACCAAGGCTAATTATCCCGCGAATCTCCCTCCCCCGGACTGCAAGGCTGGGCGACCTTCCGCCCCCTCCGGCCCCCTCCAAAAGGCCGCGGAGCTTTTTAAAGGACAAAAAAGCAAAAGCCAAGCCCGGGCTCTTTACCTTGCACACCAGCTCCTCTCCACTGTGCAGATGCACGGCACGAAAAACGTGGTCTCCCTCCAGAGGTTCCAACAATAAGTATTTCCCGATGCAAGAAACGCAATGCGACAAGTTCGGAGTCTCAGGCGGGCTCGGGGAGCCGAGGTTCGGGCTGAAACTCTGGCTGGGTTCGGCGGATCTTATAGACGACAACTCTTCGAAATCCTGGGTTTTGTTCCGCGATCTCCCATATCTTGCTATTGTGATGGGGGTAGACCTGTGTATGTTCATGAGTGTGAGGATCGCACTCGCCAAACAAAAAACCCGCTGGAGAGACGAGTCGCTGGCGAGTGCGGCTGCAGGCGCCTCCGGGTCACGGATTTTAAAAGGGAACGAGAGGGGAGGGGACGGGAAGGGGGCTACGTGGAGAAAGAGTTGGAAGCCCTCAAACGGGCGCCGCCGGGCACCTTGTCTGCTCCGAGCCCGGCTCCCGGGGGTCCTCGGTCGGCAGCAACTCGGGTCCTTTTGTTACCCCAAAGCAGCCAGCGATTTGCTGAATCTTCGTACTTTTAGTTTCTCTCTCTCTCTTTCCCTTTTTCCAACGTGGATCTAGACGAGTAACCAGATCGCTAAGGTGGGGAGCTGCAGCGCCGGGTCTCCCGAAGCGATCCCCACGCAGGTTTCCCAATCGCAGACGGGGCGAAGGAGCCCTGCTGTAGTTTGTGTGCAGTCTCCGGGGAGCGCACGGCGGCTGCCTGGTCTCAGCGCGTTAGAAACCGAACAAAAAGAAAAAGGAAATAAGCACGGGTACCGGCTCGCGCCGCACCGCAGACAGAATCCGCGCTGCACCCCCTTTTTTGGTGGAAAGGGTGGGGGGCGTGGAAGGGGGGGTGCCGGAGAAAGTAATTACCTACGTTTAAACTGTAGATGGCGTCTGAGGCTTTTCCAAGATCGCAAGAGCTCTCCAAAATTTAAACAAACAGGCCAAAAAAAAAAAATAGCAAGGGAGCATTTAACTTAGAGTGGTCAGCGCTGCCAACAAAAGACTGCAAAAGCTGGGCACGGAGTTGCGGGCCGGGCGCAGGTACCGCGACAAAGCCCAGGGCTTGGCCCTCCGGGCGGAGGTCAGCAGGGGCTCATGCCGTCGCCGCTCGCTCGCGCTCCAGATTGTCCTCCGAATAGAGAGAAGTGCGCGCAGGGACGAGGGTAGATCAATGGTCTCCGATTTCCCCGGCGCAAGCTTCCGGGGGGTCCTCCCGGCGCTGGAAGGGACTGCACCCCCAGCCGAGTCAACCCGCGCCGTTCCTTTCTCGCTCGATAACTGGATCTTGCCTAGGAATAATTTGCAACCACTCCGTCTCCCCCTACCCTAAACCCAAATTGCCAGGCGGGGGTTGTTTTGGAGAAGATTGACGGCGTTTCTTCTTCTTCTTATATTTTTTTTCTTCCCCCACTCGGAGGTAAGAGGAATGTGTATTTAAAATTGAAGGGGACGGCCGACGGTGCCCGAGGCCAATCCCCGAGCTCAGCACGCCCGCATCTCTCGGCGAGGCGGTATTAATAGTTACTTACGTGGCCGGGGATCTCGGAGCGAGCCGGGCCGTGTGTGCGCGCGCGCGCCTCGCTCCCGCTCGGTCTCCCCATTCAATGTCACCGACATATTTCTACGGAGCCTCCGCCCCCCTTTCCCCGGCTCCGCGGCACCAGCGACTGGCTCAGCCCAGAGCCGGCCCCGCCCCGCCCCGGCCCGGGCCCCCCTCATTGAGCCCGGGGCCCATCAATCAGCCTTGCCGCTGCCAGTCCCCGGGCGGCTCCCTGCGCCCGCGGGCCCCTGCCACTGCCGCTGCGGCTGCGGCTCCCGGCCCGGGGCGCGGGCGCTAGCCTCCCCGCCCGCTGGCTGGGCCGGGGCGATGTAAACAAAGTGCAGCATCCATCCACGGCCCGGGGCTGGGGAGGGAGCGCACCCGCCGCGGGGAAGGAGAGCCCCGGCGCCGCCGCAGGTCGGACTGCGCGCCCTGCTGCAAGCGGCTGGGCAGGAGTCGCCGGGCCACAAGTACCCAAGCAGCTCCAGCGGTGCCTAATATACTCCTTGCTTCCCAGTTCATCTTCCTGCCACTTTTCCCCAGAAAGCCAGACATCCTCTGAGCATCAAGGCACCGCTGCTCAGATGCTGCACTCAGCGAGTAGCTCTCTGGAGAATACGCTCGCATCTGTGGTGCCGCAATGAGTTTCAAAAATTAGTTTCGTTATCTTTTCCCAACATTCTCCTCCCCTCATTTAAAAAGAAATCGATTGCTTGCTTTTTGTTGGTGTCACCCTCAAGCTCCCGCCCCTCACCAACGTGAGTCGTTTCTGCTGAAGACCAACTGAAGACACTTTTTAACTCAGACCAAATTTAATCACTAATTCAGCGCGCCCAGAGGGCCTTGGCCCATTGAAAGACACCCCAGCACCCACACCTCCTGCAAGGCTCCGGGCCCCCAGCCGGAGTCCTCCTCCCTCAGCGCCCGCCTCCCAACACACACGTGGACCATAAAGACTTGCAGTACTGAGAATGTGGGGGCCATCGTTTTGCTCTGGTTATTCTCAGCTTCCGCAGGAGGTGCTGGTCCCCTGGATTAGGCAGAAACATACCAGGAAAGGGGCTTGAACTCAGGCAGAGGCCTTAACTTAATGTATCCTGGTAAATCAAGCCAGCTGGTTGAGGGTTAAACTGAAAGAAAAAAAAAAAAAAAGCCCAGAAACTGGGAGACTGGGAAAGAGGGGTCAGAAGACTCTTGAGGGCCTCTGAGCTTTTACGTGCATGTATGCATATTTTCCAGTGGGGGAGAGAAAGGGACCATATAATTTATTGCCCAAAGTGGGGCACTTTTGAGTAAAAAAGAGAGCTCTGTGTAATTATGTCCACTCGAGCATATTTACAGTTCATAATGATGCACAAACAAGTTGCTCTAGTGATCATGAGTTCCTGGGAGGTTGGCCAGAGAGGACCTGGACCATTCAGCCGGCCACCACAGTGCCGCAGAATTTGAAAAGAAGGTGAAGTGGTCCCATGCCTCCTGGCACATCTCACCATCCAATTTCTTGCAAAGCTGCCTAGGACTCAGTCCCTGACCTTCAGGGAACTCATCTGTCCCCTCAGGCCATCGCCGTGACTGCTGAGCAGGATCCCTTAATCCGTCTTGTCCCATGAAGGCTCCTGTGCTGGTGCCCGTCTCAGGAACATACCTGAGGCAGCCTCTGCTGCTGGATCAGAAAGAAAGTGCCAGGCTCCTCTGTTCAGTGGCCACCAACCTTATAACTAGGGGCAGGGAGGCCTTGTTCCAGCCCCATATGGGCCTCTGATTTCAAATGAAAGTTGAATCAAGACGTTTTGTTTTTCCTCCCTACGTCCCCTTTCTTCAACTGTAAGATGAGAAGACTAACACCCGCCCTGCTCAGCTCACGTGATTGCTTTAGAATTATATTTTTTCAATTCCAGGAAATCTACGAAGGTTTACTATAAGCCGGGCCCTGTGCTGGGTGTTAAGGATTCAAGTATGAGTCAGATTTGGTCTCTGCCACCCAGGAGCTGAGAGTCCAGCTTCAGAGAAACACATGGAAATACATCATTTCATTGTGTAACAGTGTGGCAATTAGATATCAAGGCATCAGGGGAGCGTAGAGGAAGAAACAGCTTTTCCTGGGCTTCAGGGAGCTTTCCCAGAAAGTGTGATTTTTTTTTTTTTGTTCACCTTGAATTAATCAGCAGCAAATAATATTAAAACCTACTAGGCACCAGACACTGAGTATAGAGAGACAATGATTTTAAGAAATGTATTTCCTGTCTTTGTGGATCTTGAAAAAGTTCTGTGAGTCAGAAAATAACATGAATAAGAGATTGTCACTGGCATTTCAGGCAGAGAGAAAAAAATGTGCAAAAGCAAAGGAGTGGGATGTTCTGAAATTCCTAGTAACTCCCCACGGCTCTGGGATTGGCAGCTTGGGAGCAGCGGCCAGGCACGTGGCCGGGAAAGGGTAATGGGATTAGAAAGCAAAGTGGCTGATAGACCAACCAGAGACCTTAGTGGTGGAAGAGCTGTAGAGTCAAGGTTGACATTAAATAGGGAAGGTGGCACAGTTGAGTGGGGTTTTAGAAGGATTACACTGATACTGGAGGTCATACGGAGTAAATATCAGTGGGCTTCTGGGAAGAGAGAGCCATTGCCTAGAGAGATGAGGAAAATTGCAAGTATACAGTGATGTGTAACTGATGCTCATACACAATTGACAATACATTCATTACTTCCGATGAATCACACATTGGTCACAGTTCTACCCACTTTTGACCTTTGAAAACTACTGTAGGGCAGGATAAATTACATAATTTATACCAAGTGTCTTAAACATTTTTATGTGTATTGACAATAATTCATCTCAGATTGAAAAACACATGTAGTTGGAAGACATGTGTGGGAATCTTTATTCATTCCCTTTTAACTATAAGACTAGATGAATTTAGAATATCTTAATTATAAAGTGGAATTCTAATCTGAATTTTAACTAACACATGAAAATTTTGTAGATACCTATAAAGCAACTAGCACAATGTCTTGCATATAACATAAAGTTATTATTATTATTGGAATATGTTCACAGAAAGCAATCCAACATGTAGTAGTAATAATAATAATAATAGATAAGATGCTTACAGTATCAATAAAATGTATGGGAGTCGTTAAATATACAGCTGTAGGCATGGTTAAATATAATTATGTAGCTATGATAAAAGATTAAATGGCAATTGAAATAAGGATTATAGGAGGGGAGGCCAGAGCTCAGTGGTAGAGTGTGTGCTTAGCATGCACAAGGTCCTGGGTTCAATCCCCACTACCTCCATTAAAAAAAATAAATAAATAAGTGAAACTAATTACCTCCCCCCTCAAAAATTTAAAAGTAAAAATAAATAAGGATAATATAATTACATGGAAATATTAACCAGTCCACTCTGTAGGACAGTCAGATTCAGGTGCCATATATCACTAGCCTGCTGTATACGCTTTCCAGAACATTCTCTATCTTGCAATGTATTTAACTATAGTTTAAACCACTTCATCACTCATTAGTTCATTCATTTAGCAAACATACAAACATACCTCTAAGTGTGAAGCCTTAAGCTAAGCGCTGTATTGGTTAATCAAATAAATGGTTTTGGAGAGCAGTTCCTAAGCCTACTGCATCCTTTGAAGACTGATAGATACCACAGGCGACAACATTCATCTTTCTTAAACAACTTTTACAGCAAGTCATACCTAGGCTCAAAACTCTGTGACAAACTTCTAGGACAAATTGTAGAGAATGTCACTGCATGTTGATGTGCAGGCTGTGGACCACACACATCCAGAACATTCCATTCCCCAGTGAGGTCGTTGTGAATGGTGCCCCTAGAGTTGTGCAAAACCCAATCTTCTAGACCATACGTGCAACGTTGGGGGCTAGAATTCAAGAACTTCCCAAGGACTTCACCTCCCAGTCTTCTTGGTTACATGCCCACGAGCTGTTCACCACTCTGTGGACTCCAGACTTCCGCCTCTATGCCTAAGACTTGAGTTAGACCCTCCTTGATATTTGATGCCTCTCTTTTTCCCTGAAATTACTCCTTTCCAAGGTGTCCCCTCCACGTTGCTCAACAATTTTCAGCCTAAGTCATGTTTCCCAGTTCTCTTATTTGGCTTTATGGCTGCCTCAGGTTTTAAATGGTATAGTCAGCATCCAGGAGGCATGGGCGTGCTTGGTCAGTGATGAGGTGGTCTGTGCTGTTAACGCATGAGCTGCAATCCAGCTGCTCTGATAAGAGAATCAACAGATTTCTTAACATCAGAGTCAGTAAAAGTCACCAAGAAGATAAGTACTTCCAGTGACTCCTCTGTGTTGACTCTAGAAAGACTTTCTGTCCTTCCTGCGTGTAAGGAGGAAGAGGGAGATCCAGGGGAGAGGGTGCTGCAGCCACCAGAGATGCATTTGGCTAAGTTCACTGTGATCGTAAGATTCACACACCCTCATGATGGAGAGATGCATTTCCGGTGGGGACATGGCCTGTGGCCCGCTTCCAAGCTTCATGTCATAAATTGCTCCATCATTTTGAGGATCTTCTCTGTTACTAACTTTAAAAATTGTGAAACATTAATCGTGTCTTTGAGTGCTACACGAGCACTTTCTTTCTCTCTGGTTCTTATACAACTTATCAAAATAGGTATTATTATCCCCACTTTGCAGATGAAAGAACCAGGACCCGGAGAATCGAATTCACTTTTTCCACGTCGCTCACTGCTCAGTGGCCATGCTGGTCACGTGTGTGTTGGTGAGTATATGCCTGTGTGTTGAGGAGAAAGGGGGCAGGGGGATGAATTTCCTCTGAAACAATATAATATTGACTGTGTCACGTTGCCAGTCATACTTTTTTACATGTCTAACCCTCTGGCTTGAATGGCCCACTTAAAATCCTTCTGTAACAGTGATTTCTTTTCTCAATCTTTTTTTTCCCGGACAGCTGGGGTTTGAAAAGTAGTTGTTTCTGTATAAGGAGATTTCTAGTAGTAGCTATTAAAAAGGTGACTTTGGGTTTGTGTGTTTGTTTGACCTTGGCTAGGTAGGGGCTCTGTTTTTCTCTTTGGATAAATGGCCCACCAGTAAAAGTTTAGCGTATAAATGCAGCAGAAATAGCCATGTTGGCATCAGTTTTTCCCCCCGCCCAGGCCCTGGTGTTGTAGCTCTTCCTCCCATACAGGAAAAGAGTTGTTGAGTGCTTACAAGTGAAATGAATACAGGAGAATTTTCATTGTTCTTGCTCTTAGAGGAGAGTGGGAAAGCTAACATATGGGAATTTTCTGGGAACGGCCAAGTGTCTACCATGCTGTTGGGTATTCCTGAGCAGCTAACGAACAGAAATGAAAATGCGTGAAATGATCCAGCTAGTCTAGGACGTGCTACAAACTTACAGGTTACTTAGAGTGCTAGGTTCCTGTAAAAATGGGTTCAGTCTGAAGGGTGTTCTGGAAAATCTTGTATGTGTTTCCATACGTGGCACATAGACCTCGTGGAAGGGGTCCCACCGCTCTGTCTCATGAGCTTTAGGCCCCCCATTGGCCCCATTTCGGGCCCCCCATGGCACTTCGATCCCTTGCCTTTCATGGAGTGGAGGTACCAGTACCTTCCTTACAAAGGGAATTGGCTGGATCGAATGATCATTTACGTCCCTCTTCAGCTTTTAAAAGCTAACCTTCAGTTTGAGAAAAACAAGCTTGTCAGCAGTAAACCAGTGTCTGAACAACGACGCATTGAGTTTTCGTCCCATTTGGGCCCCGACTTGGCCAATTAGCAACGTGGCCTCAGATGGCCCTGACTGCTCAGATTAAGGTCTATTAAGAATTCGTATGTGCAGTAGGTTTGCCAATTTGCAAAGCATTCTTATGTATGTGTCCCATTTAATCCTCACAATAGCGCCATAAAGGAGGTTCCATGACTAGCCTCAGTGGAAGAAACTGAGGCTCAAGGAAGGGAAATCACTACTCAGCGCAAAGCCAGTACTTCTGATAGCAAAGCCTGTGTTCGCTGTGTGACATTGTGTCCTTCCCACACGGCCCCACCGCCGCCACGTCCTTGCTCCCTTGGTCCCCTTTCCTCATCATTCTCTGTCTTCTCTCCGTTTCCTTCTGTGTCCACAGATCGTTTTAAATTTAAAACAGTTTGGGGGTCCTACATTGGGGCTTCCTGCATAGCATTTCATTTGATGGTTTCATCTGACAGTTGCAAATCAGGAAAGCATCTCCAAACAAAAAGGCAACATCTATAGAATAGTAGTTTCTGCCTCATGAGCCCTGGATCCCCCGGTGGGCTTAGAGCAGAGCGCATGCAGCATGGCGACTCACTGGCTTGCTTTCCGCCAGATGGCTAGCTCCTAGCAATTAACCCAATGCTTTAGAAAATGTGTCCTGCTGTCCATGTGGACCTGAGCGGTGGTGTAAGATCTTGGATGTGTAAACTGAAGGAAGGTTGAAGAAATGAAGTCCTTTGTTCTAAATATGAGGTATGCATCAAGCCCCGGGCTTCCTTCTCTTCATCTGCATAATAAGAGAGCTTGCTAACAAATACGACTTTTAGAGTATTTTGCTACAGGGAAGTAAGCCGCTTTCCAAACCACACAGTTGCTCAGTGACCACAGAGCTTGACCCCTGACAGCCTCAGGAACCGCATCTAGAGAACAGTTAAATACAAAAGTCAACTAGCCATCACCCAAGAGGTTGAGAAAATGTCTATTGAGCACTTACCTCGGGGTTCCGTGGCTCTGTGACCTTAGGTCAATTACAGAATATCCTGAAACCTTAGCTTCTGGTTCTTTAAAATGGCACCGTCATAGCACAGACCTTATAGAGTTGTTGTGAGGACTGTGGACGTGTAGGCACAGT
The DNA here is from genome assembly GCF_048564905.1 of Vicugna pacos. Taxonomy (NCBI): domain Eukaryota; kingdom Metazoa; phylum Chordata; class Mammalia; order Artiodactyla; family Camelidae; genus Vicugna; species Vicugna pacos. Next base: position 53,233,793 of record NC_133001.1, read on the forward strand.
GAGGGTTAGCCCTGACCGCAGTGCGGTCAGCACTCCATATCCGAGGGTTCCACATCCATGGAGTCAACCAACCACGGATCAAAAGTATTTGAGAGAAAAAAATTCCTGAAAGTTCCAAGAAGCAAAACTTGAATTTGCCTGCATCAGCAACTATTTCCACAGCATTTACATTGTGTTAGGTATTATGAGTAATCTGCAGATGATTCAAAGCATACGGGAGGATGTACATAGGTTATATGCGAATGAAAAATGTTTACATAAGGGGCTTGAGCATCTGTGGACTTTGGCATCTGACAGGGAGCAGGGGGGTTCCTGGAGCCTCCCCATTGTGGATACGGAGGACGCCTGAATCACCAGCACCACCACCGCTACTCTTAGTATGAGACAGACACTGCTGGGATGCCCCGCCAGGAATTTGGGATCCATTAGGAGCCACAGAGTTTCACCAGGGCAGACCAAGGGTCTCTCCCACTTCCCTCTTCTCAGAGTTCACTAAACTTTCTCGAGGAAACACAGGGAAAGCTGGCCCAAGAGCACATTTGGAAAACTCTTTCCTTAGCTCATCATCTCCCCTCCAACCAGGGCCCTTCCTAGGTCATCTCAGGGGAAAAAAAATAATTTAGCCTGATGCTTATAAGAAGCCCTAAGTCCCCAGATGGTGAGAGAGAATCAGCCCTCATTGTAGACCACAGTGTTCTAGACACAGCCTCCAGGTACAGGGCCATTTCAGAGACAGGCATATTCAAGAAGATACTTCAGGCTTTCTGCTTAAGCCAGAGGAGGCTTTTTTCCCCTTTTCCCTTTACTTTTGTTTTTTGATTGAAGTATAGTCGGTTTACAATGTCATGTTAATTTCTGGTGTAAAGCATAGTGATTCAGTTATACATACATATATATATATTCCTTTTCATTACAGGCTATTATGAGATATTGAATATAGTTCCCTGCACTGTACAGGAGGACCTTGTTGCTTATCTGTTTTACATACAGCGGTGTGTATCTGCAGATCCCAAAGAGGCTTTCTTGATGCGTTACGTAGCCAGGGCCCAAACTAGGGAAGGGACATAAAGTGCTTACCTTAGGCACAAAGTTTAAAGGGGAACCAAACCCTCAGAAGTCAAGGGAAATAATATTTTAATGCAATACGTAAAAAAAACAAAATAAAACAAAAAACCCATAATGGAAACTACATACAGATTTTAAATAAAGAGTAACTCAGTATTTCTGATTATGTTCCTTTTGCCTCAGGCTCCAGATGGCTGGTCAGGCCCCGTAACCGATCCTGTCTTTTCCCAGAGGAGGGGAGAAAAGAAAGAAGGAAATTAGCAGTATTTCTTTTCTGCATTTAGATTATGACAAGCACTTAGCATTTTCTTCGTGGTGGCAGTGAATGATACACAGGCTTAATCCCATTTACAGGGGAGAAAAACCAAGGTGCAGCAAAGGTAAGTCACTGTTGTTGGCTTGTACAGGCTGGGGAGAATTCAAACCCAGAGCAAGTGGTGGTGGCTGAGTTCTTTTAAAAGACAGTGTATTAGTCAGCTCAGGCAGCCATAACAAAATACCCCTGACTGGCGAGCTTCAACAACAGGAATTTATGTTCTCACAGTTTTAGAGGCTGGAAATCCAAGATCAAGGTGTTTGTAGGGTTGGTTTCTTCTGAGACCTCTCTCCTTACCTTGCAGGTGACAACCTTCTCACTGTGTCCTCATGTGGCCTCTTCTCAGTGAACACACTCCGGGAGATTTTTTTACCACCTCCAGGCATCTCTGTTCCTCCTCTGCTCTGGAGTCCACACTGCCTCCCTAGTGCCATAGCATCAAGTTCAGACTCCTTCCCCTGGTGTCTTCTCTGCAGAAAATGAGCTCATCTGTCTTCTTATAGGGGTAACTAACCCTATTGGATTAGGGCCTCATTCTTAAGCCCTCATTTAACCCTAATTACCTCCTCACTGGCTTTATCTCCAAATGCAGTCACATGGAAGGCTAGGCCTTCAACAAATGAATTTGGGGGTGAGGAGAGACACAATTCAGTCTATAATAAACAGTTACTGTGCTGTGAGACTTTGTTATTACAGATGTCACCATGATTACTAAGACCATATCTCTGTCCTTAGAATTTATGATTCACTTGAGTCATGAAAGATTTACATAAAGTAATACTACCATCAAGTCAGCTATAGAAACTCCAATTATAAAAGATAAACCAGCTAAAAGCAAGCAGGGAATTTTGTTTGCCACTTCATCCTTTAGAGTCATCCTTGGCAAAAAGCAGGGGAGATATAGATATGCCTAAAATACATTTGGAAGCTCCAGAGAAGAAAAAAAATCTTTCCAACCAGGACATGAAACAAGGAAAGCATTTGGCCTTGATATCTTCGCAGAATATTAGCAGGGCAAGACGGAAGAGTGTGTCCAAGAGAAGATACCATGAAAGTCCTGGGATAAGGTGTGCCTGAGGCAGAAGCAGAGGCTGCAGAGAGGGGGGCCAAGGTCATTGTCAGGCCATAGGGGAGTGTTACTGCTGAGGTAAGATGCCAGGACTTCATGCCATGGACGAGCTGTTCCCCTGACCTCCAGATGAAAGAGCCTTATTGGCCAGAAGTCACATGGTGTAGCAGAAAGTGCACTAGACCCTGTGCTAGCTGCATTTTCTTCTTCTTTTATATACTTGTATTAGTTATCTGTTGCTGCATAACAGATTTCCCCCCACACACAGCTTCCGTTTCCAAGGCCACTCATTTAGGTATCGGCAGGGTTCAAGTCGTTAAACGTTGTTAGACTGAGAAACCTCAGTTCTGAGTCACATGAGCCTGTCCCAAGGGCAGTTTACAGCATGACAACTTGCTTGTTTAGCGCAAACACCCAAGAAGAGCCAGTGACAAAGGACAAGCCAGACGGAAGTCACAGGATTTTATAGCTAATCTTGGATGTGACATCCCACATCATCTTGCCATAGTCGGCTTGTTAGAAGTGAGCCACCAAGGCCATCCCAAACACAAGAGAGGATTCCACAGGGCGTGACCACCAGTGGTAATCAGGAGCCTTGTCAGAAGGTACCTGCCCTGCATTCTCTGGGGTGGCCTATTAGAATCTTGGGGTGCAATCACTATGTTTAACAGGAAGGAGTAGAAGCTGGAAGCTGCTGGACTACACCAAGAGAAGTGATACACTTCTGATTTTCTTCAAGAATTCTTCCCTCGGGCATGGTGGCTCCATGGCTGAGCAATGGACTATCTCTGCATCTCCTTCTCCCATCTTGATGTACCTTGAGATGCCCAAGCCTTTCCCTGGAATCTAAGACTAGGCAGAGAATGCCTCCATCTGGAGACTTGGAGGCCCTGAAGACCTAGTGCCACGTTTGAATTTCCCTCTGTACCCACAGTGCCAGGACAGTGATGGATGCATGTTGGTGGTTATCATTGTTTTCTGGATAAATCAATCTGTGAGTGGCCTTCCTCTAGACGCCTGGTGTTGTGGAAAGAGTCCAGACTTTGGAGTGGGGCAGAGAGACCTGGGATGGATGCAAATCTGCCCACGCCTCTGCACTTCTGTGACCCCCCCCAGGGCCCTCCGTCTGGGCTTGAGTGAAAGGGGCTGCATCTTGTCATCCCGTCTTCAAATGCCTCTTGGATGTTTCTAAATGATTACTTTTTATGTCCACATTTCACAACTAAAATGATTTCATTGTGTTCTGAAAATCTACTTAATTGAATGTTCTCTTTGTCAACCCAATAAACTGCTAGTTTTGCAATAAGATTCCCCTGGCTCCTTTCCTGGGAGGTTTTAGTGTGAGACATTCACTCATGTAACTAGAAATATAGCAACAAATGCCTGTCAAAGCTTGGTTCTGTTGATAGTCCACTTTCTAAGCAGCAAGCACCGTACCAGGTTCTAGGCAGGGCATAGTGGATCATATAAGAACTCACAGTATAATGACAGGCACCTCCCACACACTGCCCTGTTTCCTCATTGGAGAGTTTTTCCTTTTTCTCTTTTCCTATCACATTTTCACTTGGGCCATGAATCACCAAGACTTTCTTGCACACATGAAGTGACCACAGGAGAGGCATAAATGTACCAGATATAAGACGGCCACAGATTTTTGACACTCCTCCCATTATGAGGTGGGGTCCAGCCCCCTCCTCTTGAATATAAACTCACGTGGGACTGTTTAGACCAATAAAGAACGGTGGAAGTGATGCATGGCCAGTTCTTGCCACGATCTTGCCTTTGAGAAGACTGGAAGGTTCTTCCTCAGTCTTTTGGAGCCCTGAGCTTCGATGCAATACGGCCTTTCACCTACCCTCCAAGAGAAACCACACAGAAAGGCCCAAAAGATGATCCGGAAATGGAGAGGGGCCCAGTGGAGCCAAATCTTCTGGCCAAAGCTTGACAAACATCAGGCATGAGAATGAAAGCCATCTCGATCCCTCCAGACCAGACCAGCAGCCAACAGGACACCACTGAGTGAATGGCATTATTCCACCTGCCCAAACTCCTCCCTGACAAAGTCATGGTATAACAACATGGTGGCTGTTTCCCGCCATTCAGTATCAGGTCAGTTTTTGACTCAGTGGTAGAAAGCTGGAACAGAGCAGATAGTCGTCTTCCTGGGTCTGCCAGGCAGTTCCCCTAGGAGGTCTCACCAAGAGGAATGAAAAAATTCATACAGTAAGAAGATACTTGATAAACACGGGATGAATGACCCCCAAGCCCTCCTTCTTCTGATGCCCTGGCTAACGGCATGTCCTCGCTCCTGATGTGTACAGAATCCTTTGACGATGATTGTATAATGACTTCTGATTAATCTGCCATGATTGTATGCGGTGAACTTGACTTCCTCAATGCATTAGGAGCTCCTTGAAGGAAAGGGTTACATCTTCTCTCTCCTCTCTTCCATGCTCGTCACAGAGCTGGGGACACATGCATGCTGAGAAAATGCAGTTCCATTAAGAATACAGTGATTGCTTTTGACCTAGAGGTTTTAGAATTCATGCAGTCCTTGGAAGAGCCTTGACCATCACTCAGGGCACCTCAGGTCAGCTCCTGCTCTGCCACTGATGTACCAGGTGCCTGTGATCCGGTCAGTTTCCCTCGCTAGAACTCAACTGCCTCATCTGTAACATAAGGACATTAGATGAAATGATGCTTAATCCCCTTCCATCTCTGAGAGTCAGTTTTCCAAGAAAGGGTCTGTTTACTCATTTATTTTTCAAACATTGCTAGTCAGCTGCCATAGACAACATCACTAGATCATGGACAGCAACACATATTTCTCCAAGAAGGAAGAGAGTGAGCTCCTTTCTTTAGGGAATTACATGTCAAGGATCATCCACGTGGAGTCAAGAGGGCTCCTTTGTCTAATTCTAGGGAGATCAGCACTTTACAGCCAAACTTTCCCATAAAGAGGGGCTCAGTACTTTTCCTGGCTGTGGGGAGAGGTACAGCCAGGCCAGGAGGACCCTCTCAGAAACCCCTTTCTTAATTTTCAAAATAACACCGATGCTTGTAGTAATCATAACAAATATTTCTTAACCGCTATACGCGTGGCCTTATTTCCTGCCACTCTGTGCGATGCATTATATGTAATTGATGGTCACACTCTCGACTCTCTGGAATACCTTTCTCAGCTCCGTGAATCTGGGCAAGATACATCGTGAGCACCAGCTTTTGCAGGAATTCTCAGGTTGAGTGGAGAGCCCCTCCACTGTGCAGAGCCCCTCCACTGTGCAGAGCTCCATCCTAGCCAAGCCATCTATTATTGAAATGATCGCCGCATGTTCCTATTTTCAACTTGTTAGCTCACTGAAAGTATGGATCGTATCCTGCTTGTGGCTGCATGTACAAGGCATAAACCGTGCCTGCACATGATAAATGGCTGAAGGAGCCCTTGTCTGCTGGATTCCAGTTTATAAAAGGTCTTCATTATCATCCCTGCTGACCTAAGAAGAGAGGCAAGTGACCTTCTTCAGATTACCTAACCACTGCCCTCCTTCCCCAAAGATGCTTGCTAAAACTCTTCCCCCCATCCTGAGAATATAGAGCTTCTTCTCTGGTGGGAGGCAGAGACCTCACACCCTCCCCTCCCCGTGGTTACATATCTTTTGTGTTCTGTGTCTGGGAAATGCCCCAGGATTCCCTGCTGTGTTACCCTGGGAGACTATTGCTCAACCCCAGCAGCTGTTCTGGAGGAAAAGAAAAAGCAGACATTCTGAATGTATCCTACATACAATGCAATATTGAACCAAAGCTCGCTGATGAGCGAGAGCACTTTTATTGTGCCGTCTACTTTCAGTGAGGTCTCGCTCTTAATTTCCAGTGGGCGTAGCAGGAAGTACAAGTATAAAAAAAGTAAAACATATAGATTACTAATACTGTTGCTATATAAAACAATATTTGGCCAAGATGGTTCAGATATGATTCAGTCCTTGTTCATCAAGTTGCTAAATATTATTCAGTGAGCGGAGTCACCATATGGTTATAACTGAGTTTCCTGGGGAGGCTGGGTGAGATACTGTGTTGGATATAGAATCTGGAAGGGTGTGTGTCTTTGGTGGTTGGAGTCTGGAGCAAGCTGCAGACTGCTAATGCCATTAAGCGCTCATGCAAAGACGCAAATGCACACGGCCAACGCGAAAGGCACGGTCCAGCACAGATCGTGCTGGGAGGCTGGTTTCTTTCAGAAACTGTTGAGGAGTGGGAAAAGCCACACATCTAGACCCAGATGTAATCTTTAGAGAAAAATGTGTGTGGGCAAGTACAGTACCAGCTGGGAAAGTCTAAATGACTGAAACCTATGACTCAGAAATCTTGAATTGCCTTGAACTTAACGAAGCTCTGTGGGGATGACTCAGTTCATTCATGTCCTTAGCTTGCAGGTTTAAACGCTTGCAGAAGGGGCTGTTGTCCAGAGCTTGGAAGATCAGATCCCACAGAGGAAACATGACTCGTGCCAGGAGGTGGTCTGGGGTGCGTGATGCGGGAGCAGGGGCTGGGGAGGCAGGGGAGCGGGTGCGCGTTCTTCCGGCAGGCTGAGCATCCTCAGGCAAGTGCAGTGCTCTCCGGACCCGACTCCTGTCCTCGGAAAATGGGAAGGAGCGAGCAGATGGTTTTTAATATTTTGTCAGCTTTGATACACTGGTTATCTAGGGTCCCCACAAGAAACAGAATTTGCCCCGGATGGTTCAAATAAAGAGATTCTAACACGGGGACTCTTTGTAGATGTCTGTGCCAAGTTAGGAGAATAAATGAGAAAGAGTGAGGCATCTGGAGACCAGTAAAGGCAGGAAGCCATTGTCACTCCATGGCCAAATGGACCAAAGGAAAACAGTGTTACTGGAAGCCAGTAAGAGTTGGAACTCTGGAGAAGCCCACCCAGGGCCCTGGAGCCATAGTCCCCAGGGGACACAGCTCCCCAGCAACAATGAGGATGCAAGGAGAGGACAGAAAAGGAAAAACTTGGACTGTATCTTCTCCCCCACCACCCTTCAGTTTCTTGTGGGTGCCCTTATCGCCATACCCAACTGGGTGCCATCAGCCAGGTCAGGCTAGGCCACAGGGATTGGAGCAGCGCAGAGAAGGGTAGAGCATGCATCTGAAGTGGGTGAGGACAGAAATGCTGGCACATATTTGATGACATTATTCATGTTATTATGCCTCTACATTAGGGAAAATGGCAGAACACTTCTTTTTCTGGAGTGATTGAAGAATTGGAGAATAAATCTCAAGTAGCAGAGTTCCTGAGGGCAGGGACCAGGTTTTGCTCTTTCTTTAACCCATCAGAATCTATCACAATGTCTGGCACATAGTAGATAATCCGGAAATATTTGGTGAATTAAAGACTGATCACAAATCAACATTTATAAACATCTACAAGTGTCCAGGGTGCAACATATGGTGGATGCTCTGCTAATACCTGTCAAATGAATAATGAATGTGTAAGTTCAAAGAAAATTATGTAATCTCTTGGACAAAAGGTTCTGCAAACCTCAGGCTAACCCTTGGTATTTTTGCCTTCATAGCTGTTTTGAATATGATCGATGGTTATCATTGTGCAATCTGTGTAAATTTCCTGGACTCTGAAAGTGGACCCTGGTCCAATATTATAATAGATGAATAAGCAAGAGAGGCCTTACAAGAGACATCTTCTGCTTTCTTCAGGGCTGAGTTTTCCCAGCAGGAGTGCGTGCAAAAGTGGAATGTTTGGCACATTCAAATACATGTGAAATCACCTCCTGACAGGTAGATGTTCTAACAGGGGGATGTTCTTTAGAGTCAACAAGCGATGGATGGACATCCAGCTCCACCATCACTCAGCTCTCTGGCTTGAGACAAATACTTGACCCAGTGAGCCTCAGGTGTGGTTTAATGCTGTCTCATAGGGTCAGTGTAAGAAATGAATGAGATGATTGTGTCAAGTTCCTGGTCATGAGCCCAACAAGAAATAGATGATGACTTCTCAGCTCCATCTTTCTAGCGGAGTCCTTGATGTCCTTAGAGTTGATGTATAGCGTGAGATCAATGATGAGCAGACATTTCTTGCATTGCTATCTATGTCACACTTAAAAGAAAGTCACTTTTTATTATGGGAACAACCCTGTGCATAAAAGAAACGTAAGAAATAGTCAAAATTACAGAACACATCTTGCAGTTTGTATCTAGGAACTGATGTGCACATGTGTCACCTCAGGACGCAGAGGATCGTCACAGGTGTGTGTTAGCAATTCTCCTTTTTGGTACTTACTTAGTTCCTGTGATGACACTGTGGTGTGAAGAGCCACCAGCCACTCTCCCACACTTCTTCAAGACGGTCAAGTCCAGTTCCCTCTATAGAGACTGAAATGCCAGATGCCTTTTTTCCCAGCCTTCCTTGCAGCTAAGCCAGGCCATGTGATACAAAGTGACCAATGGATCTGGAGACATTTTTTTTTGTTAGAATATTTCTTTTTGTTCTGAGTTCCTGAAATAGCTCCAGAATAATAAACGTGAAATTGGTGTCTTTTGTCATTTATAACCATCCCCTTTCAATTATACCCGAGTTTGTGATAATGAGGTGACTTTTGGCCTTCTGCTGGCCTTCAGAGCCCTGCTCCAGCATCGTGACCTTAAGAAAAATCTTCCTGAGATTCCTACATTCAGCTACATGCCCTTCCTCTGTGCATCCTTAGTGGTCAGTCATTATATCCTTTTTTGGCATCCATCATATTTAAAATGAAATAAATTGTATATCTGTCCAAATACATTATATTTTTCCTAAAAGCAGAGGCTAAACAATAGTCTTTCTTCTTTCCTTTTTTCTTTCTTCTTCCCTCTTATCTTCCTCCTCCTCTTTCATCTCCTTTATCTCCTTTCCCTCTTTTTGCTTCTTCTATATGTTCAAGGTATGGTATAGTGAAGTTCTTGACCATCAATGAGTATCAAAACTCTTTATAGACCAGGATTAAACTGGGTACTATGGGTAACACAGAATAGCAAAAGGTGGTGATTAAGGGCAGAGACCGCTCTGTTCAACTTCGCAATCCTAGTGCATGGTCCAGAGGAATTGCTCAGGAAATGTTTGCTGAATGAGAAAAAAAATTAGACTTGAGCAGAATCAATTTTATTGAAATGACAAACTTGACATAAGAATCATTTTGGATGTGAATCAACACTGCTTGCACTGAATTAGGTAATAGTGATATTTTATAAATATGGATTGAATAAATGATGTATACTGTTAATACAACCAGAATTTCAAATTTAAAATTCCATACCTTGTGAAATAGGACTCTATCTTGATAGCTAATGTCTTTGCTCCGTAGTTTATTCTTCTCTGATGATTTGAATTATTAGCTTCAAAATATACTAAGCACTCATATGTAAAATGGATCATTTTCTGTAATCTTTATTTTATTACCTTGCGTCTTACCAGAGTGCCAACACTGTTTTAATCAGCGTGTGTGAATGGGTGATGTGAGTGTCCTACTTTTGTTTTCCTTTTCTTCCCGATGTTTTTCAATCATATTCTTAGACATTTAAGGATCCAGATAAACACTGGGCTCAAATGTTAAGCTCCATAAACATCTCAAAATGATTGCTTAAGTCTGAGATGGTATTAAATTTAGAGATTATGTGATACAACACAGCACAGTGAATAAAAGCACAGTTTTGAAATTAAATGCCCGGAAACAAAAGAATGACTTTACAATTTTCTGACCTGTAGTCTTGTGTCAAGTCAAGTGAATCCATTTCTTCATTTATAAAATAATAGCAATAATAATAATATCTATACATAGGTTTGTCAACTAGATAAAATAAGAAAATTCATAGTGAATATTCAGCCCAGTGTCTGGTACTTTTAAAGTATTAACAGAGGTTAATTAGCTATTTAATTTCCCAACATTGTTCTCACACCTCCTACACGCCCCTCCACAGCTGATGATAAACTCTCTATCCCGGGAAAACCAGCTCATAGGAAGGGCTGAGCCATCCAGGTTTTCTGTGTTTTTCTGAGACCCTGAGACTACTTCCACAGTGATGGCAGACCTATAACTCTGCAGCCGTGCACAGGGAGTTCGGGGCAGCCTGCCCCGGAGGGTCCTGGAGGAAGTCAATTGAGCCAAGCAGGAGATGAAGAAAAGCAGAAACAAGAAATTCAGGGTGATCCTTACAGTAAATTTTCCTTTTAATTGACTAGGTTTGCACAATTTCTAGTATGTATGTATGTATGTATGTATTTGTTTTTGCACGATTTCTTCTTCCTTCCAACTTCAACAGCCTTGGACAGAGAAGGAATCTAATTTTTAATGCTGCTTTTCCCTATTAGATTTTTCAGGATCAAATGAAGCAATGTAAAACTTGAAAAGGGAAAAACGTGGCTCTTTTTTTCCATGCACTTAAATATAGAAAGAATTGTAACATTGGTCTATCCTCCTCTGAGATAACATTGTAAATTCGGTGAAATAGTGTCTACAGAAGTGTCACCTAAAATGAGAAGAAGGATGACAGGCACGTGTACTGGGCGTGTTGCTGGAACTGCGTCTAGAAGGTCACGTCCTAAGAATTGCACGCATGATTACTATTGGATATTTGACCTTAACATTGCCTTCATTTTGGCTGCAGCGTTCTTGGGAGTATCCAGGACCTTTGGAACGTGTGTGTTTTATACTGAAAAATAGATCCTAGCATCCAAAGACCCACACATGACAACTCATCCATTGCCATGTTAAATTGATCTCAGCATTTTTGTCTGAGTTATTTTTGAAAGGTGTTAACCCTGAAGCATTAATAAATCTTCATTGAAGATGGAAATGACTCATAGACACATAGAGCAGAAAAGCACACTTGTACCACACATGATTCACGGTTTATAGAAGACACTTTGTAACGTGTTTGTTTGCTGTGACGCATCAGATTCAGTTTGAACAATGAGAAAACCCTGGTCTTTGTGCCAGCAGCTCAGCATAACGTTCTCTAAAACTCGTGACCATTTCTCTCTGACTTTCCATGGCTGCGTGCTGCGGTAAACACCCAGAAACCCATCACTTTCCCCCTAGACCAGTGTAATATAATTAAGAACAGGCATGACACAGACTTGTCACTCAAGATATTACTTAAAGCTTTCCACTTAGCTGGTAGCTAGCACATAGGTAATGATACAGCTTTAAAGTAAATTAAAAAAAAACTTTTTTGATTTGCAACAACAAAAGAGCATCTTGTTTCTACCGCAGATCATTAACAATTCTCACTGCCTTGTAGAAGCTCTTCTGGGTAAATGGGAATCGCGATTTTTAACGACATTTAAAAGAAGGCAAGTAGTACCTTGTGAACATTCAAAACCCTGCACTACGGCAAATTGCCATTGAAAATCTTTACGCAGAATTGGCTTGACCGATATCCTGGACTTTTTAAAAGAGTTTCAGAAAAAGGGCAAATTTTGAGATAGCGCGGTGTGAGGTGAAACAGAAAGTCCAAAAATACATAAATAGAAGAGAAATTAGAAGCTGCCAGGAGTAGACCTCAGCTTCCTTCTCTTGAAGCATTATTTGGGGTTCCTGGGGCCAGGATGGCTGGACATCCAAACTCTGTTCTGTAATCCTTAGTTCTGCACAATCTAAATGGGAATTTTGAAGCACTCGTTGATTGCTGCTGCTTAGAATGAAAAACAAACAATATGCAGTGGAAGGGATCTTAAAATAGAGGTGAGTTTCCAGTTGATTGTTCAAGCCGGGCTATGTTTTGAGGCTGAAAGAATTGAAATTTGATATTCTTGAAAGCATTTATTTATTGGCTGACAAATTAATTTCATAATATTGACTGCTTATAATGTAGTTTTATACAAAACTATTTTCAAAAATAAAATTCTTTTTAAAATAAAAATAACACACCTGGGAAAAAATAATCTATATCCACGTGATATACACCCATATATCCACTAAAGCAAATGTCTTCACATTGACTACCTGAAGCCCAAAACAGCCTAAGCTGAAAAGATAGCTTTTGAGTATATGCATACATTTTAAACAGTTTTTAAAGCTATTTATGTCTCCAGAATTATGTCAACATTTTTCTGAATTTGTAAAATTAGTCTTATTATTTTAATTTTTTCTTGTTGAGTTATAGTCAGTTTCCAATGTTGTGTCAATTTCTGGTGTACAGTGCAGTTTTCAGTCATACATGAATATACATATATTCATTTTCACATGCTTTTTCACCATGAGGTATTACAAGAGCTTGAATATATTTCCCTGTGCTGTACAATATAAACTTGTTTATCTATTCTGTATATATATACACCTGTAGTTGTGGTATATTTGTACAATGGAATACTATTCAGCCATAAAAAATCACAACTTATTACTTTAATTTTAATAAAATTGTCTCCAATCCTCTTCAAAGTTTCATTTTAAAATGTAAAACAAATTGAAATTTGATACTTTAAACTGACTTGTTTATCTAGAGCATGTTTTTAATTGTGAAAGGCCTCTCTGTGGACTCTGCAGTACATGGGAGGACCGGAGCAAATTCTGCTCCTAATGAATATCCTTAAATACGTCCTTCATACTGAAGAGTATAAGTATTTCATCCAGATATTTTCCCAGGTTCTAACTTTGCCTCATTCAGAGTACTTTTTCTTTCTCCAATGTATTATTAGACAAGACTCCTCAAAAAAGTTATTTCTCATTTTGATTATTTAGAATATTCTGTCAAACACATTGAGGAATTTCAGAGTTCAAACTTGCACATCATTTATACTTTCATCATTTTTTGACTCGACTCTTCCCTTTGGAGGGATAAACTTAAATGTTTTCTGGTTTGAAAGCTTTGTTTTATTACCTGGAACTTACTCGGGACTTCAACAGCTGCAAGTGTTATTTGGATGTTTATTTGGACGTGTGTATTCCATTTGTTGAATACCTTGGTTAAAGATTTCCATCTCCTTTTGAACAAAATATAACCAAAATTTAGAAGCCTGTTTGCAAAAAGTACCCTATCTCACTGTAAGGTAGTTAAGCTCATTGACAGAATAGTTTTGCAAAAATCAAATCTTTGTAAAATCTGATTAAAGAAAGAGAACAAAAAATGGAGACACATATACACTGATTTTTTTTTAACATTCAACAGGTTTGTCAGCAGTTTTGTAGTTCAGTTACTTGGAATCTTAATTTGTGTGTATATTTATTTTTATATTTTGACCTTACAGCTTTTATTTTGATTGGTAGATTACTGTAGCTTCTCTAGATGGCTTTTTTTTTAAATTATTGAGGTATAATTGACATACAATATTATACCAGTTTCAGGGGTACATGAATGGCATTGCTAATTATGTTTGCCTCACAAACAGTTCCAAACCCAGTTCTGTTCCATAGGCTTTGTGTGTGTGTGTGTGTGTGTGTGTGTGTGTGTGTGTATTTTATTGAAGTATAGTCAGTTTACAATTTTGTGTCAATTTCTGGTGTACAGCATGATGCTTCAGTCATACATGAACATACGTACATTTGTTTTCATATTCTTTTTCACCATGAGTTACTACAAGATGTTGAGTGTAGTTCCCTGTGCTAAACAGTATAAAAATTTTATTTTTACATTACATTGTAAAAACAAATAATTTGATCTTTAATGTTGAACTTTTAAACTGAATTTGCAGGAACATTTAAATAGCCCGACTTTGATTTCATGATTTAAAAAAGAAATTCGTTACCAAAATGATCTGCCTTTCCATTTGAATTATCTTTTGATGTAAAACCAGAATCATTTAACTCATTGTGAACTTCCGCTAATAGAGACAATGCATTAACAATCATAGTTTCACATTTGATTGTGTGCAGAAGAAAACTCAGAATCTAGCATGAGCCAACTTCATTTGAATTGTGATTTGATCTAAATTCAAAGTCACACTCCACAAAATACTTACAAATACACCTCCTGCCACTTCGTGTGTTAAATCATAATGAGACAGTGAAAAACAGATGTAAACAAGCCAGTTCTGGGTAAACTGAGGTATGCTCAGTAGCCTAAAGCAGCAGCCGTTTGTTCTCATGGCTCTGTGGGTCAGGCGAGGATCTGATTTCTGCTGGGCATCCACTCACTTCTAAGAGTCACCTGGGATCAGCTCACTGCAGCTGGACTGACCACATTTCTCCTGTCCTCACCCTGGGACAGGAGGGCTAGCCCGAGCGAGTTTTGCTCAAGGCAATACAGAGTCAGAGTCGGGCAAGACCAATTGCTCCTCAAGCCGTAAGTCACATCAATTAGCATCTCACTGGCCAAAGTAAGCCACACGGCCAACTCCAGAGTCAAGGGATGGAGAGAGAGTTGGCTATTGAAAGAAGGGAGAAAAAAGTTACTTTGTCTGAGTAGTAACCTAATCTCCAACCTAAGGACTCTCCGGGGAGCCTCAATTAAGAGTTGTCACTTTTCATTTTGTGGCTATGTCTTATGCACCATCTTTTTGTGATATACTTCACCATATGTGTGATGATATATTTCTCACTCAATCATCACAGTTATATGAGGTGGATCTATTGTGATTTCTAACTTAAAAAAAAAGGAAAACTGAGACTTCAGGGACTTAACCTTTGGCTAGTGGACGACAGAGATGAAGTTCCTCTCTTCACTTTTTTTTTGCTAAAATGCTCTACCTAAATATTTGACACAGAGAAATTATTTTCCTGGTGGTTGTTAGAGGTCCTGCTAGCAGCTTAGAACACATAATCATTCTCATCTGAGCAGATTATAATTATTGATATAATTTTGAACTGCTGTCATTTCATTCTGCTAAGAAAAAAATCACAGCATGAATCTGAAATATTAGGAAGACTTTGGGTGCTCAAGAAAATAAAATGTCTGGGAAAAAGGTACCATATGTGCAGGATTCAAGTGGCATCTGTGTGTGCTCATTATAAGCCCATCACCCTGTATCTGTTCAATTTGTTCACCAGGTAACTCAGACACCTGATGGGGTTCCACCTGATGGAGTGCTGCAGGCACTCTGTTTGCTTCCAGCTTACGCCTAACAAAGTGGCTTATTATTTTATTTTGTATTATTCAAGGAGACAGTCTGTCTCTTCTCACCCAACTGAATAAATACCTTCCCAAGATGTATTTCCTTTCCCTTGAGAGTGGTGTGTTTATTATAATCCACATCAAGTCTCCCCATGCTGTGCCTCTGAGATCCATGGTGTTAGCTAAGTTGGGCGCTTAGAGGAATGAGTGGGCTCAGGGAGGGGAACTTGGACAGGAACGATGGTGAAGTAGACGGCTGATGGACAGAAGGGGCCCTGAAGGAAAGGGAGCAATTCAGGACAACCTAGAATCGACATATTATAAACTACAGATTTTTGCACCTGCTGGAATCTTAGAGTTGCTCCAAACTCTTCCTTTTTATGGTTGAGAAAAGGAAAAGCGATGCGAATTAGCAATGAGTCCAAGTAAGCTAACAGCAAAGGCACAATGTAACTGCGACTCTTCGCCCTATGTCATGGTTAATTTCGTGTGACAACTCGATTAGGTTTTGATGCCGGTTGTTTGATCAGACAATAGACTAGACGTTGCTGGGAAGGTATCTAGAAGACATGATTAACATCTACAATCAGCTGACTTTAAGTAAAGAAGATGACCCTTTATAATGTGGATGGACTTCATCTAATCAGTCCCAGATCTTAGGAGCAAACACTGAGGGTTCCTGGAGAAGAAAAAATTCTGCCTCAAGACTGCAGCTTAGAAATCCTGCCTGAGTTTCCAGCCTGCTGGCTTGTGCTACATGCTTCCTATTTGCCAACCCCATAATTGCATGGATCAATTCCTTCAAATAAATATCTATCTACATATCTGATATCTATCTGTATACACAAACACACACACACACACACACACAACCTATTGCTTCTTTTTCTCTTGAGAATCCTGACTGATACAGAGTTTGGTATCAAGAGTGGGGTGCTCTCTAACAAATACTTTAAAATGTGGAAGCGACTTTGGAATTGGATAATGGGTAGAGGCTGCAAGACTTTGGCGATGCATGCTAGAATAAGCCTAGACTGCCTGACAGAGACTGGTAGAAGTTAGGGTGCTAAAGGCGATTCTGGTGAGGACACAGAGAGAACACTGTGTGTGACAGGCAGAGATGGAGGCGACGCTGATGTAAGCCAGGGAATTCCTGGGGCTATTGGGAACTGGAAAAAGCAAGGAAAGATCCTCCCTGAGAGGATTTGAAAAGAGCCTGGCCCTCCTTACTTGAGCTTGTAGCCTCTCAAACCGTGGAAGAACAAACCTCTGTTGTTCTAAGCCACCTATCTTGTAGGACTTTAAGGAAGCTCCAGGAAACTAAGGCACCTGGGATTCCGCCGTGATTCTGGACCAGCGCTGGACTCCAGGGCTACAAAGAGTAAGATATGGTCCTGCCTCTCAAAAGACATGTACTGATTCTAGTGTTTGCAAGTCGTGTAGCGGTGGGCTGGTCTAGCATGACAGTGAAATGGGTGACTTTCAATATCAGCCTGCTGCCATCTTGGATACCAGATATGAGCACCTTTCCCTAATCTTAGAAATGGGCACATTGCCCACAACACATGCCAGGAATTAGAAAGGCCATGTCTGTGTGGACTGAACGGATAGGGAAGTTTCTTGGAGGGATCAGGGCCTTAATCTGGTCTTGAAAAATACAGAGCGGACAAGAACACATTCCAGGAGAGCAAACTATACAGGCAAAGACATAGAGGCTGGGATGAACAAGCCACTATTAAGCTCCTACTGTGTACTGGCAGCCGTAGGTTTTTGCCTCACTTGCCCCTCCAACCTCCCAGCAAGGTGGCTATTATTTTCCCCATTTCAAACATGAGGATGTTGAGATTCAAAGACTTGCCCAAACTGGCATGGCTGGGAAGAGGTGGTGCTTCTCTGGCCCAGGGTTCATGAAATAACCCGCAGCAACATGAGGAGACCAGTCTGCCAGAACCAAAGGTTCACACTGACAGTGATTGAAAAAACGATCTCTTTTCTTTTCATTTGCACCATTTACGTCTCTGGTAGGTTAAGTCAGCATGGTAGATTATCTGAAGATAGAGAGACAAAAATAGAATAAAATTCTAGGCTACCTGCAGAACACTCGAGTCGCTTGGTGACTTTGCATGAAATGCAAGCAGCTATTCGTTGGGCCGGTGGGAGCATCTTAACCACCTGTGTTGAGCCGCTGCCCTGGCAGCTGCCTGCTGCGGGGCTTCTCCCTGTGATGGGATCGTAGGTTCTCCAGCACTGAGCCCAGCTGTGTGTCCCAGCTTGACGCTGCTCTTCTGACATAAATTTGCCCTGTTAATCACCATTAGATAAAACAGAAAGGGCTTTTTAATCAGCGAGTCACTCAAGACCTCCCTGTGTGAGGGATCCGAAGCCGAGGCCGTGAGGGCGACAGCATCTGGCTGTTGTGATCCCAGTATCTCCACGGCCCTTGGTGCGCGACGACTGCTTCCTCACGTGGGGAAGGAGCGGCATGCCGGCAGCCCGGGAACCATGACGGTGGAGCTGGTACCTCCTTAGCCTAGTGGGACGCCACGTCCTGCGCTGAAGGCTTCACTTTGGCATCAGGACGCCCCTCTGAAGTTAGTCCTGGGCTCTACGTTTCAGGGAGAGGAGTCTTTTTCTTAGGTCATGGAGCCTGGGGAGTGATTCAGTACGACCTGGTGGAACAGGCATTTACATTCAGGGCTGTCTAAATCCAAAGGCCATTCTCTCGACCACATTGCTGCCTCGCCCCTTCGGGTATCTGGAAGTGATCGATAAACAAAAGGATGTCACCTTTGACACACATTCACCCATGACTTTTGGGTGAGTTTTTTCCCCCATCTTTAGTTTTTATATTCCATCTTTAAAATGCAAATATTAGATTAGGAAACCTCTAAAGCCCCGTCCACTGGTGTCTCTCTGCGATTCCAGGATACACTGAAGTGTCTGGTTACCCGATTCATTTCAAACTCCCCACTTAACTCCCGTGGGGGAGACCTTCTGTAGAGTGCGGAGCACAATCATGTTATGGCTAATCTCTGTTTTGACGAATCTAATCCTCTGTTTTAAATAGATTTGCTCCTTTTTAACCCTCCTTCCTAAGGATTTGAGAATTTAGAAATTAGAAACAAAAGAGAACAGAGTAAGGCAGAACAAGTCAAGCGAGGTCAGGGGAACGTCAGTAACCCAGACACGCAAAGACATCATCGCTCTTTGGAACATTCCTGATTCCAGCCCAGGGCAGGGCCATAGGACCTAATCAGAAGTGAACCTGGTCCTTTGTGGGGCAGCTCAGTGCCAGGTGTGCCCCAGACCCCTCTTGTCACCTTCCAGGAGAGTGTCCCACAGTGTCCCCAGATCTTAAAGGAAGGACTCAGTCTGCGGGAGTCTCTGGGTGGGGCACCTCCCTGGCTGTGGGCTGCTTAGTGATCAGCTTCTCTAAGAGACAGAAGAGGGACTCGGAGGGAGCCACCCAGTTTCATAGACAAGGTTGCATCTCAGACATGAGTGGAGCTAGGCCATGAGTTTGCTCTGGATGCCACCTCTTGGGCCAACAGTAACCTCAGAGATAGGCCCATCTCCCTGCCCCTGCAGAATGCCTGGCGGGGTTGGGAGAAACTGGACTAGACCCGGGGTTCAGTGGAGCTTGGGCAGCCCTTTCCCAGGGTTTCAGCACGAGAAGCCACGAGGCAGAGACTGGCGGACGTGGCCTGCCGTCCGCTGGAGGCGCAGGTGGGAGGCAGGGTAGTGGCCACTGACCTTGAGGTGGTTAATCTGAAATCAGGTTGCTGGGCCACGGGAGGTGATGAAGAATTGGAGCCAAAAGGCAAAAGGTGAGCGTGAAACCTGGGAAGGAAGCAGAACAGAAGCAGGATGAGGCAGACAGACCAGAGGCGGTCTGGAACAGACGCAGAGGCGGAATGTGATGTCTTTTCACTGTCACCTGTGGGTTCGAGAGCGCTCTGCTGGGTGCATTTGAGGAGCTGGAGCAGATGGATGGAGGGTGGACAGGCCCAGGGCAGTGCCTGCTCCCGAACAGCCCGATTGTCTCTCTGGGGCTGCTTCGAAACCAGTTCTCCTTCTGTGTGATCCTAATTCCCTGTCCCTCACCTCTTCCAAACGGCCTCACTAGGAGTCTTGGCCACGGCCTTAACGTTCAGAATGGACACTGAGACTCCCTGACGGCTCCGGGGTTGAATAAACTGGAAGGAAACAGCCCTTTGTTTTCAGGATGTGACCTGTCTGTTCACAGATGGAAACGTCATTACCCCTCCCTCTGCGTGGCCATCGGCACATCTGTGAATCATGCTGACCTTGCCTTGTAAATGGCAGAATTCGGGGGTTTTGCCTGGAGTTGGGAGTGGCCGGGGGTCACAGCCCCAATCACACTGCCATGGGGTGAAGCCACCCCCCGACCATCTGCCCAGCATGTGTGAACTTACCCTCCCTTGCCCAGGTCCGAAACCAGCACCCTCGCCTAGCAGCCGTGTTTCCGTTGCAGGCCCAGGAGGATAGCAACCCATCTAAAATTGAGCCAGGGTTGGTAGGAGCCCGGTGGAAAGGCCAGTAGGTCAGCATGAACTTTCTTACCCTTTTATTCATTCTATTTGCCATTGGAACCACTTGGTAAACTGTAAAGCACTAGTAAATATCAATGAACGTGATTTGCTCATTCATTTAACAAATATTTGCCGGGCACTGCTGGTCTACCAGATGCTGGGCTCAGTGCTGGCAGTACAGACACGAATAAGACGGTCAGTGTGCTCCAGAGGACAGAGCGTTGTGGGGGTGAGAGAATGCACATCCGTCATCACAAACAAGGGCCATCCAAGCAAAGCAGGGCTCTAACGGGAGCCCTGTGGCCCGATGCTGCCTGGGGGTCAGGTGAGGACGGAGAGTTTTCATGGGGGAGGGTGCAGGAAAGGAGACTCTTGAACCAAGTGTTGAAAGAGTGGTCCACGTTGGTCCATGGGCCAGGACACATTCTAGGCAGAAGGAACAGATGTGAGCAAAAGCCCTGAGGCTTGATAAAAGCTGCTGTGGGAGGAGAAGCTTCCCCACCTGTCAGCACATTGCAGAGCAGAGAGAAGGCAAAGGGTTAGCTTGTCTGCTACTGAGGAGGGCACAGGCCGTGATGGGTCACAAAAGGAATCTGGACTTTTTAAAATAGGTGATGGAGAGATACTAATTGTTTCCAGCAGGGAGGGGTCTTGTTTGTTTGTTTGACTCTTCTCGATTGTTTTGTTACTATTGTTGTCATAGCAGAAAGAACACTCTGGCCACAGCAGGAAGTCCTCATTCTGCACCTGACTGGGTACCACCCGAGATGTGGTGAGTCAGACCCTAGTGTGTGAAGTTAAGTGATTTCTAATCCGGGCAGGCAAGGAGGGCCCTGGAGCAGCATGGAGCCGGGGTGAGAGTGAGAGGGGACAGGCGGTGAGCAGTGAGGCCACTTCCCTAAGGCGTCAAGTCCACACGGCCGATAAATGGGCGCAGTGTAGTCTGGAGCATTGTGGTTGGGCATTTTCATCTGTTACTTGAAACTCAATTCACTTGTCCCCCACCCACTGGATGGCATGCGGAGGTACCGGGGAAGGCAGCTGTGGATCTGCTCTAAGGGGCCTGTGGTCTAATGCGGCATCCTCATCCCACCGCGCATGGAACTCATCCGGAGAGCTCTTCAGAAATGCAGTGACTGAGCCTCAGCCTGGACCAATTCAATCAGAACCTCTCCCAGGAAGAATGTATTTTTAACTGAAGTGCAAGGTAGGAGATGAGAATGTGCCAAAGGTTACTGGGAAAAGGAGATGACATGTCCTGAGCATGCGGAGGAAGGGGCCCGGGAGGGGGAGCTGGAGGAGGTGCCATGTGACGGTGTGGAGAGACTCGGCAATCAACACGTTACCTGCAAATGGAAGCGGGCCCTTTTGTTCCAGAAAGACACCGCAGTGAACGGCAAGGTCGTCTTGCTCTGCCTCCTCTGCTGCAATTGCACCCCGGGCATGGGTCTGACCTCTCTGTTCTAGCTGTTAGCACAGGTAAACTACCACAGACGGGGGGCTGTGTTAATCATAGAAATTCATCATCTCAAGGTTCTGGAGGCTGGAAGTCCAAGATCAAGATGTCAGCAAGATTGGTTCTCTCCCAAGCTATGAGGGAGAATCTGTACCATGCTCCCTCCCAGCTTCTGGTGGTTCACTGGCATCTTTGGCATCATTGGCTTGTAGAAGCATCATCCCAACCTCTGCCTTCATCTCCCCCTGGGGTTCTCCGTGGGCACATGTCTGTGTCCAAATTCCCCCTGGTTATAAGGACAGAATGCTGCTTATGGTAGATTAGGGCCCACTTTGGTAACCTCGTTTAATTTGATTACCTCTGTACAAAGACCTTCCAAGTAAGATCACATTCTGTGGTTAGGCCTTCAACATGTGAATTTGAGGTAGATTCAATTTGGCCTGTAACAACTAGGAATAAAAATGTTATTATCATTTTTTAACCCAGTTTTGAGTATTAGGGGGCTAGACTCTGCACAACATTATCTTATTGATCTTCCTCCAACAGCATGCAACAAATGGCATTGACCTTATTTTAGAAATGAAGAGGCCAAGCTGCAAAGAGTTTTAATAGCTGGCCTGGAAGCAAATGGTCTGAGGTCACCAGCAGGAAGCAAATGCAAATGGCCTGGGGTCACCAGCAGGAAGAAAATGCAAATGGCCTGGGGTCACCAGCAGGAAGCAAATGGCGGAGCCTTTCCTAACACAGATCCGGCCACATGTTATCCATGACACTCCCATTAAGGATGGGGCAACACTGACTGAGCTCGCCAAGCCCTTTCAGGTTTCCGAGACCTGTCTTTTTCTGTGGGGAAGAGGAAAGGCCTGTTTGGCTTTGCCATTCTCAAGAGAAAGTGCAAGTCTGCAGGACTCCCAGGAAAGGTATGCACGTACTGAATTAGTAACAGGATCCTGCAGTCCCAGCTGTCTTTATTCAGAGCAGTGGAGCTGGAGGTACAGTGCAGGGCAGGAGAAGGAGGTAAACGGGGGACAGGAGGTTGTGTCATTCTTTCAGGAAGAAAGCCAAAAAGAAAAGGCAGACAGCAAGCCACGTCGGCACACAGGCGATTTTACAGAAATGAGATGAATGTTCAGCTGTGTCCTGAAATGGTCATGGAGCACCGGGCTGGAGGAATTGCTGCCTTTTGCAGTTTTGCCGGAGTCATGATCTCGACTTCATAAATGATCACCCACTCTGGTCGGCTCAGTTCAGCTGTGTTCAAGGAACGGGGACTGAGGAGCTGTCGAGGCCGCGCACTCACATACAGAGGCGGCCTCTTCTCTGCAGGAGCCTGGAGTCCGCCGGTCGCTGCAGACCCACAAAGAGATGGCCTTGGAATGACGTGCAGAAGAGGGCAGAGGAACTGCAGGAAAGCTGAGGGCAAGGTTCCAGAGTCAGCCTGGGGCAAGGGGAGGAATCAAGGAAGG
Organism: Vicugna pacos; assembly: GCF_048564905.1. Taxonomy (NCBI): domain Eukaryota; kingdom Metazoa; phylum Chordata; class Mammalia; order Artiodactyla; family Camelidae; genus Vicugna; species Vicugna pacos. The sequence goes on from NC_133001.1 coordinate 53,256,753, forward strand.
CTTCTCGGAGGAGGCAATGGCTGAATCTTCAGAAATGAGTGACAAGCAGCAGGGTCAAGTGAAGAAGGCATCAGCGCAAGCAAAGGCAGGCAGGCACAGGACAGCTCGCGTGGGGACCAGCGGGAGGGGGCACTTTGATTCAGGCTAAATGTGCCTCTTCTGGGGAGGTGAATACTGCCAAGCCTCTCATCAAGGGCTAAGAGAGCAGAGCTTGGTCTCTTCTGTTAGAATCACACGGGATCTGGAATCTAACACGACCCCTCAACATGACACTTTTATTTTGGCACAATAGGCTTAGAGTTGCCAAATATATACTCAGCTGAATATGACTCTGAAAAATCAAAGCACTTTCAGGAAAAGATTAATTATTAAAAGCATGACTATTCAAGCTTAGCACTTAGGAACCAGACACAAATCGGTTCTGAATAGAGCAGTGCGGGGACTCTGGACATAATGACTAGGTTCTTGTACCATGACGTCTTGCAAAGTGTTAGCTGACCCCGGTAATAAAAAGAGATGGTCACATGCCCCCCGCTAACTATGAAAATTCTTCCATTACCTTCTCTTGAGATCATCCAAAGATTAGCCAAATATTAGGGAACATACCCTGCTGCTACAAAGTTTTATGTACTGTGTCTTCCTGCTGGTAAAGTGATGCTTAGTTTGTAAAAGTAGCAAGGGGCAGAAATTCAGAAAAAGAATCCGTTGTGAGTATAAATACCCTCCACTGTTTTATGCTAACAGGGATATCAGTTCAAAACCCCACATCTCAGAGATACATTTTCCCTCGGAACAAAACCTGTTTTCTTTGTAATGTTAATCCTAATGTGGTTTTTAGAAGGAAATGAAATATTGATGACTCTTTTAGAAAAGTTGTGGATGATAATGTGTCTTAATTCATTATAAAAACTTTTAAAGGAATGAATGATTATTCTTTCAAAAGTTCCTTTCTGACTGTAAACACTTTGACTTCTATTCAAATGAAGTTTTCACCGTTACATTATCAGTGGAACTTATCTTTATGGCAAGTACTTCAAAACTTGAATCCTGTCTCGTACTGTTTTTAAGGTGGCACATTCGGGAGTGGGTGGCTTTTATCGTTTGAAAGGACACCAGTGTGTCATTCAAGAGATGCGAGAGCCAGCTTCAGAATTTAAAACGGGAGGAATATCATACAGGGATTTGGCTACACTGGTGATGAAAGATTGGAGAAGCCAAATAGAATAAATGACAAATAGAACAAAGCAACCCGGAGACTAGCACAAGAAGGAAAGCCAGGATGGCCAGGGTGTGACACTGGGCTGATGGAGAGCAGGGCGTGTCAGGAGGACACCTCAGTCTGGAAGGGATGCATGTCTTTCTCATCTGTGACCCTTTGGCCAGGTGTAGTATCGATCATGACCAATATGACGATGAAGATGGAAGCATGGAGTCTGTGTGTTGGGTGTGGTTTCGCCAATGAGATCAGATCTAGCTTCAAGATCTAGAGAGATTCCTCAGGTCAGGAAAACCTGAGCTAAGATCTGAAGAATGAGGCCACTGGAGGAAGAAAGGGCTTTCAGGAGAAGGTTGTTCAAGGCGCCCAGGTGGACCTGGAGGAAGGTCAGTGCGGTTATCTATATGCGCAGTGAGTTTAACCCAAAATAGGTATTAATACATGTTTGCTCAATGAATGAGCAAAGGAATGAGCCCATCATTTAACTGATAGAAGGAAAAGATTGAGGATTGTCAAAACAAGAAGAGGAATAGAAACTGGAGCCTGAAAGGTGCCTCTTTAGAAAGAAACGTATCTGCATCTGTTAAAAAAGGAGGAATACGGGGTGTTTCCCAATTAAGAAATCTCGCTCAACCTCAGGCCTGTTGCAGTCAGAGCGAGGAATGTGTGGGCTTTCTCAGTCTGTCTTTCGTAACGTGAAGCTTTCTAAGGGGCTTTTTCTGAATTGTATTTAGGAGATTCCTCTTAGCCTGGCTCTCTCTGCAGGCACAGGGAAACCATACAGTTTCCATCAGGCAGAACAGAGGAGATTCTGCTTTTCACATAGTCTACAGAACTTAAAAAAAAAATTGATTGGTAGATCTTTATGGCAAATGCGGACAGAGTGTTTGGGAGAAGATGCAAAAATCTATTTCTAGTCTCCTGCACTGACACGATAGAATAGCCCTGTGTGCTAGTCACTGGTTGATGAACAGATAATTTGTATTTTATAATCTGAACTGTCAGAGTTTCCTTTATGTAATGACAATAGATTATACACGGCTACCTTTGCAGAACCGAAAAACATCACGGCTCAGGGCCAGAAGTAATGCGTGCTGAATAATTTAGCGACAAGGCTCTCTTCATTCTATTTAGAGTGAGTTGGACTTCATCACCACGGCCGATGTGAAACACCACCGGGTGGATGGCAAAACCCAAATATATCTCCGGTGTAACCCGATTCGCACTGAAAGGGCTCCAGCAATTCCAAAGATACTTCAGAGCCTGGAATGTCTTCGGCCCTCAAAATCAACACTTGTCCTCTTTTTCCTCCTGGCTGCTTTTGCTCCAAAAAACTCCATGCCTGATGTGTAGGGCTATTTGTTTGTATCTTGGAATGAATTTCTCACCTCCTGAAATGCTCTGGATGGAAACTGGGGCACCTCAGTCTCTGGCTGCATGTTAATGCTTTGGGTCTGAAGAGTTTTCTCTGCGAGAAAGCGATGGCCGGGGAGATTCTTTTACATGCATGGAAACCAAGGCTCAGCTTCGGGCTTCCCCGAGTGACCTTATCCAAGTAAGGTGTTGCAGTTCCAGTGGACACTGGGTCCCAATGTTGAAAAAGACGGAAGTTGTCTCTGACCTTATCAAACTTTTATTCCAGGGGAGAAGACTGACATTTGTTAACTATTTAGTTAAAAGATGACTGTGTCACAGCTGTGGTGGTGCCTTGGAGATTCACGTGGTGACGCACATGGTGACGGCGAGCAGGGTGCCACTCTGTCCTGGAGGTCCTAGGATGCTTCTCGGCGGAAGCAGCAGGTGCAGTTAGAATCACCTGGATCCTGGAGAGAAGGGAAGAATGTTCCAAACAAAGGGACGAGCCAGGGGAAAGGGCCTGAGGCAGAACTTGTCTGAGCACAAAAAGAAGACCTTCACCTGGTAGCAGAGGTCCTTAAATTCGCTCCAACTGCCAGGTTCTCTTGCTGTTAGAATGAAGAGATCTTGCAACATTCTGTCTGGGTGTGGTCTGACAAGACCGACTCCACCTCCAAGAAAAAGACTTTAACCTCAGCCTAGTCTGTAAGCTGCCGTGGGACACGAGGGGCAGGTGGAAACCACTGGTGGCCAAGTTCTATGAATGAATGGCCAACGGTAGCGGTGATTATTTCCTGGAATGGGATGGACGCAATAATGTAATCATTATGATAGTGTCATAAGATTGAACGGGATAGAAACATTAATGTAATAGCGTTACCCAGTGAGTAACAGTAGCTTGCATTTTGATGGCACCTTCGTCTATGGTTGTCAGCCTCTCAGTGACCATGTGAATGGCTACCATCCTCATTTGACCATTCAGATTACTGAAGTTTAGAAAATTAAGTTACTTGCTCACGTGACCCGACTATTAAGAGGCAGAACGTGAGTCCAAACTCTTTGCCTTAACTATTGCATCTCCTCTGCTTGACCAAGAGTCCATACCTTGGTCAGTCACGTCATCACCTCGCCAAGTCACTCATCTCAGAATCCTGGACCCCCACACTGCAGCTCTGTGACCACGAGTGAATTCCTTAACCTCTCTGCATGTTCTGTTTGTAAAACGGAGACAGTAATGATACTGACTCACAGGGTCAGTGTGATGATGAGATGAGTTCATAGATGGCACATACCTGGGGCTGAGCCTCACACATCCTAAAAGCTGCACAAGTGTTAGCTCCAGTCTCATTGTTATTATTTCTTGTTTCCAGAACAATTTGGTTTAATATTTGTATTCTACATTCATAGCATTTGGCCCTTTCATCCGTTTATTCGGAAACTAATAACGAGTAGATATGATCATCACAAAAGGATATTCTTTCTTCTTTTTTAAATAAATGGAATCTATTAAAATTGAATCAATGGACCTTGAATTTCAAAGGAGCCATGAGCCTTGGACGTAAGGGATCACTCCCTTTTCTAACAAACCAGCTACCACGCAAGTAGTGAATGACTGACGTTCGTCATTCATTTGTTCATTCGTTCATTCCTTGTCAGTATAACATGCACGGAGCACCTATGGGCCAGACACCGTTCCAGGTACAGCAAAGAGCAAAACAAACCAAATTCCCCCCTCCGGAAGGCTTACCTCCTAGTCAGCGGAATAGAGACAGAAAGAGAATAAAGAATACATTGCAGACTCTGCTCCATGATGACAAAGCCTTAGAGAAACACAGAGCAGGAAAGGGGCGGGGAGTGCAGGGGGAGGGGGGTCTCATTCGGCGATCGGTGGCCACCTCACTCAGAAGGTGCCATTTGCGCAGGGACTTGCAGGGGTTAGGGAGCCACCCCACAGCTCCCTGGGGTGATGGCACCCTGGCAGACCGTTTCCTATGTGTCCTCTAATTGCTTCACGTTGAGTTTTTATGAGGGAAGCAGCATACCTTTACACTTGACGAATTCAGTAATCATTTTCATTCATTTATTGAGCATTTTATGATTATTTGCTTTGTTCCGAGCCCTGCCCTGCGTGCTGTGGCTTCAGATGACTGATGCCCCATCCTGGCAATTACTGTGTGATTCACAGTGTCGCTTGGGAGACAGGGAGTAAATCCACGAGAGCCCTACTGTATGAGCCTGCAGCTCAGGGGATTACAGCAACCCAGGGAGATGTTCCTAAACCCCAAGGGGGTGAGCAAGAGAGTCAGGGTCTCAGGCCGAGGGAAGAGGCACAAAGCAGGTGA